>NC_064471.1:3461597-3812037 GCF_023343835.1 Lagopus muta
TCCTCTCCTCTCCTCACCTCTCCTCTCCTCTCCTTTCCACTCCTATTGAGTCCTGCTGTGCCGGACGTGTTAGAACTCCAGTATGAACTGGAGTCAAAAGCGGCCAAATGGTATGCCACCATTGACATTGTTAATGCCTTCTTTTCCAATCATTTGGCCAAAGAATGTAAGCCACAGTTTGCTTTCACATGGAGGGGCGTTCAGTATATCTGGAACCGTTTGCCCCAGGGGTGTAAACACATCCCGACCATTTGCCATGGGGTTGATCCAAACTGTATTGGAACAGGGATGTGCTCCTGAGCACTTAAAGTACATTGATGACATCATTGTGTGGGGCAACACAGCAAGGGAAGTTTTTGAGAAAGGAGAGCAAATAATCCAGATCCTTCTGTGTGCCGGTTTTGCTATTATGCGAAGGAAAGTGAAAGGACCTGCCCAGGAGATTCAGTTCCTAGGTATAAATTGGCAAGATGGCCGTCGTCACATCCCGACAGATGTGATCGACAAAATCACTGCCATGTCTCCGCCACTAATAAGGAAGAGACAGAATGGTTTCTGGGCGTAGTGGCTTTTTGGAGAATGCATGTTCCAAACTACAGCCTCATTGTAAGCCCCCTTTATTATGTGACGCGAATGAAGAATGAGTTTACATGGGTTCCCTGAGCTGCAGCAGGCTTTTGAACAGATTAAACAGGAGATAGCCTGTGCCGTGGCCCTAGGGCCAGTACGGACTGGACAGGATGTGAAGAACATCCTCTATACTGCTGCTGGAGAGAACGGTCCCACTTGGAGTTTGTGGCAAAGAGCCTCGGGAGAGACACGAGGCCGACCCCCTGGGATTCTGGAGTCGAGCTTACAGGGGGTTGGAAGAGGGCTACACTCCAACTGAGAAGGAGATCTTAGCTGCATATGAGGGGGTTTGGGCTGCTTCTGAAGCAGTCGGTACTGAAACACAGCTTCTTCTGGCACCTCGACTGCCAGTGCTGACCTGGATGTTCAAGGAAAGGTTCCCTCCACCCATCATGCTACTGATGCCACTTGAAGTAAGTGGATTGCACTGATTACACAAAGAGCACGGATGGGGAACCTCAGCCATCCAGGAATCCTAGAGGTCATCATGGACTGGCCTGAAGGTAAAAAGTTTGGAACACCACCAGCAGAAGAAGTATCGCGTGCTAAAGAGGCCCCCACCATACAATGAACTACCAGAGAACGAAAAGAAATATGCCCTGTTCACAGATGGATCGTGTTGTATTGAGGGAAAGCATCGCAGATGGAAATCTGCTGTGTGGAGCCCCACACGACAAGTTGCAGAGGCCACTGAAGGGAAAGGAGAATCAAGCCAATGTGCAGAGGTAAAGGCTGTCCAACTGGCCTTAGATGTTGCTGAACGGGAGAGGTGGCCAATGCTCTATCTCTACACTGACTCATGGATGGTGGCAAATGCCTTATGGGGGTGGTTACAGCAGTGGGAGCAAAGTAACTGGCAAAGAAGGGGTAAACCTATTTGGGCTGCTGAACTGTGGAAAGACATTGCTGCCCGAACAAAGAATATGGTTGTAAAGGTGCGCCATGTAGATGCTCATGTGCCCAAGAGTCGGGCTGCTGAAGAACAGCAAAGTAACCAACAGGTAGACCGAGCTGCCAAAGTTAAGGTGGCTCAAATAGACCTGGACTGGCAGAACAAGGGTGAATTATTTCTGGCTCGGTGGGCCCATGAGACCTCAGGTCATCAAGGGAGAGATGCAACATACAAATGGGCCAGAGACCGAGGGGTGTACTTAACTATGGATGCATTGCACAGGTTATTCATAACTGTGAAACATGTGCCATCATCAAACAAGCCAAGAGGATGAAACCTCTCTGGGAGGAAGGGCGATGGCAAAAGTTACAAATATGGGGAAGCATGGCAGGTTGATTCTATCACCTTGCCACCATCTCGCAAAGGTAAGCGTTATGTGCTTACTATGGTGGAGGCAACCACTGGGTGGCTTGAAACATTTGCAGTACCCCATGCTACCGCCCGAAACACCATACTGGGTCTCGAGAAACAAGTCCTGTGGAGACATGGCACCCCAGAAAGGATTGAGTCAGATAATGGGACTCATTTCAAAAATTCTCTTGTAAATACTTGGGCCAAAGATCATGGCATTGAGTGGATTTATCATATCCCCTATCATGCACCAGCTTCTGGTAAAATTGAACGATACAATGGGCTGCTAAAAACCATGTTGAAAGCAATGGGTGGCGGAACTTTTAAGCATTGGGAGAAGCATTTGGCGGAAGCCACCTGGTTCATCAATACTAGAGGATCAATCAGTTGCGATGGTCCTGCCAGCTCCCTACATACTGTCAAGGGAAATAAGGTTCCTGTAGTACATGTGAAGAATGTGTTGGGAAAAGCGGTTTGGGTCTTTCCAGCTGCTGGGAAGGGCAAACCTCTTCGTGGAACTGTTTTTGCCCAGGGACCTGGGTCCACTTGGTGGGTGATGCAGAGAAACGGGGATGTTCAGTGTGTACCTGAAGGGAATTTGTTGTTGAGGGAATGCAGTCAGTAATTCCATATATATGTTTATATAGATTTGTGTGTGCATGTGTTTAATGTTTGGTAATTATTGTCTGTTTGTGTATATATTAAGCATGATGTAGTGATGTAGAATAAGGGGTGGAATGTCATGGTTTTGTGATTTTTGGCTGTTGGTATTCCACATCATAACATCATGTGGGGCACTGGGACTTCAACTGTTAATGCTCAAGTGCTGGGTACCTGTCCAGAAGAGAAGAACTACATTTCCCAGGGGACTTTGCGGTCAGGGAGAGGAGGTTTAACTCCTGGCAAGGTCACCTGATGCTCTTTCTCGCCTGCCCTTCGTCGTGGGCGCTGCTCCTATCTCCCTGCTGCTCAACTGGACTGCGCATCTCACCTCAGCATTGTGGTGAGGCCTATCCACCTTTCGGACATTCCCTCTCTCTCTCATTATATTTGATTTATTAGCTTCAGTTCTGATTATATTGTATTATAGTGTGTTATCGTGCTTCCGATAATATACTTAGTAAATTAGTTTGTTTCTCCTCAGATCGGTGCCGCTGTTTTAATTATTTTGGGGTCCCCTGTTTCCTTTTTTCTGGAGGCGCGGATCTGCGGATCCCTCCGCCCCGCTCGTCACAGAACCAGCCCGAACCAGCCCCTAAACCGTTGACAATAATCCACCTTGGCATGATTGTAGCTCCATATATTATCTTTCTAACATTTACCCCCCACACCTTGCAAAGCATTACTTTTTAACAGCTTTGTTTTCCACTGAAATTATACTTCGTGTTTTCAAGGATCCCTGTTATATCAACTTCAGCTTATGCTTCCATATGTGACTGCCTCTTGTTTTCTTCTGCAGCAAGTTCAGTTTCAGAATGTCGTAAGGGTAAAACAGTGCATAATATTTGGTTTTGGTAAAACTTCAATTATTTCCCTTCAACTTCTCACTTCCCATTACTTTTTGTTTTCCTTTTTTGAATTATCAGACATACATATTTGCCCCTAAATCATTTTATTTTGGTCTAAAACTTGTGCTAATCCTTTTCTTCTGGATTATATCCACATTGTAAAATGCCTTTGAAGGACTCTTTAAAACATTCCTTCTGACTTCTATAGCAATCCTAAAAAAGCAAATTTCCTTGTAACTTCGAGCCACTACATATTATTCTCCCTCCTTGACAGATACACAATAATTTTTTTTCTTGGTTGCCATTCTTCAGTTTTAGAGTCATTTAAGGCTGCTCATAACACAGATTATATAAATGATGTTTTTCTGTGAAAATTATGAAACGCTATCAAAGTTAAGGTATGAGTAAATTACCAAAATACAATATTTATTTTTATGATCTACTTTGAAAATTCAACACCTCCATCCTAACTTGTTTTTAAGAAACGATGCAATCTGTTGTTCAAGATATTGCCTTGTACATTACAAAAAGGTAAAAGAATTAAGACTCAGCACACCTGCACAAAAGTATCAGTCTGTATATTTCCTTCTGGATAAACACTGGTCATTTGTTTCCTTCCACCTGTCCCTTCTCTTTGCCTTTCTGTAGTACCTTACTTCTATAAGAACTACGATGTTGAATTATTTGGAAAACAATTACACAAAAAAAGTTATGAATCATTAAGATTCAACCTTTACTGTTTCTATTTCAACCAGCAACCCCAAGTTTTTACCTCCACGTAATCAGCTAGCTTTTCTATAGAATTACACAATTATGCCTGTAGAAATACCTCTCACTCAGTCTGTTGTGATTTCTCCGGCATCAGCAATGACTAAGGGTAGGGAATTCTAGAGCACTTTGAGAACACACATGGAAGAAACTAAATTTTGGAAACAAATAACATATTTCTTTTTAACTGGAAACTTTGAAGTTAATCCTCTATCAGCACTGGCTTAAAGAGGAAATACTTCAAAAGTACTTAAAACTCCATAGAGAATTTAAATTGGTAAGATGCCTTCAGAAAACATTCAGATATGCAAACTTTGCTTTGTTTCTCCAGGTAGTTGCCCACTATCTCCTTTTTAATTCCCTATGTTGCTAGAATGAGCAAATTTTGTTTCCTTCCTTGTAGAAGAAAGAAGATATGGAACTGGGTAGTGGAGAATAAAGAGAGATTTCCACTCTATCTTTCCTCTGTGTATAATCTTATCTAACATTCACTAGCCGGCTACAGACTTTACAGCTTTCCATACTGTTATGGTTTTATGATTTTTGGTTCTCGGTATTCCACATCGTAACATCATGTAGTGCACTGGGAGTTAAAGAGTTAATGCTCCAGTTCTGGGCACCTGTCCAGAAGAGAAGAAGAACTACATTCCCCAGGGGGCTTTGCAGTCAGAGAGGAGATAGAACTCCTGGCAAGGTCACAAGACCTTCCTTTTTTTCAGCTCTCCTCCCTGCTGCTCAACTGGACTGCGCATCTCACCTCAGTGTTGTGGTGAGGCCTATCCACCTTTCAGACATTCTCTCTCTCATTGTATTTGATTTATTAGCTTCAATTCTGATTATATTGTATTATAGTGTGTTATCTTGCATTCCGATAATATACTTAGTAAATTAGTTTGTTTCTCCTCAGATCGGTGCCGCTGTTTTTAATTATTTTGGGGACCCCTGTTTCCCCTTTCTGAAGGCACGGATCTGCACATCCCTCCACCCCACTAGTCACAGAACCGGGCCCGTAAACGGTTGACACATACATATAACATGTCCTATAATCCATTTCTTCAACATTTTCATATTGGTAACTTAATACTCACATATACCCAAATTCTGCCATAAAGCCATAGGGAAACAAATAAAAGTAAATTTGAAATGAGAAGCAAAACTTAAAAAAACAGCTCCCAGCTCACCCTGCTGGAGGGCATGAGTCATGATTTTGAACACTTTCCTCTCTCTAAGCCCATACTGCTAGGTGTGCTGGCTATGCAGCCCCGTGGCCCTTCGGGTCTGTAGGCAGTGCACCTTCTGCAAGGACAATAACTCTTAAACAGCTGCAGAACTCGCATATCCCTCACACTTCAGGAAATGCCAGTCCCCTCAGCACGACACCGCCCGCGGGCGGGGCCAGCTCCTCCACTTCCGCCACGCAAGGAGGCGGAGCTCCAGTCAAGTGAGAGGGGAAGAGGCTAGCTTCTTTCGCTCTGCTTATTTGGTGTTGGGGTAGGTGGAGAGGATGGTGGATTTGCGTCTGCTGTTGGCGGGGGGGGGAGGGGTGAAAAGTCAGTGAGTGCACGTGGCGTTTTGTCACGTTGTGGGGAAAGTAGTCCCGCGCGAGCGTGGAGGCGAGGAGGGGCGACTTACCGGCCGACCGAGGTGAGGAGCTGTCACGTGATGGCGTCGGTCGCAGTTGCTGCTTTGTGAGCACATTGGGTAAATACCGAGTTCGGGGGGGCGGGGGGGGGGGGGGGGGGGGGCGCGGACGGTGTGCTGTGTCTTTCTTCCCCTCCCCCCATCTCGCCTTGCATGAGGGCAGTAGGCCCACCGGCCCATCCCCAACCTGACGGATGTATCGCTCCCTTATCCAAATAACGTTGAGGCTTCGGTCTGGCTGCGGCTTTTGTGTAGTGGCAGCAGCCCATCTACTAAAGGCCAGGCGGCTCTGCCCCACTTTTGCTGGTGTTTACCCCACTACCAGTCGCTTAGTTGGTGTCTGTGGCCTGCCCTGTGTTGCCACCCCCCCCCCAATCCACAGGTCACAGACCATGTTCTCTGGGGCAGAGGAGAAGCAGGAGTGGTTCTAGCCCACATCCATGCTTGATCCTTTTGCATAGGATGGGGAGCTGTCCCGACCTATCAGCCACCCTGAAGTGTGTTGCTTCCTGTCCCCTTCAGGGTGATTCCCTGCCATGGTACTCTTGCTGAGGTGGCCAAGGCCTGGAGTGTTGGTATCTAGGGGGGGCAAAAGGTGTGTGGAGATATGAGAAGGGCAGCCAATTCTCTCAGCAGGCCAGCCAAGGGGTTTGTGCTCACAGGCCCTCATGTGCAGTTGGGCACAGGAGAGAAATTTATTGCCATGGGTAACTCCTGCTTTGTGTCCTGTTTGTGTCTTTACTTCCACATTGCCTCTTGATCCTGGTTCCTCATTTCCTGTTAAAGGATGTAGGCCAGATATGTCATGGTCACAACTACCTAGGACTTACCATTAGTAAGCATCAGAGTGGTGACAGCAGATTATTTGAGGACAGGACTACAAACCAACCTCTCTTCCTGTTAACCTTCTCTTCCTAGTCCCCTTATCTCCTGGCTATGTATGGCTGCTGAGAATGGGAAGCTGGGGCAGGGCTTTATTGGGCTTGCTTGTATTGCATGAAAAGAAGTTCCTTCAACAAGAGCAAACAGAAATTACAGCAGGGAGGTGAACTGGTAGTAGAAACCCTTCTAGAAGCAACCAAATGTAGAGAGGGATATGGTGCACCTTCAAGTCTGATGGAAAGGATCTGAACTCTGGGATGTGAAATACACACTTTAAAAATAAACAGGAGAAAAAACAATGTGATGTCTGCAATGCCACTTAATGTTACTCCAGTGAACCTGCTTTGCAGCCTCTTACAGTTATATTAAGTCAGGAGTGTGAGTCCTACAGAGCTTTCTTGTTTGTGTTCAAAGGTATATGCAGTCCTGTGAAACAGAAGCTTAGGGGTTTTTTTTGTATTGAACTATGTAAGGGAAAGCTCACAAGGGCCAGCTCAGTTCTCTAGCTACTGATCAGCCTTACTTCAAATTGGCTAAGTGTTGAATGCTTATAGTAAAGCAACAGATCAAAACAATAGCCTCTGGGGTGGCAGTGGCTGGTGAAACTGAGAGGCTGTCTTGTCTTGAGAGCAGCTGTTTTTGTTTCAAAGAAAGAAAAAAGCTGGATGTGAGGGAAGTGAGAAGGATATGCAGGCTTAGAGGAGGGCTTTGCATTGGAGGCCTTCAGAGCAAATTGAAATTGTCCTTCAAAGCTAATGACTTCAACTTAACTTTTGGAGACTTGCTCTTTTAATATTTACCAGACTTTCCTTTAGCAATTCCTTTGACGGTTATATCACAACGTCCAGTGGAATATGGGTTAGGGTTCCTATCTTGACTGACTTGGTATTTATACCTAAGCGTGATTTCTCTGTGGTGGTATGGCCTAACTTTTTTAAGGAATTTATTTTTAACCTTATGCTAGTGTCATGGTTTTATGATTTTTGTTATCAGTATTCCACACCATAACATCATGTAGAGCACTGGGACTTAAAGAGTTAATGCTCCAATTTTGTGGAGTGTCCATTTTTCTGGGTACCTGGTTCTCAGAAGAGAACTACATATCCCAGAGGACTTTTCACTGTTCCATTTCCATTTTCTGTTCAGAGGGAAAGATAAAACTGCCCACGAGTCGTGAGACAATCCCTTCTTTTACTGCTTGTGGTGTGAGCTCCCCATTCATCTCACCTTCAGTGTTAGAGTAAGGCTTTCAGTTTTGGACACTATCTCATTTTATTTGATTTATTAGCTTCAATTCCAAGTATATTGTACTGTAGTGTGTTATCTTGCATTCCACTAGCATATTTACTAAATTAGTTTTCTCCCTTAGCTCATTGCTGCTGTTTTGTTTTTAGGCCCATCTCCCTTTTTTTTTTTTTTTTTCTTCCCCCTTTTCCTTCTTCCCCCTCTCCCAGGGTGTGGATCCATGGGTTCCCCTGCCCCAGTTATTCATGGAACAGGCTGATCTGGCCCAATAAACCATTGATTGCTAGTTAACTTTAAAGCAAGCTAAGCTAAATCAGTTTGCAGCACTAATGATATCTTGGAAATGTTCAAGGATTTTAGGGTTCAAGATTAGCTACAGATGTGCCACTAAAATCTAGGGGAAGTTAAGGAGAATCCCAACAACAAAATATTGTTACTTACCATAATGTGTTTTTTTTTTTCTTAGCTCCAATTCCAAAAGGATAAGTTATCTAATGTTTTATCTTTTTTCCCCATATACTTTTATTTAATGTTTTATGAGGAAAACACCATTTTTGGTATGTTCTATATTTGTTGCTGGTGTCCCCCTAGTGATAGTAATCACAGCAAAATAATATGCTGATTAATAGTGTTTGCAAAATGTTTGTATCATAGAACACTACTGATACTAGTTATTAATATAATATTAATAATGTTTAATTGTAATTTCAGTAACTTTTAGTGCCAGTACTTTGGAATAGGTTTTTTGTGAAATAATAAAATTATGCATCTTTTTTTGTCTCTTGTTTGACAAAAGTGCAGGAGCAGGGCTCTGGAAGAAACAGCATTGTCTTCAGATTTGCAACAGCCTCATATGACATGGATAAAAGGGAAGTTGAGTGACTTTTCCACTTTATAAGATGCCATTGTAAAAGAACCTTAGTGTTATGTATGTCTATTTCAAAACTATTGAATGGAAGGTGTTAAAGGAAATTCAAGTAATATCCACTTCAGTGTTGATTTTCTGCTGGAGCTTTCTTAATTTTAATTAACTTGTGTGTTTTTTTCCCTGATACAGTCTGCTCATTTGTAAACCACTGCATCCTTTTTGCTTCTCAGAGACCTAGTTTGGACTTATACTGCTTTTCATACAGTTTCCATAAACAGGTTATGTTCATTAAAGTGAGAACTAGGATGAAAGATTGTGGAGTAGCTCCTCTGAATGCTCACCCATCTCTAAGGATCTAGGCTTGCAGAAAAAATTCCATAAAGGAAAGATCTCCAACTAGAGATCCTTCCCCAGTGGCAGTCAGCCCTTCAATGAGGTCTAAGAGAGCTGCAACCAGGCTCCACCCCTGCCAGTCACACAGCTGAATTGCCTTCACCTGTGCTCCCAGGGCTGACTGGTTCCTTTTCCCAGATGCTCAATGAGAGGCTCAGGATGTGACTCAATAGTTCCCATACACTCCCCACTCTTTGTATTAAGTATTTTGAGAATGGTCAGTATAACAGAGTGAAGCATATGGCTTCTGAAAGGTTTTTTTTGTTTTCTTTTTCTTTTTGGTTTTAAATGTTAACTGAATCATGGCTCCTCTATAGTAAGCACTAGACTGATTAAACAGGGCCACCCAGAGCAAGTTGCCCAAGCCCATGTCCAGGCATCTTTTGAAGATCTCTGAGGAGGAGACTGCACAACCTCTCTGGGTCACCTGTGCCAGTGCTCAGTCACCTGCACAGCACAGAAATGCTTCCTGGTGTTCAGAGGGGACTTCTTATGTTCTAATTTGTGCTCATTGCCCCTTGTCTTTGCATTGGGCATCACTGTAAAGAGCCTGGCTCTGTCCTCTTTGCACCCTTCCTTCAGGTATTTGCATGTGGTGACTAGAACCCCTTCTCCTCAAGCCTTGCCTTTTTTCTCTAGGTTAAACTACTTGACAAATTTTTAGTCCTTTAGGGAAACTCAAAGCCATATGCTCTTACATCCCTCTGGGAAGACAGTGAATTAAAGATGGAATTTAGGAGGAGTGGTGGTAACAGGCACTTTTATAGCTCTTCATTGCTGGAAAAGGTGGCAGGAGACCTGTGTGGATGAGCAAGGAGCTCATGCGCAAGCTCAAAGGAAAGAAGGTCCATGAAATGTGGAAGAAGGGTCTGACTACTTGGGAAGAATACAGGAATGTTGTCAGGGCCTGCAGGGATGCGACGAGGAAGGCTAAAGCCCGCCTGGAATTAAATCTGGTGAAGGGGATAAAGGGTAATAAAAAAAAGCTTTTTCAGGTATGTTAACAGCAAAAGGAAAGCTAAAGAGAATGTGGGCCCCTTACTAAGTGAGGGGGGTGTTCTGGTAACGGGGGATGCTGAGAAGGCAGAGATACTGAGTGCCTTCTTTACTTCGGTCTTCAGTGAAAAGGCTCTCCCTCAGGTTTTCCATACCCTGGAGGTTAGTGAGAGGGTCTGGGGAGTGGGAGACTTCCCTTTAGTCAGGAAAGAGGTGGTCCATGAGCGCTTAGGCAGTACTAAGGTCCACAAATCCATGGGACCTGATGGGGTACATCCACGTGTGCTGAGGGAGCTGGTGGAGGTCATTGCCGAACCGCTCTCCATCATCTTTGAGAGGTCTTGGATAACGGGGGAGGTCCCTGAAGACTGGAGGCTAGCCAATGTCACTCTGGTCTTCAAAAAAGGCAAGAAGGAAGACCTAGGCAATTATAGGCCAGTCAGCCTCACCTCTGTCCCCAGAAAGGTGATGGAACAGCTTGTGCTGGATGCCATCTCCAGACAACTGGAAGAAAAGGAGGTTATCAGGAGTAGTCAGCACGGGTTCACCAGGGGGAGGTCATGCTCAACCAACCTGGTGGCCTTCTATGATGTTGTCTCTGGCTGGGTGGATGGGGGAAGAGCGGTAGATGTAGTCTATCTTGATTTCAGCAAGGCATTTGATACTGTCCCCCACGACATCCTTATAACAAAGCTGAAGAAGTGTGGGATAGATGAGTGGACAGCGAGGTGGGTTGAAAACAGGCTGACTGGCAGAGCGCAGAGGGTCGTCGTTGGCGGTGCAGAGTCTGGTTGGAGGCCTGTAACTAGCGGTGTTCCTCAGGGGTCTGTGCTGGGTCCGGTCTTGTTCAACATCTTCATCAATGACCTTGATGAGGGGATGGTGGCCACCCTCAGCAAGTTTGCTGATGATATGAAGTTGGGAGGATTGGCTAACAAACCTGAAGGCTGTGCTGCCATTCAGCGAGACCTGGACAGGCTGGAGAGCTGGGCAGAAAAAAACCGAATGAGGTTTAACAAAAGCAAGTGTAGAGTCTTGCATCTGGGGAGGAATAATTCCATGCACCAGTACAGGTTGGGGGATGACCTGCTGGAGGGGAGCTCTGCGGAGAGGGACCTGGGTGTCCTGGTGGACGACAGGTTGGCCATGAGCCAGCAGTGTGCCCTTGTGGCCAAGAGGGCCAATGGCATCCTGGGATGCATTAAAAAGAGCGTGGCCAGCAGGTCGAGGGAGGTGATCCTCCCCCTCTGCTCTGCCCTGGTAAGGCCTCATCTGGAGCACTGCGTCCAGTTCTGGGCTCCCCAGTACAAAAAAGAGTCTCCTTCTCTGGAGATGTTCAAGTCTCGCCTGGACGCCTACCTGTGAGACCTGGTGTAGGGAACCTGCTTTGGCAGGGGGGTTGGTCTCAATGAGCTCTAGAGGTCCCTTCCAACCCCTACAGTTCTGTGTGATTCTGTGAAAGGCGAATGGGTTTTGGATATGTGCATAGAAAAATGCCATGAAAATGCAGTAAGATGTGTATTTTAAATCTGAGTAATTTTTTTGCTTGTAAGTAAGGAATAATTGTATCAATGCTAGCTGAACTGAAGACCATAATTCAGTAGTTCTGTGAGGAAAACAGGTCAAATGTTTGATCATCTGAGTGATAAAATTGCTTAAGTCCTATCTTTGTTCTGTCTAGGAATTGGATGGTTTGTAAATGATAGTTCAGTGTGCATATAGCATACATGAAAGGCTAGGCTGAATTCTTATTGCACTTATTCTGTACTTATTGTACTATTGTTTGATCTTGTTGAACAAGATTATGAATATGATACAAAGGTGGGAGGAGTGGCTGACACACCAGAAAGCTGTGCTCCCATTCAGCAAGACCTGGACATGCTGGAGAGCTGGGCAGGGAGAAACCTTATGAAGTTCAAAAAGAGCAAGTGTAGGGACCAGTACCTGGTAAGAAATAACTGCACACACAAGTACAGGCTAGGGGCTGACCTGCTGGAAAGGAGAAATGCAGAGAAGGACCTGGGTATCCTGGTGGACAACAGGGTTGACTGTCAATCAAGTGTGCCCCTGTGGGAAGGAAGGCCAGTGGTATCTTGGGGCACATTAAAAAGAGTGTGGCCAGCAGGTCAAGAGAGGTGATCCTCCCCCTCTATTCTGCCCAGGTGAGGCTACATCTGAAGTACACTATCCAATTCTGGGCTTCTCAGTACAAGAAGGACAGGGAACCTCTGGAGAGAGTCCAGCAGAGGGCTACAAAGATGATTAGGGGACTGGAGCATCTCTCTTATAAAGCAAATATCCTGGGTCACATCAAAAGAAGTGTGGTCAGCAAGTTGAAGGAGGTGATTCTGCCCCTCTACTCAACACCTCATGTGGAGTGCTGCATCCAGAGTGCAGTCCTCAGTACAGGAGACGCCTGTACAGTTACGAGCAGTGGGCCCAGGTAAACCTCATGAGGTTCAACAAAGCAAAACACAAGGTCTTGCATCTGGGTTATGGCAATTCCCACTACTGACACAAGCTGGGGGAAGAAAGGATTGAGTGCAGCCCCACCAAAAAGGACTTGGGGGTACTGGTGGATGGCAGCAGCTGGACATCAGCAAACAGTGTCCCCTCACAGCCCAGAAAGCCAACCGTGTCCTGGGTTGCATCCAAAGCAACGTGGCCAGCAGGGCGAGGGGGAGATGCGCCCCTCTGCTCTGAGCTGTGAGACCTCACCTGGAGTGCCGTGTCCAGATGGGGAGTGCACAGTGCAGGAGGGACGTGGGCCTGACAGAGCGCATCCAGAGGAGGGCTGCAGAAGTGGTGCCAGGGATGGAACACCTCCCCTGTGAGGACAGGCTGAGAGCAGGGAGAAGAGAAGGCTCCAGGGAGACCTGGGAGCAGCCTGTGAGTGTCTAAAAGGGAGCTACGGGAAAGAAGGGGACAGATTTTAGCAGGGTCTGTGGTGATAGAACAAGGGGAAATGGCTTCAAGCTCAAAGGAGAGAATTTGATTAGACATACAGAAAAATCTTTTTTAAGATAAGGGTGGTGAGGCACTGGAACAGGTTGCCCACAGAGGTCATGGATGCCCAGTCCTTGGAGACATTTGAGGTCAGGCTGGATGGAGCTCTGAGCAACCTGATTGAGCTGTAGATCTCCCAGCTCATTGCAGGGGAGTTGGTCTAGATGACCTTTAAAGTCCCTTCCAGCTCAAATGATTCTATGAAAGGCTGAGAGACCTGAGACTGTTCAGCCTGGAGAGGAGGATACTGAGGGGTATCTTACCAACACTTAAAAATATCTAAAGGGTGAGTGGGAGTCAGTTGGATGGGGCCAGGCTCTTTTCAGCAGTACCCAATGACAGAACAAGGGGCAATGGTGCAGTCTGGAACATAGGAAGTTCCACCTGAACATGAGGGAAAATAATATTTCCTGTGAGGATGACAGTATGTAGGACAAGAGGGAATGGTTGTAAAATGAGATGGGAGGTTTAGGTTGGATATTAGGAAGAAATGTTTCACCCACAGGGTGGTGAGGCACTGGCACAGGTTGCGCAAGGAGGCTGTGGATGCCCCATCCCTGCAGGCATTCAAGGCCAGGCTCAATGTGGCTCTGGGCAGCCTGGGCTGCTGTTGGCGACCTGCACACAGCAGGGGGTTGGAACTGGAAGAGCACTGTGCTCCTTTGCAACCCAGGCCATGCTGTGATTCTATGCTCTGAAAGTAATGCCTCCTATTTCCATGAAAACTATAAAAGCTACAAAGAGCACAATAAGAGTATTTGAGCAAATTCTCAGCTACAAAACACCATTTTTCAACATAGTCACTGCCATTATGCATTTTCACCAGCAATGAACAACAGCCTGCATTTCACACTCGTAAAAAATCTACACCACCAGAGGTGACCTACTCCCCACTGTTACCTCTCCTGAAATGCACTACCCACCACCTAATTGTGCTCACATCCATCATTTATTCACTATAAATGTTCAGCAAGCATCAATGAATATCAATGGGTACAATTTTTTCCCCGTGGAGGAGTTCAGCTCTATACCCATGCTCAGTAAGTACCTACATGTCAGTCTTTCACAGAATCACAGAATTGTAGGGGTTGGAAGGGACCTCCAGAGATCATCGAGTCCAACCCCCCTGCCAAAGCAGGTTCCCTACAGTAGGTCGCACAGGTAGGCGTCCAGGCAGGTCTTGAACATCTCCAGAGGAGGAGACTCCACCACCTCCCTGGGCAGCCTGTTCCAGTGCTCCGTCACCTCACTGTAAAGAAGTTCTTGCGCACATTTGTGCGGAACTTCCTATGCTGCAGTTTCCGGCTGTTTCCCCTTGTCCTGTCTCCACTCACCACTGAAAAGAGTCCGGCCTCGCCATTCTGCCCCCCACACATTAGATATTTATAGACCTGGATCAGGTCCCCTCTCAGTCTCCTTTTCTCAAGGCTGAACAGACCCAGTTCACTCAGCCTTTCTTCATAGGGGAGATGCTCCAGGCCCTTCACCATCTTTGTGGCCCTCTGCTGGACTCTTTCCAAGAGATCCCTGTCTTTTTTGTACTGGGGAGCCCAGAACTGGACGCAGTACTCCAGATGAGGTCTTACCAGGGCAGAGCAGAGGGGGAGGATCACCTCCTTTGCCCTGCTGGCCACGCTCCTTTTAATGCACCCCAGTAAGCCATTGGCCCTCTTGGCCACAAGGGCACACTGCTGGCTCATGGCCAACCTGTCGTCCACCAGGACACCCAGGTCCCTTTCTGCAGAGCTCCCCTCCAGCAGGTCATCCCCCAACCTGTACTGGTGCATGGAATTATTCCTCCCAGATGCAAGACTCTACACTTGCTTTTGTTAAACCTCATCCGGTTTTTTTCTGCCCAGCTCTCCAGCCTATCCAGGTCTTGCTGAATGGCAACACAGCCTTCAGGCGTGTCAGCCAATCCTCCCAACTTCGTATCATCAGCAAACTTGCTGAGGGTGGCCATTATCCCCTCATCAAGGTCATTGAAGAAGATGTTGAACAAGACCGGACCCAGCACAGACCCCTGAGGAACACCGCTAGTTACAGGCTTTCAATGGTTCACAGGTTTCAACTTTCAATGGTTTACACGGCTTGTACACTAACAAAGGTTCAATGGTTTCAACTTTCAATGGTTTACAGGCTGGTTCGGCCTGGTTCTGTGACCAGCGGGGCGGAGGGCTCTGCAGATCCGCGCCTCTGGAAAAAGGGAAACAGGGGACCCCAAAATAATTAAAAACAGCAGCAATGATCTGAGGAGAAACAAACTAATTTACTAAATATAGTATCGGAATGCAAGATAACACACTATAATACAATATAATCAGAATTTAAGCTAGTAAATCAAATATAATGAGAGAGAGAGAGAATGTCCGATAGGTGGATAGGCCTCACCACAACGCTGAGGTGAGATGCGCAGTGCAGTTGAGCAGCAGGGAGATAGGAGCAGCGCCCACGACGAAGGGCAGGCGAGAAAGAGCATCAGGTGACCTTGCCAGGAGTTAAACCTCCTCTCCCTGACCGCAAAGTCCTCTGGGAAATGTAGTTCTTCTCTTCTGGACAGGTACCCAGGACTTGAGCATTAACAGTTGAAGTCCCAGTGCCCCACATGATGTTATGATGTGGAATACCAACAGCCAAAAATCATAAAACCATGACACAGTCACCATTTTGTCAGATTGTCCCTCTGCAGCCATCTATCGCACAGCAACAAAATGTAATGGAATATTGGTGGGAAGGTTCAACCTCTACTATCATACCACCAACATTCACCTCTGATGTCATGGGCCAACATAATAAAATATGAGGCAGTACTTTTGGAGCAGCTCTGGTACCTTTCTGTAACTTCACCCAGGATCATGGTGTTTCCCAAAGTAAAGACTAATTGAGAGAAGAGTCTGCTAAAATAAAAAACCTTGTTTTTTTCCAGTAACATATACCACTAAAGAAGTTCCAGAAGGAAGAGATGAAATCATAGATTGTGAGACAGTATCAGAATAAAGTTTCTTTCCTTAATCTTTTGTTTTTACTATGCAAAAATATTTAATGAAAACTCACAGCCACTTAGTTCAGTTTAGGTTTCCCAAGTGAAAACTTAAAAGAAGTGGAGTGTTGCCTTTGCTTCGGCAACCTCTGATTAATGTCCTGTCATGAAGTGCTCAGACAGCCCCGGCCAAATCACACGCTTTTATGACACCAATGTGGTGAGCGGCAAATGGCACTTATTGCAAGCAACACACTCTTCTTATAGTTGTCCCTTATATCACAGTGCTACCAATCACCCTTGCTACGGTTATCTGTGTCCAATAGACATGTGGCATGTCTTGTCTTGCCATGTCTCATCATGGTTTTCTTATGAGTCAAGGAGTCCCCGCAGAGGCTGATGACTGTTACAGCCCCCCTTTCACATATTCGCTAACCACACAAGGGGCCCACACAGATTACGCCTGGTTATGCCTGATGACCTTGACAGCCCCCGCTTTACGTATTTCGTTGACTACATCTCTAACTTGCGTATTTTGTTAACTACATCTCCCCCTCCCTAAGCTCAAGCAAATCTACTACAACTCGAGAGGACCCTAACCGCATACACCCCGAAATCCCCGCATTGCGCCTATACATGCCATTGTCCTCTCGGTTAAGCCTTTTGCCCCGTTACATCGCGATTCGCCAAATAATCCTACCCTAATGTCTTAAACCATACTTATAAATGTAATATACCTATATGCCTATATATAATATGACTATAAGCGTAAAGCATATTAATATTAGACCTAATACAACTATAACTGAATAACGAATAGAGTTAAACAGAGTTAAACATTCTCATCGCTTTGGTGGACCATCCCAGAAGCACTTCCCATCAGTGGTGTTCTCTGTCCTTCTTTACTCTCTCTAGGACACGATGTATCTCTTCTGTGTCATGGTGAATGGTGATCAAGGCTTTCTGTCCATTATCTCTTACATGTTTCAGCAACTGGTGCAGGTCATCATGTTGCAAAAGCTTCCTTACCAGTGTCCTTCCTTGGTAAGCCAAAACGAGATTCATCCCACTTGGAGCAGGTGATAGGTCTTTAATCACCGTATAATTATCCTGCAAGAACTGATGTGATGTCACCGACACTAATTAAAGCCACATCCTACAATACTAGTAAAGTTATAGACAGAGAGATTAGAGATTAGAGTGATTGCTGATAGCTCTAGTGGCACTATGAGTATGAAATTACAAAGATCCTTGTACAAACACAACCTTTCCCAATATATACCAACATTGTCTTAGGTACCTGTTGGAGTGTACCTCAAAAATGACAAACATTTGTTCAATATCAAGGCAGATGTCTCAGGCTTTGAGAGCATTGCTCTCACAAACCAGCTGTATGGAACTGCTTGTTCTCCAGGCCTCAATCTGGCCACCTGTCCATGAAGGGAACCCATTCTGATGCCCACAATGCATACTGCACTGGCTTAAGCACCATGCACATCAGATTTGTTACATGAGGAAAGAGAAGGCTTGATGCTGTCAGGATTTCTAATGCATTTAAAGTGAGGAGTGATTTCAATCCCCGTTGCTCTGCACAATCTATCAGGTGTGTGATGTCTTTCGGATCGAGGGATACCTCTTCCGGGCCTCTGTTATCGTTCCCTACTATCAGAAAGATCTCCAGTACTCTTCCTTCCTCTGTCAAGCTAGATCTAAACTTCTCACCATCTGTTAGTGCATCTCTCTTAACTCCTAAATGCAAATTCACCTCTCTCCTTTCGCTATCCTTTTCAGTCACAGCTGGAAGCTGCGGGCTCCGCACTGCTCCCACTGTGCCCATCTCTCTTTGATCAAGCACTGACTGTTGTAGAGGCTTCTGATTGGTTGCATGCGCACTCAGTCTTGTAGAAGGATGTGTGGGTCGAGTCAGTGGGCCTGAACACTGTGGCAGAGAGTGGGTCCGGAGACTATCGTTATTTCTTTCTCCGTCGGGTGCAACCTGAGCAGAGGGCGCCAGCCGCACGCCACCTACACCTTCAGGCGCAGTCAGGGTGGACAGTGCTGGCCGGACACTATCATCCGAGCACCTGTAACTTACATCGCTTCCCTTTCTCTCTGCTGTATTTTCTTCTACTACCTCCCTAAGTTTTGACCAATCCGTACCCAAGCCTTTCCCGCAGTCCCCACCCCCCTGGGTGTTACTGCATTCCACCTCCTGAGAGGAGACAGCAAGTGCCCCATCCCAGCTCACTTTTTTCCCTGCCCCCACAGGTGGTGTTAGGTTACACAGAGAAGGATACAGCGGTTGTCCTGAATACGGCTGGGGAGTTTCAGCGACCTTGGATTCCTGCACTTGAGCCGTTTTGCAAGATAAAAGTGCAGACAGTTCAGCGCAGTCTTCTTCTATTTGTTTATGCGAAGCTGGAGCCGAGAGGGGAGCAGAAGGGGGTGCTGAAGGTGCGGACGAGATGTTAGTCGCCATAGCTGAGGGCATATTTGCGGTGTTCTCTTCCTCAGGGGACCTGCAGGAAAGTACGCTTCCCGCGCCGTTTCTCACGGTGTTATTAAATTCCAAACCCATCATAACGCGCGCAGCTTCAGGAATTTTATCTTCTTCTCTCGCGGCTCGGAGGGCGCCGAGGACCAACCCCCAAATTTTAAGCTCTGCAACTTTCTGCTCCTCTATCGCACGCTGCGCAAGCGCGGATGTAAATGCATCCCATCTAGTGGGGTCTAAAATGCCCTGAGGGGAGGGAAGATTCCACTCCTCTTCCAGGCGAGTAAGTACAGCGGCAATGTCCTTCTCAGAAGGAGCATCCTCACCGAAATAGTCCTTACAAGCTTGATGCAATACCTTAATGACGGATTCCATGGTTGTCCAGGGTGATCAGCCCTCCACCTTCCACAAGTCTACCGCTGTGGGATAACTTCGCAGCTGCGCTCACAGCCCCAGGGGGATCAGTCCCTCCGGCTCTTCCGCCGCCTTACCGCCGCGGGCTCCTGCGTCCGCCGCGCAACCGGCTGTCACACATTCACGACAGGGACATGGCATTATCACGTCGGGGTCACCACTTGTTGCCTTTGCTTCGGCAACCTCTGATTAATGTCCCGTCGTGAAGTGCTCAGACAGCCCCGGCCAAATCACACGCTTTTATGACACCAATGTGGTGAGCGGCAAATGGCACTTATTGCAAGCAACACACTCTTCTTATAGTTGTCCCTTATATCACAGTGCTACCAATCACCCTTGCTACGGTTATCTGTGTCCAATAGACATGTGGCATGTCTTGTCTTGCCATGTCTCATCATGGTTTTCTTATGAGTCAAGGAGTCCCCGCAGAGGCTGATGACTGTTACAGCCCCCCTTTCACATATTCGCTAACCACACAAGGGGCCCACACAGATTATGCCTGGTTATGCCTGATGACCTTGACAGCCCCCGCTTTACGTATTTCGTTGACTACATCTCTAACTTGCGTATTTTGTTAACTACAGTGGAGTTCTTTTTTTCAACCTTTGTCAGGTTCTTAGAGATGAGCAGTTGCAGAAATAAGACAGAACTGAAAAGGACACAAAATCATTTTCATTTTTTACTGCCAATTCTGGATTGTTCCTTCTATGGTGTAGTGGAAATGCTAAGTCAGGGCCTGAAACAATGACAGAGCACCTGGTGGGAAGGCAGGGCAGACCCAGGGGAGCTCAGGTGCATGCAATGCCACCGGGTGACCAGAAGGGGTGGAGCCAGGACCCACCCCTTCCCAGACCTCATTTAAGAGATGGCAGTGGAGGTAAGGGTATCTTTTTAAAGATTCATGTATACCTGATGCCTTATGAAGGTAAGCAGCTTCCTTTCATGATTTCTTTGCCTTGTGCTGTTGTGCTTGAGCAAATCCTCACTTGCTGCAGCTTGGGATCTCGCTGTTCTGCTGTCATTGTTGCTCTTTCCACTGTGTTACACTTGGTGAACCAGGTGGATGTGACAGAAGCATACATATTTAGGATGGATTGTCTTAAAACAATAATGTGTTGACTGCTTATCAGGACTCCTACTACCCCAAAGGATGAACTCTTAGGGGAAAACCCTTGTACTGCAATGGGCTGCCCAGGGAGGTGGTGGAGTCACAGACCCTGGAGGTGTTCAAAGAACATTTAGATGTTGTAGTGAGGGACATGGATTAGTGGGAAATATTGGTGGTAGGTGGATTATTGGACTGGACGATCTTGGAGGTCTTTTTCAATCTTGGTGATTCTGTGATTCCTGGGTTTCCCATGGCTGAGTATCACATGAATTATTGAAGAATGAGGGGCTGTAAGGGCTAATGGTCCCATTATTAAATCCCCTTCCAATATGGCAGAATTTTTGAATAAATTAAGACAATTTTTCTAACAACCAAGGAAAGAGTAATAGTATCAGTTGCTGTAGCATGGCTGCTACTACTATTAATTCATATCATTCCTCTGAGGAAGGATTGAAAAACAAAAACAAGCTTTTAAAAGCCCATATCAAACAACTGGAAAATAAAATGGGGTAAACTGCCTCACCTTGAATGGCATTTCCCCTCTAAAATTAAGAACTGTATCTGTAGAAGGGGAAAAGGACTTAGATCAACAGAACCCCAGAAGAATTTCAAAATAAAAGAAAAATTAAGATGACGGAAGTCCAACTAGAGGATCTGGGAACCTCAGATCTCTAGAATTAAGACCATTAATTATTCAAAAACCCAAGGAAGTTCAGGACAGATCGGTGAGGTTGCCACACAAAAGAATGGCCTCCTGCCCACACTGCATTACATGTGACAGCAGCCATATACAGGCATGCCAAACTCATGGATTTATTACACTGATTTAAACAGAAACCATGAGAGAACATACCAGCTTGGCTCTTTAGATTATGGGACATGGGGACCAAAACTGTGGTTATTAATGGACCCGAGATTTCTAAACTTGCATCCATCATCATGCATCTGGCCCTCAGACAGACTATATGCAGCTGTGATGTATAATGAAGAAAATCATTCTCTAATTCAGTAGATAATGACTATGTAGGATCACATGGCCAAATAAAAGTGATGTCCCAATACATACTGGTCTGCGGACTTCAATGGAGGAACTTCAAAATTATACCAGGGAACTGGGAATGAAGGAGATGATTTATGATGACACCTTTGAGAGTCCAGATCTGGTTAAGTTCTCAGCAGGGATGATGGACCTCATCTTAAAACAGGTACCTCCCCATCAGTATGGTACGCTGGTGTCCATACTGAACCCTTTAGTGGCCTCAGAAGCCATTATCCAGTAAGCTGCCCAACTGGTGGCTGATCTAGGGGAGACAGAGCACCTTTGGACCAGGTGCAATATCTGAACGTTGGAAAGAGTAGAGGTCCTCCCTGTAACTAAAAATAGGATACCTGCTTGGTGAATATCTCAATCAGGACCCATACGGGTATCCCAAAAATAAATGTTTAATGGCATAATCCAGGCTGGGATTCAATTTGCAAAAACTGATTGCCAGCCCAATCATGTCCTCCTCCAGCTATGGAGGCAGTTGAAGGACAATCAGGAGTTTCAAAATATCCCCCAAAAAAGCAGGGCTAAGCATTATTGAACAAGTACCAATGAGAACATGGAACCTAGAAGATTTCCTAGTTCCTAACAAAAGGAAAAAGTTTCCTCAAGTGATCCGGGTCACTATGCCCGAGCTACCTGAGGAAAAAGAATTGGAAATAGCACAGTTACTTGCATGACAGGGGATGCCAGGCCTCCTGCACCTAGGGCTCCCAGACAGGACCAGAGGCTATATGTTGAATTGACCATTTTTTGGTCCCTGAAGAACATATTAAGTTATAAACATATAAACACATAAAGTGTGTTAAAACAATTATGGTTTCAAATTGGCTGGGTACTTTTTGGTTATATGTTTGTTTTGTTGTTTGTTTTTGGTTGGTTTTTTTTTTTTTTTTGTGGGGTTTTTTTTTTTTTTTTTAGTCTAGCTTCAGAGTTCTGGGAGCAACAAGAACTGACACCCTTCCTACAACTGTATGGAGTCCTGCTCCTTGAACTAGATAATTCAGTGAAGAACAGAGAAAACAAACTTAATGAGCAGCATCCCCCAGGGCTCTGTCTTGGGACCAGTGCTCTTTGACATCTTTAGCAGTGACAGCAATGACAGAATCGAGTGCACCCTCAGCAAGTTTGCTGATGACACCAAGCTGAGTGGTGCGGTTGACACGGTGGAAGGAAGGGATGCCATTCAGAGGGACCTCAACAAGCTGGAAAGGTGGGCCCATGTGAACCTGATGAGGTTCAACACAGCACAGTGCAAGGTTTTACACTTGGGCCGGAGGAATCCCAGGCATCCATACAGACTGGAAGGAGCGGTCCTTGAGAGCAGCCCTGCAGAGAAGGACCTGGGGGTCCTGATAGATGAAAAGCTGAACATGAGCCAGCAGTGTGCTCTTGCAGCTCAGAAAGCAAATGGCATCCTGGGCTCCATCAGCAGAGGGGTGGCCAGCAGGGACAGGGAGGTGATTGTCCCCCTCTGCTCTGCTCCTGTGAGGCCCCATCTGCAGTGCTGTGTCCAGGTCTGGAGCCCCCAGCACAAGAAAGACAGGGAGCTGATGGAGAGGGTCCAGAGGAGCCACAGAGATGATCAGGGGACTGGAGCACCTCCCCTACGAGGACAGGCTGAGGGAGCTGGGCTTGTTCAGCATGGAGAAAAGAAGCTGCGGGGTGACCTCATGGCAGCCTTTCAGTACCTAAAGGGAGCCTACAAACAGGAGGGGAATCAACTCTTGGAAAGGGGAGATAACGGCAGGACAAGGGGAAATAGTTTGAAGTTGAGGGAGGGAAGATTGAGGTTGGATGTCAGGGGAAGTTCTTTGCTATGAGAGTGGTGAGGTGCTGGAACAGCTGCCCAGAGAGGCTGTGATGCCCCGTCCATCCCTGGAGGTGTTCAAGGCCAGGTTGGATGGGGCCCTGGGCAGCCTGGGCTGCTATGAAATGTGGAGGTTGGTGGCCCTGCGTGTGGCAGGGGGTTGGAGATTCGTGATTCTTGAGGTCCCTTCCAACCCAGGCCATTCTGTGATTCTGTAATACTTATAAAACACTGCATATTCAAAAAACAAACAAAAACCCAAAAACATAAGTATTCCTGAAAAAAAAAAAAAAAACCCAAAACCTTTTCAATAAAGCAGAATCTTCTATAATATATAGATTGCTCCAAAAGTAATACCACCTAATTATTTCCATAGGAACTACAACATATACAAAAAGCACAATAACACTACTTGATGTAGCTGCAAATTTGCTCTAATATACATTCTGTTATTGCCTGATTTCTTATTCTCAGGGATGCACTAATCTTGAGCTTGGAAAAAGCAGTGCTAGAATGTCAACCAAGTCTCTTGGGCCCCCCTTGTATATACCTGCTCCTTTCTAGCATGCTTTATGTTGGAAGTTATAAAGAGTGATAATTCTTCATTCTCCCATAGTTTAGTATCATTTTGGGCTATATTGGTAAGAACTGGCCTCACTTAAAACTCAAGAGTAACAGAACAAGCATAAGCAAAATTGCACACAATACCAAGTTGACAAGTTGTGATTAGTGAGGAAAAAAATGCTCAACATCAAATAGGAAAATTCAGCAGTAAAACCAAGAATTCCAGTTTTCTGACTGAAGCAGGTCAAGATCAGGATTAATGTCACAGGAAACTAATCAAGCTAGACAAAATGTTAATACTGCTCACAACCACGTGTAACGTGATGGAAAGCACAACAAGATCCCAAGCTGCAGCAACCAGGAATCAACTAAGACACAACAGCAGTAGACACATAAAGAGACTGCTTACCTTCAGAAGGCCTGTGAGGACCTCGCATAAGTGGGGACCTCCAGTGAAATATCTTCACCCTTACCTCCACTGCCATCCCTTAAATGAGGTCTGGGAAGGGGTGGGTCCTAGCTCCACCCCTTCCGGTCACCCGGTGGCATTGCATGCACCTGAGCTCCCCTGGGTCTGCCCTGCCTTCCCACCAGGTGCTCTGTCATTGTTTCAGGCCCTGACTTAGCATTTTCTCTATACTAGTCAAAGCAAATTCTTGGCTGTGGATATTGTCTTGGTGTCACGGATTTGACCAGATCAATCTATGTCCGTGACAGGGGCGACAGGCCTCTGCCCTCCCCCCCCCACCCCAGTCCCACAAAATGGGAAGGAAGGAAGGGAGGAAAAGAACAGCGGCAACAATCTATGGAGGAAAACTTATTTTACTATAATATCGGAATACAAGATAACACAATAGATACAATTTAATTGCAATTGAGATTAATAAATCAGACAAGATGAGAGAGAGAGAGTTCCCGGGACCGATTCAAACCTGAAAATCTTGGAACGGCTAGGAAAGCACCCTCCAGCACCCACTGCAAGGCAGCAAGAGAGCGCCCCCCCCACCCGGAAGGGCCAGATCCCGTGACTTCTGTAATGTACAGGGATAGGTACTTGGAATTGGGGCAGTGACACTTTAATGCCCCGTACACTACATGATGTTTTGATGTGGAATACTGAAACCCAAAAACAAAAACAAAAGCAAAAAACATAGAACCATGACATTCCACCCCTTATTCTACATCGTTACATCATGCTTAAAATATATATACATATATACAAACAAACAAAAAATGATTAAAATGCATTACACACATATGGCTATATACATATACATAGAATTAGTAACTGCACTCCCCCGGCATCAAGTTTCCTTGTGGTACACACTGGACATCCCCATTCTTCTGCATTACCCACCATGTGGATCCTGGCCCCTGGGCAAAAACTGTTACCACGGAGAGGTTTGCCCTTTCCAGAAGCTGGAAGAACCCAAACTGCCTTTCCTAACATGTTCTTTACATGTACAACAGGGACTTTATCTCCCTCTACGGTATGTAGGGAATTGGATTGGTTAGGACCATCACGATTGATAGATCCTGTGGTATTGACTAACCAGGTGGCTTCTGCCAAATGCTTCTCCCAGTGCTTAAATGTTCCGCCACCCAGTGCTTTTAGCATCGTTTTTAACAATCCATTGTATCGTTCAATTTTACCAGAGGCTGGTGCATGATAGGGAATATGGTAAATCCACTCGATGCCATGATCTTTGGCCCAAGTATTTACAAGAGAATTTTTGAAATGAGTCCCATTATCTGACTCAATCCTTTCTGGGGTGCCATGTCGCCACAGGACTTGTTTCTCGAGACCCAGTATGGTGTTTCGGGCGGTAGCATGGGGTACTGCATATGTTTCAAGCCACCCAGTGGTTGCCTCCACCATAGTAAGCACATAATGCTTACCATTGCGAGATCGTGGCAAGGTGATATAATCAACCTGCCATGCCTCCCCATATTTGTACTTTTGCCATCGCCCTTCCTCCCACAGAGGTTTCATCCTCTTGGCTTGTTTGATGATGGCACATGTTTCACAGTTATGAATAACCTGTGCAATGGCATCCATAGTTAAGTCCACCCCTCGGTCTCTAGCCCATTTGTATGTTGCATCTCTCCCTTGATGACCTGAGGTCTCATGGGCCCACCGAGCCAGAAATAATTCACCCTTGTTCTGCCAGTCCAGGTCTATTTGAGCCACCTCAATTCTGGCAGCTCGGTCTACCCGATGGTTATTTTGCTGTTCTTCAGTAGCCCGACTCTTGGGCACATGAGCATCTACATGGCGCACCTTTACAACCATAGTCTTTGTTCGGGCAGCAATGTCTTTCCACAGTTCAGCAGCCCAAATAGGTTTACCCCTTCTTTGCCAGTTATTTTGCTCCCACTGCCGTAACCACCCCCATAAGGCATTTGCTACCATCCATGAGTCAGTGTAAAGATAGAGCATTGGCCACCTCTCCCGTTCAGCGACATCTAAGGCCAGTTGGACAGCCTTTATCTCTGCAAATTGGCTTGATTCGCCTTTCCCTTCAGTGGCCTCTGCAACTTGTCGTGTGGGGCTCCACACAGCAGATTTCCATCTGCGATGCTTTCCCACAATACGACACGATCCATCTGTGAACAGGGCATATTTCTTTTCATTCTCTGGTAGTTCATTGTATGGTGGGGCCTCTTTAGCACATGATACCTCTTCTGCTGGTGGTGTTCCAAACTTTTTACCTTCAGGCCAGTCCATGATGACTTCTAGGATTCCTGGACGGCTGAGGTTCCCCATCCGTGCTCGTTGTGTAATCAGTGCAATCCACTTACTCCAAGTGGCATCAGTAGCATGATAGGTGGAGGGAACCTTTCCTTTAAACATCCAGTTCAGCACTGGCAGTCGAGGTGCCAGAAGGAGCTGTGTCTCAGTACCGACTACTTCGGAAGCAGCCCGAACCCCTTCATAAGCGGCTAAGATCTCCTTCTCAGTTGGAGTGTAGTGCTCTTCAGACCCTCTGTATGCCCGACTCCAGAATCCCAGGGGTCGGCCTCGGGTCTCTCCTGAGGCTCTTTGCCACAAACTCCAAGTGGGACCGTTCTCTCCAGCAGCAGTGTAGAGGATGTTCTTTATACCCTGCCCCGTTCGTACTGGTCCTAGGGCCACGGCACGGGCTATCTCCTGTTTAATCTGTTCAAAAGCCTGCTGCTGCTCAGGGCCCCATGTAAACTCATTTCTCATTCGCGTCACATAATAAAGGGGGCTTACAATGAGGCTGTAGTTTGGAACATGCATTCTCCAAAAGCCCACTGCACCCAGAAAAGATTGTGTCTCTCTTTTGCTAGTGGGTGGAGACATAGCAGTGATTTTGTCGATCACGTCTGTCGGAATGTGACGACGGCCATCTTGCCACTTTATACCTAGGAACTGAATCTCCTGGGCAGGTCCTTTCACTTTGTTTCGCTTAATAGCAAAACCAGCACTCAGAAGAATTTGGATCATCCTCTCTCCTTTTGTGAAGACTTCTTGTGCTGTATCGCCCCACACAATGATGTCATCAATGTACTGCAGGTGCTCAGGAGCGCTGCCCTGTTCCAATACAGTTTGAATCAACCCATGGCAAATGGTCGGGCTGTGTTTCCACCCCTGGGGCAACCGGTTCCAGGTATACTGAATGCCCCTCCATGTGAAAGCAAACTGTGGCTTACATTCTTTGGCCAAAGGGATGGAAAAGAAGGCATTAGCAATGTCAATGGTGGCATACCATTTGGCCGCTTTTGACTCCAGTTCATACTGGAGTTCTAACATGTCCGGCACAGCAGCACTCAGTGGGGGTGTGACTTCATTCAGGCCACGGTAGTCCACCGTCAGCCTCCATTCTCCACTGGCTTTACGCACTGGCCATATGGGGCTGTTAAAAGGCGAGTGAGTTTTGCTGATCACTCCCTGGCTCTCTAGTTGACGAATTAACTTATGAATGGGGAGCAAAGAATCCCTGTTGGTGCGGTACTGACGCCTGTGCACCACTTTTGTAGCAATTGGTACCTGTTGCTGTTTTACTCGCAGCAGCCCCACAACAGATGGATCTTCTGACAGGCCAGGCAAAACAGACAGCTGCTTAGTGTTGTCTGTGTCCACAGCAGCTATTCCAAAGGCCCATCAATACCCCTTAGGATCCTTGAAATGCCCCCTTCTGAGATAATCAATACCTAGTATACATGGAGCCCCTGGGCCCGTCACAATAGGATGTTTCTGCCAGTCCTTACCAGTGAGGCTTATCTCAGCCTCCAACACAGTCAATTCTTGAGAGCCCCCGGTCACTCCAGAAATATGGATTGATTCTGTCCCTTCATGACTCGAGGGCATCAGAGTGCACTGTGCACCAGTGTCCACCAGGGCCTTATATTTCAGTGGTTCTGATGTGCCAGGCCATCGAATCCACACAGTCCAATATACTCTATTATCCCTTTCCCCCCCCTGACTGAGGGCAGGGCCCCTCTATTCATTACCTGTGGTAACTGGAGCAACTGCACTGGTGGTAGATTTGCCTTGTAATTCTTTCACCCGGGCTCGTAGTACAGGAGTAGGTTGACCGTGCCACTTCCCCATGTCTTCTCCATGGTCACGTAGGTAATACCATAAGGTAATTCGCGGTGTATTATTCCTTACTTGAGCCGGAGAGCGTCTGCCTCTAACAGCTGAGATTTTTGATCGTGCACGTGAGAAGGAAGGTTCATCGTCTTTAGTTAGGTGGGCTCGGATTATCTCCTTCATCTCCTTCACCTCCTTCGCTAGACTCATTTGATTATCCTGATCTTCATCCAGCGTCTCTGATACTGCTACAGGTTTGTCACGGTTAATCAGTTGAGACACTTGCTCCGTCATTCTTGATATTGCAGCAACGGCAGAATGAATTGGAGACAGCAATTGTTCGTAGTTTTGGAGCGTAACAATTAATTCATAAACTAAGGGTGTTCTCTGTTGTTCCTGGTATCTGTCACACGCTGACGTTAGTGTAGCGGCATATTTGTCCGGCGCTGTTGTCACGATTTTCTGCCATATCTCAGGCGTTGTCCTCACTCTTTCAGGGTCGCGGTTTTGTTGTGGGTGGTTAGGAACAAAGTCAGGGTCATACAACATTTCCACCACGCCTATTTCCCTCAAATACTGGATACCCTTTTCAACTGTATCCCATTTCTTCATCGCAATCTTCAAGCCATTTTTGAAGGGATACTTTTCCTTCACGGCTATTAACACTCGTTCCCAGAGGGAGGCAGCCTCATCCGAACATCAACTAATTCCTCTATCAATAGCTGGATCTCTGGCAATGGCACCTAGTTGGCGAGCTTCATTACCATCCAGAGACAAGCTATGGGCCCCACTGTCCCAACAGCGAACCAACCAGGAAACAAGAGTTTCATTCAGGCGCCGTGTGAACTCCTTTCTTGAACCTTGGATTTCAGTCATCTTTAGAGGCCGGCGAGTAGTAATAGAGACTTCCTCTTCATCACTCTCTTCTGCATGTCTCTTAGCTTTTGCTTTTGCCTTTCGCGATGGTGGTGGTTCTGAGGAGGGCCCCTCGCCTGGATCTTCCTCCTCCTCCTCCTCTTCTTCTCTTTTTCGTTCAAGACGCGAAGACACTCGTTTCCATTTCTTGCCCTCCACAGGAGCAACCGGTATTGTTACTGGTGTCTCCTGTGATTGATTAGATTTGACTTGGGGATTTTCCCCTTAGGCTTGAACCTCAGCTCGGAAACTCTCTCTCTCCCGAATGGTATTATATAGGGCACGGTAAGCACAAGCCAAACCCCAAATAAGTTGTACCTCCTTAGATTTATGTAAGCCGCATAGTCCCTGACTCAAATACTGGCTTAGTTTCTCAGGATCCCACAGGTGTTCAAGAGTAAAATCCCACGACACTGTGGGTCCCCATGCTTCTAAGACCTTT
The DNA here is from genome assembly GCF_023343835.1 of Lagopus muta. Classification (NCBI taxonomy): domain Eukaryota; kingdom Metazoa; phylum Chordata; class Aves; order Galliformes; family Phasianidae; genus Lagopus; species Lagopus muta. The sequence continues at coordinate 3,491,171 of NC_064471.1, forward strand.
CCTAAACCTCTCCATATTCCCTGCCAATCATCATTCTCTAGTTTTGGAGTAGACTCCTTATTACGAATGCGTTGGAGTACATTCAGGAAAATTAACGACATGCACACCAACATGAGTATTGATGACACACTCACCAACATGAGTATTAATTCAAGATTCGAAAAACGTTTGATAAACCGAGAAGAAAACCTGGAGACTGGTCTGAACATTGCGTTGTTTGTAAAATTAGCTATTCCATTTGGGATGTAGCTGTTTGTGAAATTAGCCATTCCTTCTGGGATGTAGTTGTTCGTGAAATTAGCCATTCCTTCTGGGATGTAGATGTCAAAGTTCAAATCATACCACATTGCAAATAGGTAAAACATAGGTGTCTCCATCAGTGTCATTAGGTACCTATATATGGTTGCAATTCCACAACACATAATTATGAGCTGGATTATTGGCCAGTAGGTTGTGACTAACACGATTGCTTTTAATCCTTTACCCAGCACCCCCACGATAACGAGTGGGTTCATCGCTGGTGCTTGCTAAAAAAGGTTTAATGAATTGAAGCTAACAAGAGGAGAGAAAAAAAGAAAAAAGGCACTACCCAGACTAAGTAGTGCTCAGAGTTTACAAATATCCCAGAACACTGGCAGTGCGCCTAATCTTTCAAGGTCAGGTTTTCCAGCACAGAAACCTGAACTACTGATAATGCTCCCTAACGAAGCTCTCTAAGAGCAGAGAGAAAAAGAGATTCGTTCAAAAAGCTAAAAAGCAATCGAGCCCCACGTTGGGCGCCAAAAATCTGTCACGGATTTGACCAGATCAATCTATGTCCGTGACAGGGGCGACAGGCCTCTGCCCTCCCCCCCCCCACCCCAGTCCCACAAAATGGGAAGGAAGGAAGGGAGGAAAAGAACAGCGGCAACAATCTATGGAGGAAAACTTATTTTACTATAATATCGGAATACAAGATAACACAATAGATACAATTTAATTGCAATTGAGATTAATAAATCAGACAAGATGAGAGAGAGTTCCCGGGACCGAGTCAAACCTGAACAGCTTGGAACGGCCAGGAAAGCACCCTCCAGCACCCACTGCAAGGCAGCAAGAGAGCGCCCCCCCACCCGGAAGGGCCAGATCCCGTGACTGCTGTAATGTACAGGGATAGGTACTTGGAATTGGGGCAGTGACACTTTAATGCCCCGTACACTACATGATGTTTTGATGTGGAATACTGAAACCCAAAAACAAAAACAAAAGCAAAAAACATAGAACCATGACATATTGGATATTGTCTTGGCTCTAAGCTTATGTTAACTGCTCATTTGTCATACCCAGTTTTCAGCCTGAATCTTATTGAGCTTGTTTTAATTCCTAAATGGGTTAATTTCAGGGGCTGTTTAGAGAGGAATAGTTACATCAGTGCAAATAGCATAGGAGAAATAGGTATTTCTCCAGTTCAGTAGCCAAAGCTGGTACTCCCAAGTACTTGGTGTCCCCCCCCCCCCCCACTCTGATGTGCAGAAATCAAACCTCATAGCCTGTAAGGATATAGAGAAGGTATGTTTTATTGGCAATTGCACAAAAGCCCTGGTGCAAGGGGGATAATTCCTTCAAGCTTGCATACCATCTGGAAAAATGGTGCTACAGATGTAGGGCGAACTAACGCATAATCAATAGTTTTCCTGGAATTCGGATCCATATTCATTATACCACTGAGTTCATTAGCATGCAGACCCTCCCCTCGTGTGTGCATAGTGGGTCATAGGATGAAGATTTGTTGTCTTCTTCGCGAAGGCATCTGACCTTTTTCACTGTAAATTCTGACCAAAAAGGGGGGCACCCCCCCAAACTGGTTTCCTCTTGCCCTGTGGAAATCTCATCACCTCCCTGCCAGATGTCTCTGGGCAGTTCTCAAACCTTATCAGCATGGCCTTCATCCCCCTCGCTGTTCCAGACCCAGTGTCTGCCATCCCTTATTTTTCTAACAAACTCTACATTCTTGCTTCTGTAAACTATCTCTAACTATCCCCCTTCACCCCCCTTATTCTTGGTCACTGTGAAACCTTCTTGCCTTTTTACTTTCACTTATGGGGCCCTTCTCACCTTTCACCCACACCCTTCCCATTGTTCATAACAAATTATCCCCCCATCCAGAGACAAGCAGAAAAAGAAGAGGCAGTCTCGTGATATGAGAGCAGTTTTATCTTTCCCTCTAAATGGAAAATAGAATAGTGAAAGTCTTCTGGGATATGTAATTCTTCTTTTCTGAGAACCAGGTACCTGGAAGAATCAGCAGTACAAGAATTTGGAGCATCAACTCTTTAACCCCCAGTGCTTTACATGATGCTATGATGTGGAATACCAATAACAAAAATCATGAGACCATGACATTCTACCTCTTACCCCACACATCACTACATCATGCTTAATATACACAAACAAACAATAATTAACAAGCATTAAACACATGTGCACACAAATATATATACATGGAATTACTGCCTGTGCTCCCCCAACATCAAATTCCCTTGTGGTACACACTGAACATGCCCATCTTTCTCCATCACCCACCAAGGGGACCCAGGTCCTTGGGCAAAAACAGAGAAGTTTGCCCTTTGCAGAAGCTGGAAAGACCCAAACTGCTTTTCCCAACAAGAAAAAGAGTTTTAAGCATAACTCAATCCCCAGGTTCAAATGAATGGATTGGTGAATGCAGTCCCCTTGCTCATGTTGCTACAACTATTTTGCTGATTTCCTTCATTTGTTTCCCTAAAGCTTGTAGGTATTCCCTAAGAAGGCCCTTATACAATTGCAGCAGGTCCTTTCTGGTATACTGAGCCTGATAACGCCTTGTAACACTTAAGTCTTTCCATGGAAGTTCAACAATAGATTTGGTGCTGCACTGTCAAGGCAATTTGTATTTTGTATATCTTGAGGCTTTTCTGACTTTCTGGAGCCTAGATTTCTTGCCCAAGAAAATTTGAATAAACAATCAAAGAGAAGCATTATGATACCTTTATAAACCTGCTTTTTGCAATGTTAATGCATTCAGTTACTCTTTGATTCTCTGCTGCCTTCTTTTCCCTCTAAAATCCAGAGCAGAAATCCAGTTGTGATAAATATGACTTCTTGTGTGCAGACCTGTGGGGGTGGGATTTGGTCATCTTAGTATCTCAACAATTTTCTCCTAATATTTAATTACTGTGTTTGAATACAAGAAGAGTTGTTGCCATTCCATCACCAATCTTGTACTGGCTTATTATGTAGTCATGTATCTGCTCTTGTATTAGATCCTCAAGCTAGACTTTACATAGGGACAGAAGCTAAAAACAACCAACTACAGGGTTTGGGATGATTTTCCTTTTAAATGACTGTTTCTTTCAACTTTTAAGTCTAGTTACTAGCTTTAGGAGGGAGTGCTGAGTTCTGAATTTCAGTGCTTGAGAAGCTAAACATAGTTGAAATGAGCAATTTTGTTAAATACTGATTTTTATTTTTAAAATTTGCTTTTACCTTTACATAAGGATATGTTCCTCGGGAGGAACTTGATTGCTGTGAATGTTTCATCCTCACTGATATAAATGTGCTGCTTTATTTTTTTTTTCTGTTCACAGAAGAAAGTGTGGCTACTTTCTTTGCACAACAGTTTTGGGAAGACCAATCTGTAATGCTTTCTTCTGCTTTTCTGCTAGCGTTCTGGAGATTTGCTTTGGTTCACATACATTTATTTCTTCAAAATACAGCTGTTTTGACTGCTTCCTGGAGTTGCAGTATGTTTACGAGATCATGTATTAACTACTGATGAGGGTCTGTCTGTTTTCTTCTCAGAGAAAATCAAAATGGAATTATATAATCATTAAGGTTGAAAAAGACCTCTAAGATCACGTAGTCCAACCAACCATCTACCTACCACCCATATTACCCACTATAAGCCATGTCCCTAAGTACTACATCTACCCTTTCCTTAAACACATCCCATGGTACCTATCCCTGTTTCCACTGCCCGCGCACTTTCTTCTTGCTCTTCAGTTTAACCAGCAGGTCCCCATTCACCCGTGCCAGTCTCTTGCCTTCCTTTCCTGACTTGCTACAATTCATATCCAACCTGAACCTCCCCCGATGCAACTTGAGATTATTTCCTCTTGCCCTATTGCTAGTTACCTGGGAGAAAAGACCAACTGAAGTTGTGGATGCCCTATCTGTTCCTGGAGGCATTCAAGGCCAGGTTGGATGAAACACCTTGGGCAGCCTGGCCTAGTGGTTGGCAGCTCTATCCATAACAGGCAGGTTGGAACTCCATAACCTTTAAGGTCCTTTCCAACACAAGCTGTTTTGTGGCTCTATGACTTTCGCCTTGAGTGTCAATGGTTTATGGGCTGGCTTGGCCCAGTTCCGTGACCAGTGGGGCAGAGGGATTTCACAGAATCCACAGCTCCAGAAAAGGGGAAACAGGGGATCCCAAAATAACTAACAGCAGCAATGATGCAAGGAGAAACAAACTAATTTACTAAATAGGGTACCAGAACGCAAGGTAACACACTATAATACAATATAATTAGAATTGAAGCTAATAAATCAAATATAATGAGAGAGAAAACATACAAAAGGTAGATAGGCCTCACCATAATGCTGAGGTGAGATGCACAGTCCAGTCCAGCAGCAGGGAGATGGGAGGAGAGCCCGCAAAGAAGCACAGACAATGGAAAAAACTGAAGAGCATCAGGTGACCTTGCCAGGAGTTCTATCTCTTCTCTGTAACCACAAAGTCCCCGGGGGAACATAGTCCTTCTCTTCTGGGCAGGTACCCAGGACTTGTGCACTAACAGTTAAACTCCCAGTGCCCCACATGATGTTATGACGTGGAATACTGATAACCAAAAATCACAAAACCATGACAATGAGACAGACCTTAACATGAAAACTGAAACATTGTAAAATCAACAACTATTAAGAGGTTAATAATTACAAAATAAACAAGAGAGTTTGACAAAGCAGATAAAGACAACAAAAGAGAATAGACAGAAAACTTACCCCTATCCTGGGCTCACCACAAAACACCAATAGAAGCAATCACCAACAGAAATCCTTCCTCACTAGCAGCCAGCTCTTCAATAGGTCTAGGAGAGGTACAGCCGGGCTCCCCCCCTTCTGGCAGCACAGGTGAATTGCCTTCACCTGTGCTCCTCTGGCTGACTCATGGCTCGCCTCAGGTGATCAATCAGAGGTTCAGGCCCTGACTCAGCAGTTCCCATATAAACATCCACTTGTCTGAATGTTTTCTTTATCTTTTTTAAACAGATTTTTAAGAATAGTCTTCCTCCTAGTCTCAAATCTTATTTCCTCATTTGATTTGCAGTTAAAATAAATATCATCAGTTTGTGATATCCTACTAATTGCTGTGATGACTGCTTTGCAAGCAAGGAAATATTCAGTCTTATCTTGTTTTTTATGTTATTAATAATATCCTATTCAGTGCTTGATGTTCTAGTCACTGTGGTAGCTTGCAGGCAGTGGCTCTCTGCTTCCCTTCTGTCTGATTCTCTGAAGAGTAACTGTGACTGGCTGTGAGACTTGCCTGCAACTGGTGTGGAACAGTGTGATGTTTCAGCTTGCTGCACTACCAGCAATGCAATAAAGCCCTTGAGCTGCTTGGGAGGCTCTCTGGGGCCACTGTCAGTGATGTTTCAAACAAACCAGTTATCTTAAAAGCAAATTATAGCGTAGCCTTGTTAGCTTAATGGGAACTTTTAACTGAGAGGTTGTTTCCACTCTTGTCTGAGGCAAGTGCAAATCTGTACTGCTGCTGGAGAGACTAACCTTTGCTATTTTTCTGCTTCAGACCTGTTATCAAGTGGTGCTGCTTATAAGCTGTATGGTCAGCAAGATTACAATCTTCTCTAAAGATCCCACTATACCATTAAAGATTGCCTGTCTCTGTTCCCACCAGCAGGCTGATCTTACTGCACAGCATCATTCCCTGGTAGTATTTCAAATGTTTGTCTTCCTTTTTTCCTTAAAAAACAGTTTCTTCCTGAAGAACAAACAGGGCTTAAACAGCTGTGGCACAGAGGCACCATATAGTGTGTGTTAGGAAAGGGTGAAAAGACTTAGTCCTATTCTGGATCCTTGTGTTGCCTGGGTATCAAGTGTGCACAATAGCTGAACATATGCTTTGCAAATAGAAACCTTCTTGTCTTAGCATGTCTCTGTGTGTACACCAGTTGTGTCTAAAACATGGATCTTAATATTTTCAGTAGCTTTAATGAGAATAATTAGCATTTGAAATGTATCGGTTTCTAGATAGTGGTAGCAAAATCTATGTAAACATTATTTTAATTCAGAAATGAACAAATTTATACCCCATGGAGTTATAATTTTTTCAACATATCTTAGTGTGCTGATTTGAGACAATATTTGAAAATATTAGTTTGTCTTTCAGAGAGGTTAGTGTTCTCTGCCCTACTCTTTAGAGCTTCTTCCTCATTGCTCATTTTGATAGGTTGAACTTGTGATAAGCTGGCTGATATTCTAAAACAAAACCAATCCTCAAACAAAGGTCATTATTAGCAAATATAAAATTTAGTCTTAAGGCATTAGAAGTCCAGCCAGCATAGCTTACAAAGATTTTAACACATAGAAAAGTAATGCTTAGTGTTGGCTCAACAAAGGACAGTTTGTAGCATGTTTAAAATATCAGTATACAGCTATGACCAGAGAGAGCCTGTGGTAAGTATTGAACTTGTTCAGAATGTCACCATGACTACTTAATATTTTGCTTTCCATGGAACACTTTGTTGTGAACTTGGGTAACCTCTCTTCTGACTATATCTGGCTGTTAGGGTGTCAAAATGCAGTGCTCTTGAAGGCCTGTTTGTTCTGAGGTTTAGAAGATAATGAGGTTATGTCATGGTCCTATGTTTTTTTTGTTTTTGTTTTTTTGTTTCTGGGTTTCAGTATTCCACATCAAAACATCATGTAGTGTACGGGGCATTAAAGTGTCACTGCCCCAATTCCAAGTACCTATCCCTGTACATTACAGCAGTCACGGGATCTGGCCCTTCCGGGTGGGGGGGGTGCTCTCTTGCTGCCTTGCAGTGGGTGCTGGAGGGTGCTTTCCTGGCCGTTCCAAGCTGTTCTGGTTTGACTCGGTCCCGGGAACTCTCTCTCTCATCTTCTGATTTATTCATCTCAATTTCAATTAAAATGTATATATTGTGTAATCTTGTATTCCAATATTATAGTAAAATAAGTTTTCCTCCATAGATTGTTGCCGCTGCTCTTTTCCTCCCTTCCTTCCTTCCCATTTTTGTGGGACTGGGGTGGGGGGGAGGGCAGAGGCCTGTCGCCCCTGTCACGGACATAGATTGATCTGGTCAACTCCGTGACAGATTTTTGGCGCCCAACGTGGGGCTCGCTACTTTTTAGCTTTTAGAACGAACCTCTTTTTCTCTCTGCTCTTAGAGAGCTTCGCTAGGGAGCATTATCAGTAGTTCAGGTTTCTGTGCTGGAAAACCTGACCTTGAAAGATTAGGCGTACTGCCAGTGTTCTGGGATATTTGTAAACTCTGAGCACTACTTAGTCTGGGTAGTGCCTTTTTTCTTTTTTTTTCCTCCTCTTGTTAGCTTCAATTCATTGACCCCTTTTTAGCAGACACCAGCGATGAACCCACTCGTTATCGTGGGGGTGCTGGGTAAAGGATTAAAAGCAATGGTGTTATTCGCAACCTACTGGCCAATAATGCAGCTCACAATTATGTGTTGTGGAATTGCATTCATATATAACTACCTGAGGGCACTGATGGAGACACCTATGTTTTACCTACTTGCAATGTGGTATGATTTGAATTGTGACATTTACATCCCAGAAGGAATGGCTAATTTCACAAACAACTACATCCCCGAAGGAATGGCTAATTTCACAAACAGCTACATCCCAAATGGAATAGCTAATTTTACAAACAACACGATGTTCAGACCAGTCTCCGGGTTTTCTTCTCGGTTTGTCAAACGATTTACGAATCTTGAATTAATACTCATGTTGGTCTGCGTGTCATTAAGTTATCTGATTGTATTCATAATTGTGAATAATAAGAGGAAGGAATCCCTTCCAAAACCAGAGAATGATGACTGGCAGGGAATATGGAGAGGTTTAGGAAAGGTCTTAGAAGCATGGGGACCCGCAGTGTCATGGGATTTTACTCTTGAACACCTGTAGGATCCTGAGAAACTAAGCCAGTATTTGAGTCAGGGACAATGCGGCTTACATAAATCTAAGGAGGTACAACTTATTTGGGGTTTGGCTTGTGCTTACCGTGCCCTATATAATACCATTCTGGAGAGAGAGTGTTTCCGAGCTGAGGTTCAAGCCTAAGGGGAAAATCCCCAAGTCAAATCTAATCAATCACAGGAGACACCAGTAACAATACCAGTTGCTCCTGTGGAGGGCAAGAAATGGAAACGAGTGTCTTCGCGTCTTGAACGAAAAAGAGAAGAAGAGGAGGAGGAGGTGGAGGAAGATCCAGGCGAGGGGACCTCCTCAGAACCACCACCATCGCGAAAGGCAAAAGGGAAAACTAAGAGACGTGCAGAAGAGAGTGATGAAGAGGAAGTCTCTATTACTACTCGCTGGCCTCTAAAGATGACTGAAATCCAAGGTTCAAGAAAGGAGTTTACACGGCGCCCAAATGAAACTCTTGTTTCCTGGTTGGTTCGCTGTTGGGACAGTGGGGCCCATAGCTTGTCTCTGGATGGTAATGAAGCTCGCCAACTAGGTGCCATTGCCAGAGATCCAGCTATTGATAGAGGAATTAGTTGATGTTCGGATGAGGCTGCCTCCCTCTGGGAACGAGTGTTAATAGCCGTGAAGGAAAAGTATCCCTTCAAAAATGGCTTGAAGATTGCGATGAAGAAATGGGATACAGTTGAAAAGGGTATCCAGTATTTGAGGGAAATAGGCGTGGTGGAAATGTTGTATGACCCTGACTTTGTTCCTAACCACCCACAACAAAACCGCGACCCTGAAAGAGTGAGGACAACGCCTGAGATATGGCAGAAAATCGTGACAACAGCGCCGGACAAATATGCCGCTACACTAACGTCAGCGTGTGACAGATACCAGGAACAACAGAGAACACCCTTAGTTTATGAATTAATTGTTACGCTCCAAAACTACGAACAATTGCTGCCGTTGCTGCTATATCAAAAATGACGGAGCAAGTGTCTCAACTGATTAACCGTGACAAACCTGTAGCAGTATCAGAGACGCTGGATGAAGATCAGGATAATCAAATGAGTCTAATGAAGGAGATGAAGGAGATGAAGGAGATGATGCAATTTATGTGAGCCCACCTAACTAAAGACGATGAACCTTCCTTCTCACGTGCACCATCAAAAATCTCAGCTGTTAGAGGCAAACGCTCTCCGGCTCAAGTAAGGGATAATACACCGCGAATTGTCTTATGGTATTACCTACGTGACCATGGAGAAGACATGAGGAAGTGGCACCGTGAACCTACTGCTGTACTACGAGCCCGGGTGAAAGAATTACAAAGCAGATTAACCACCAGTGCAGTTGCTCCAGTTACCACAGGTAATGAATAGAGGGGCCCTGCCCTCAGTCGGGGGGGGAAAGGGATAATAGAGTATATTGGACTGTGTGGATTCGATGGCCTGGCACATCAGAACCACTGAAATATAAGGCCCTGGTGGACACTGGTGCACAGTGCACTCTGATGCCCTCGAGTCATGAAGGGACAGAATCAATCCATATTTCTGGAGTGACCGGGGGCTCTCAAGAATTGACTGTGTTGGAGGCTGAGATAAGCCTCACTGGTAAGGACTGGCAGAAACATCCTATTGTGACGGGCCCAGGGGCTCCATGTATACTAGGTATTGATTATCTCAGAAGGGGGCATTTCAAGGATCCTAAGGGGTATCGATGGGCCTTTGGAATAGCTGCTGTGGACACAGACAACATTAAGCAGCTGTCTGTTTTGCCTGGCCTGTCAGAAGATCCATCTGTTGTGGGGCTGCTGCGAGTAAAAGAGCAACAGGTATCGATTGCTACAAAAACGGTGCACAGGTGGCAGTACCGCACCAACAGGGATTCTTTGCTCCCCATTCAGAAGTTGATTCGTCAACTAGAGAGCCAGGGAGTGATCAGCAAAACTCACTCGCCTTTTAACAGCCCCATATGGCCAGTGCGTAAAGCCAGTGGAGAATGGAGGCTGACGGTGGACTACCGTGGCCTGAATGAAGTCACACCCCCACTGAGTGCTGCTGTGCCGGACATGTTAGAACTCCAGTATGATCTGGAGTCAAAAGCACCCAAATGGTATGCTACCACTGACATTGCTAATGCCTTCTTTTCCATCCCTTTGGCCAAAGAATGTAAGCCACAGTTTGCTTTCACATGGAGGGGCGTTCAGTATATCTGGAACCGTTTGTCCCAGGGGTGGAAACAGCCCGACCATTTGCCATGGGTTGATCCAAACTGTATTGGAACAGGGAGGTGCTCCTGAGCACTTAAAGTACATTGATGATATCATTGTGTGGGGCGATACAGCAGAAGAAGTCTTCATGAAAGGAGAGTGTATAATCCAAATTCTTCTGAGTGCTGGTTTTGCTATTAAGTGAAGCAAAGTGAAAGGACCTGCCCAGGAGATTCAGTTCCTAGGTATAAAGTGGCAAGATGGCCGTCGTCACATCCCGACAGATGTGATCGACAAAATCACTGCTATGTCTCCACCCACTAGCAAAAGAGAGACACAATCTTTTCTGGGTGCAGTGGGCTTTTGGAGAATGCATGTTCCAAACTACAGCCTCATTGTAAGCCCCCTTTATTATGTGACGCGAATGAGCAATGAGTTTACATGGGGCCCTGAGCAGCAGCAGGCTTTTGAACAGATTAAACAGGAGATAGCCCGTGCCGTGGACGTAGGGCCAGTACGGACGGGACAGGGTATAAAGAACATCCTCTATACTGCTGCTGGAGAGAACGGTCTTACTTGGAGTCTGTGGCAAAGAGCCTCAGGAGAGACCCGAGGCCGACCCCTGGGATTCTGGAGTCGAGCCTACAGGGGGTCGGAAGAGGGCTACACTCCAACTGAAAAGGAGATCTTAGCTGCATATGAGGGGGTTCGGGCTGCTTCTGAAGTAGTCGGTACTGAAACACAGCTTCTTCTGGCAACTTGACTGCCAGTGCTGAACTGGATGTTTAAAGGAAAGGTTCCCTCCACCCATCATGCTACTGATGCCACTTGGAGCAAGTGGATTGCACTGATTACACAACGAGCACGGATGGGGAACCTCAGCCATCCAGGAATCCTAGAGGTCATCATGGACTGGCCTGAAGGTAAAAAGTTTGGAACACCACCAGCAGAAGAGGTATCATGTGCTAAAGAGGCCCCAGCATACAATGAACTACCAGAGAATGAAAAGAAATATGCCCTGTTCACAGATGGATCGTGTCGTATTGTGGGAAAGCATCGCAGATGGAAATCTGCAGTGTGGAGCCCCACACGACAAGTTGCAGAGGCCACTGAAGGGAAAGGCGAATCAAGCCAATTTGCAGAGGTAAAGGCTGTCCAACTGGCCTTAGATGTCGCTGAACGGGAGAGGTGGCCAATGCTCTGTCTTTACACTGACTCATGGATGGTGGCAAATGCCTTATGGGGGTGGTTACAGCAGTGGGAGCAAAGTAACTGGCAAAGAAGGGGTAAACCTATTTGGGCTGCTGAACTGTGGAAAGACATTGCTGCCCAAACAAAGACTATAGTTGTAAAGGTGCGTCATGTAGATGCTCATGTGCCCAAGAGTCGGGCTGCTGAAGAACAGCAAAGTAACCAACAGGTAGACCGAGCTGCCAAAGTTAAGGTGGCTCAAATAGACCTGGACTGGCAGAACAAGGGTGAATTATTTCTGGCTCGGTGGGCCCATGAGACCTCAGGTCATCAAGGGAGAGATGCAACATACAAATGGGCTAGAGACCGAGGGGTGGACTTAACTATGGATGCCATTGCACAGGTTATTCATAACTGTGAAACATGTGCCATCATCAAACAAGCCAAGAGGATGAAACCTCTGTGGGAGGAAGGGCGATGGCAAAAGTACAAATATGGGGAGGCATGGCAGGTTGATTCTATCACCTTGCCACCATCTCGCAAAGGTAAGCGTTATGTGCTTACTATGGTGGAGGCAACCACTGGGTGGCTCGAAACATTTGCAGTACCCCATGCTACCGCCCGAAACACCATACTGGGTCTCGAGAAACAAGTCCTGTGGAGACATGGCACCCCAGAAAGTATTGAGTCAGATAATGGGACTCATTTCAAAAATTCTCTTGTAAATACTTGGGCCAAAGATCATGGCATTGAGTGGATTTACCATATTCCCTATCATGCACCAGCCTCTGGTAAAATTGAACGACACAATGGATTGTTAAAAACGATGCTAAAAGCACTGGGTGGCAGAACATTTAAGCACTGGGAGAAGCATTTGGCAGAAGCCACCTGGTTAGTCAATTCCAGAGGATCTATCAATCGTGATGGTCCTATCCACTCCAGTTCCCTACATACCGTAGAGGGAGATAAAGTCCCTGTTGTACATGTAAAGAACATGTTAGGAAAGGCAGTTTGGGTTCTTCCAGCTTCTGGAAAGGGCAAACCTCTCCGTGGTAACAGTTTTTGCCCAGGGGCCAGGATCCACATGGTGGGTAATGCAGAAGAATGGGGATGTCCAGTGTGTACCACAAGGAAACTTGATGCCGGGGGAGTGCAGTTACTAATTCTATGTATATGTATATAGCCATATGTGTGTAATGCATTTTAATCATTTTTTGTTTGTTTGTATATATGTATATATATATTAAGCATGATGTAACGATGTAGAATAGGGGGTGCAATGTCATGGTTCTATGTTTTTTGTTTCTGGGTTTCAGTATTCCACATCAAAACATCATGTAGTGTACGGGGCATTAAAGTGTCACTGCCCCAATTCCAAGTACCTATCCCTGTACATTACAGCAGTCACGGGATCTGGCCCTTCCGGGTGGGGGGGCGCTCTCTTGCTGCCTTGCAGTGGGTGCTGGAGGGTGCTTTCCTGGCCGTTCCAAGCTGTTCAGGTTTGACTCGGTCCCGGGAACTCTCTCTCTCATCTTGTCTGATTTATTCATCTCAATTTCAATTAAATTGTATATATTGTGTTATCTTGCATTCCGATATCATAGTAAAATAAGTTTTCCTCCATCGATTGTTGCCGCTGCTCTTTTCCTCCCTTCCTTCCTTCCCATTTTTGTGGGACTGGGGTGGGGGGGAGGGCAGAGGCCTGTTGCCTCTGTCACGGACATAGATTGATCTGGTCAACTCCGTGACAGGTGAGATCACCTTAAGAGACTGTGAAATAGATTGGCTTTGGTGAATATATTCATAAAGCTGGAGTAACACTGTTACAGTTGAAATCCAACTACAGTTGGTTCCTGGTAAAGGCAGGCTTGTTCTTGTCAAATATGCAATAGTTAATGGAAATATACTTTCTCCTCAGGCTCTGCTGAGTGCTTTAACTATTACGTTAAAAAAAAAACATCAGCCTTGGGTTCAACTTTTTGCCAACAGAAACACATTTCTAAATATAAGATTGTAATGGGGTTAACTGTCTTTTCTGTAGATCAGTGTTTAAACTGTATCGTCTCGTTGCAACTGCAGTTTTTGAGTACAATTCACTTGTGAAGTCTAGTGATCAGTTAGATATTGAGCAAATCCTTGTCTATGCAATCACAGTACTTTGCTCAGTTTTCATTCAAGACTTATACGTTGAACTCAGTGATAGCAAACTTGTGCCAAACCTACTTGCCCTGACAAGTTGTGTGCTGAGGCACATTCTTGCAGTGGGGCTGCAGTGAAAGGGCTTTGCTGCAGCTTTGCATGTTTTCTGCCCACTTGGCACCACTTGGAGGCTGTCTTTACTTTCCTACATTTGCAAGCAGCTTTACTTCACATTGTCACAGTGGCAGAAAACAGGCAGTTGGCTGTGACTGTTTTGATACCTGCTTCCAGTTGCCATAGCTACTAAAAAGCATTTTCATCGGTTACAGCTTTGTGTTAGGTGCTGTACAATCACAGGAAAATACTATTTTTCTTATTTCAAAATAATTTTAATGACAGAGGATGAATTAAAATGAAAGCTGACCGCCACAGACAGGATAGCACTGAGGTGCGTGGGGGATTCCAGATGAAGCCGGAATCTCAACAGAGTAGCAGATTAAGAAATATGTATGTTAAATAACTGGAAATTCTGGGAGATATGGATGTAGTCTGGAAGTACTGATGTAGACAGATTCCAATCAGCTGATAATGATGCTTTTTATCTATTTAATTCCCCCTTTTACTATAAAGGCTGGTAAATCCAATAATGGTGTTTTTAAGCTGCTTTCTCAAGTATCTTTGCATAGAATTCATGGTAAAGGCAAGTAAAGTTGAAGATACTGTGTTTATGTTATCTGAGTGTTGAATCAGTGCTGTGAATTAACTCACACTCTTTATTTTCTTTCAGATTTTCTATTTTGTACATACACTGTTTTGTATATACTATATATGATGACTTCAGTGGGCAGTGAACGTACCCAGGGCACTCGGGACAAAATGCAAACTTCAACCACACAGCCAGTGCAACAACAGAAACAAGTAATACAGGTATGTGCTACTGTATAATAATTTTGGAGTTTGAAGTATGTAGACTTGAAGGGGATTGGCTCCAGATTGGAGGCTTGTGCACCAGTCCCTTCCTCTCCTGATAAAAAGCAACTCTGAGGATTCATGGGTGAAGCCAGGAGTGATAGTGACTAAACCCTTGCACATACAAAGGCAGCCCTTAGGGAGTGAGACTAGGAGCACAGTGAACAGGGTGTGGTGCATCATTAAGAATGTGGTGCAATGCTTACATGGAAATTCATGCAGGCAGAGTGGTATGTGAGGAAGGTCACAGTCCCTCTCCACACAAGAGGGCAGCTCACCTAGTGGTCATCGCTCTCCTGGAAGAGCTAGACTTAGCCATGGTCTCCACTTGGCTGAAAGCTGTTGCTAGAAAGAATATGACAACCCAGATTAAGGACACACGCAAACATGCACCTGTACAGGTTTCTGGCTGTAGGGAGTGACTGAGCCTGTCACAAATAGCAGGAGAGTAGCAGGGATACCACCTGTGTGCATTGTGAGCAGGTGGATGATCCTTCAGCTCTGCCACCAGACTGAGTAGGAAGTGGAAAGATTAAGGAATATCATGGACTATGAAAGGGAGATAGACTGGTGTAGCCACACCCTGCCATCCCTGTGAGAAGTGCACTAGGGGATTCTGCAACAAGTGGAGGATCTCCTACCTTCTTGCCAGCAGACAGGAGGGGACCTAAGAGACAGGGAGTAGTGGAAACAGGTTCTTGCTTGGTGGCAGACAAATCCCCCTTTTGGCCTTCCTCAACTTCCCAGGTGCCCTTGCACAACAGGTATAAGAGGCTCTGTAAATTGAGGGACAGGCAAATGAAGATGTTGGTGACAGTCCATCCAGGGGGTCGTCTAGGGCAAGTCAGTCAGACCTGTGCCTCCAGACTGCCTTTGTCAAGAACAAAAGAAGGGTGATTATCATAGATGACTCCCTTCTGAGGGGAACAGAGGGCCCAATATGCAAACCAGACCACATCCACAGGGAAGTCTGCTGTCTCCCTGGGGCCAGGGTTAGAGTCAACTAGGAAGCTACTTGGTCTGGTATGGCCCTGTTTATTACTGTCACAGAGTTATCTCTAAATCTTTGTGTCCATGACAGGAGGACAGAAGACTCACAGCCCCACTGACTGGAAAAGGGAGGAGGGAAGGGAACAAAAAGGGAAAGTAATAATAATAAATAAGAAAAAATACCACAGCAGCAATGATCTGAAAAGGAAAGTTAATTTACTAATTATAATAGCAGAAATACAAGTTATCACCACTTTATGCACTGGTTCAACCTGGTTCTGTGGTTAATGGGGTGGGAGAACCCATGGACCCATGCCCCAGGAAAGGGGGAAAAGGGGAAAGGGTAGGGAGATGGGCCTAAAAACGAAACAGTGGCAACGATCTGAGGAGGAAAGCTAGTTTACTAAATATGATATTAGAATGCAAGGTAACACAATATAATAAGAATTGAAGCTAATAAATGAGTGAGTGTCTGTATAATCAATAGATATCAAGATGTTATAATCACAACATAATCAAGAGAGTAAGGCAAAGTAGACAACAATAACAAAAAGAGAATAAGTAGAAGAGCTTACCCTTCGGCTGAGCTCACCACAAAACACCAAGAGAGGTCATCTCCAGAAGAGATCCTTCCCCTCTGGTAGCCAGCTCTTCAATAGGTCTAGGAGAGGTACAGCCAGGCTCCACCCCTTCTGGCAGCACAGGTGAATTGCCTTCACCTGTGCTCCTCTGGCTGACTCATGGCTCGCCTCAGGTGATCAATCAGAGGTTCAGGCCCTGACTCAGCAGTTCCCATACAGTGTCCAAAAACCAAAGGGCTTACTCTAATGATGAAGGTGAGATGGCTAGGGAGTACACTCTGCAGAGATGAGCAGTCTTGTGATCTGCTAACAGTTTTATCTTTCCCTCTGAATGGAAAATGGAAACACAAAGTCCCTTGGGGTATGTAGTTCTTCTCTTCTGAGAACCAGGTACCTGGAACTACCCACAATCCACGGAACTGGAGCATTAACTCTTTAACTCACAGTGCACTACAGGATGTTATGATGTGAAATAACGATAACAAAAGCCATAAAATCATGACAAAGACCAGACCCGGCAACAACCCCTGGGGAACACTGCTAGTTACAGGCCTTTGTACTTGTACAATTACTGGAGGGGATGGTTTGACATATACATATACACCCAGAGGAAGATTAAGACAGCAAACGAGGCCAAATGTTGTCCAATGATTTTTTACAAATTCTAAACTAGTAAGGAACATGGGGAAGATGGGGAAGCCAGGTTAGGGTAAAGAGAGAAATCCTAGCAAACCATTTACAAATCAGAAATAGTCACCACCAGGGATCAAGCAACATCTTGTTGGTCCACAGGGAAGCAGCAAGTTGGTCAACAATGTCTTGTTGACCTGCAAGGATGCAGTTCAGTGCAGGGGGTACTCATTCTTCCTTGTAACTCCTCAGGTTTTTATCCTTTCGATAGTATCCTATTGGTTACCAGGGGCAGCAGCTGGTTGCCAGGGGCACTTCTGTTTGATTCATCAGGGGTGATGATATTTGCAACAGCATGTCCATAGTACCCATTGGGTAATCAGCAGTTGATCATGTGATTGTCAAATGGTGGGCTGCTGGGTATGCACACTGACTACATGGTGGTCCTCTCTTCCAAGATCACCTCCATAAGTCAGCTTGAATGCCTGAAAGAAGCAACAGCCTAAAACATACGCCCAGCCACATCTCTTACTGCTGTGCTTATGGTAACCATTAACCCCAAAAGCTTGTTGAGTAGGTTATGTCTTGGATGGGTGCCACCAAACAAGCTTTGAGACACAAGCTTCCAGCTTCTTATAGCCTCCAACAAGACTCTGCACTGCTGATCACAATCCTCTGAGCTCTGCCAGTCAGCCAGTTCTCAATCCACCTCACCATCCATTCATCTATCCCACACTTCCTAAGTTTCATAACAAGGAATGTTGATACTAAAAGGAAGACTAGGAAAAAAACATGCTGCTGCCATGAGCCAGCAGTGTGTGCTTGCAGCTCAGAAGGCTGTTTTCTGGGCTCCATCAGCAGAGGGGTGGCCAGCAGGGACAGGGAGGTGATTGTCCTCCTCTGCTCTGCTCCTGTGAGGCCCCATCTGCAGTGCTGTGTCCAGGTCTGGAGCCCCCAGTACAAGAAGGACAGGGAGCTGATGGAGAGGGTCCAGAGGAGCCACAGAGATGATCAGGGGACTGGAGCACCTCCCCTACGAGGACAGGCTGAGGGAGCTGGGCTTGTTCAGCATGGAGAAAAGAAGGCTGCGGGGTGACCTCATGGCAGCCTTTCAGTATTTAAAAGGGGGTTATAAACAGGAGAGGAATCAACTTTTTACTTGGGTACATAGATAGCGATACGAGAAGGGGGAATGGTTTTAATCTCAAGGAGGGGTGGTTTAGATTGGATGTCAGGGGGAAGTTCTTTACAGAGAGAGCGGTGAGGTGCTGGAACAGCTGCCCAGAGAGGTTGTGGATGCTCCATCCCTGGAGGCATTCAAGACCAGGTTGGATGGGGCCCTGGGCAGCCTGCTCTAATACCAGATCTGAAGTTTGGCAGTAGGAGCTTGATTATCCTCGGGGTTCTTTCCAACCCAAGCCATTCTATGATTGTATGGTTGCATCCTTACAGGCCTTGACAACATTCCTATATTCTTCCCAGGTGGACAGGCCCTTTTACCATACTTCATGGACCTTCTTTCCTTTTAGTTAATCCATGTGTTCCTTGCTCATCCATACAGGCCTCTTGCCACCTTTCTCTGATTTCTTACTCTTAGATATGTACCGATCTTGAGCTTGGAAGAAATGGTGTTTAAGCACCAACCAGCTCTCAGGGGCACCCTTACCTTCTAACACTCTAGTCCATGGAATACCTCCAAGTAGTTATTTAAAGAGGTCAAAGTTTGCTCTCCTGAAGTCCAGGGTAGTAATTCTACTTATTGCTTTGCTTTGTCCACACAAGATCTTGAACTCCACCATCACGTGATCACTGCATCCCCAGATGCCCCCAACCTTCACATCCCCAACTAGTCCTTGTCAGTAAAAACAAGGTCAAGTAGCACACCCCTCCTTGTCGGCTCCTCTACCACCTGTGTCAGAAAGTTATCAACACATTGTACTGACTGGACCTTGTGTGCCTGGATGTATTGCTTATCCAACAAATATCAGGATGGTTGAAGTCCCCCATAAGAACCTGTGCCAGGGATTGAGAAGCTACTTCCAGCTGTTTTGTAGAAGGTCTCATCCACCTCCTCCTCCTGATTAAGTGGCCTGTAGTATACACTCACAGTAGTGTCACCTATGTTAACCTGCCCCTTAATTCTTACCCACAAGCTCCGGGCAGAGGCTGATGCATTCTAGTTGCTCTCTCACATAGAGAGAAACTCCACCACCTTGCCTTCACCTGTGCTCCCGTGGCTGACTCATTGCTCGCCTCAGGTGGTCAATCAGAGGTTCAAGCCATGATTCAATAGTTCCCATACAGCCATCCATGGCAGAATTCCAGTTATATGAACAGTCCTATCACGTTGTCACCAAGTTATCTCTAGATCTGTGTCCACGACATGGGGACAGCAGGCCGACAGGCCCACCGGTCCAAAAAGGGGAAGGGAAGGGCAAGTGTCGATGGTTTATGGGCTAGTTCGTCTCGGTTCTGTGACTAATGGGGCAGGGGACCCCCTAGGAAAGGGGAAAGGGGAAAGGGAAAGGGGGAATGGTAGGGAGATGGGAGATGGGCCTACAAACAGAACAGCAGCAATGATCTGAAGAGGAAAGTGCATTTACTAAATATGGTATTGGAATGCAAGATAGCACACTACAATGCAATATATAATTGGATTTGAGGCTAATAAAACAAATAAAATAAGAGAAAGAGTGTCTGAAACCGAAGGCCTTACTCTGAACTGAAGGCACACAGCTAGGGAGCACACCTACACACTGCCAGGCAGCAAGAGAGAGTGAGTCCCATGACTTGAAGGTCTTATCTTCCCCACTGAATGCAAAGTCCTCTGGGGTATGTAGTTCTTTTCTGAGAGCCAGGTATTCAGAAAATCAGCGGTCCATGGAAGTGGGGCATTAACTCTTGAACTCCCAGTGCTTTACATGATGTTATGATGTGGAATACTGATAACAAACATCATAAAATCATGACACGTCTCTGTGATCTCAGTGAGATCATGGCCCTGTAACTACACACAGATCTCTAGTTCTTCCTGTTTATTTCCCATGCTGTGAGCATTGGTATACAGGCACTTCAGGGAGGCAGAGGGTGCAGGTATCTCTAGAGGGATGCAAGAAAGCTTAAGCCAGGCTATTGGCAATGTTGTCTTCTTCAAAAAGTCCTCACAAGATCTTATTGGACAATTGAGAGTCTTTTATATACAACAGAGAATAGGGAGCAGATACAAAGAGCACAATAACACTATTTGATATAGTAAATTCTCAGCTACAAAACACTATTTTTTAACACAGACACCACCATTACTAAATTCTTGTGAATGAGCTGATCAAGATGCTCTTCATTTTGTGGCGTGGCCCTCTGGAACAGGGCTTGTCTTACATGTTGCTGTTGCCACTGCTGAAACTCAACACCCACTGCCTCACTGTACTGATATCCACTGTTTGGTCTCCATAAACATTAAGCAAGCTTCAGTGAATGTCAATGGGTATAATTTTGTCACGGAGTTGACCAGATCAATCTATGTCCGTGACAGGGGCGACAGGCCTCTGCCCTCCCCCGCCACCCCAGTCCCAGAAAAAAATGGGAAGGAAGGCAGGGTGGAAAAGAGCAGCGGCAACAATCTATGGAGGAAAACTTATTTTACTATAATATTGGAATACAAGATAACACAATATATACAATTTAATTGAAATTGAGATGAATAAATCAGACAAGATGAGAGAGAGAGTTCCCGGGACCGAGTCAAACCTGAAAAGCTTGGAACGGCTAGGAAAGCACCCTCCAGCACCCACTGCAAGGCAGCAAGAGAGCGCCCCCCCCCACCCGGAAGGGCCAGATCCCGTGACTTCTGTAATGTACAGGGATAGGTACTTGGAATTGGGGCAGTGACACTTTAATGCCCCGTACACTACATGATGTTTTTGGGTTTCAGTATTCCACATCAAAATTTTTTCTGCATGGAGGAATTCAGTGATACACCTCTGCTTCATGCACGCTTCCATGTCAATTCCCAACAGGGATTCCTTGCTCCCCATTCAGAAGTTGATTTGTCAACTAGAGAGCCAGGGAGTGATCAGCAAAACTGACTCGCCTTTTAACAGCCCCATATGGCCAGTGCGTAAAGCCAGTGGAGAATGGAGGCTGACGGTGGACTACCGTGGCCTGAATGAAGTCACACCCCCACTGAGTGCTGCTGTGCCTGACATGTTAGAACTCCAGTATGAACTGGAGTCAAAAGCACCCAAATGGTATGCCACCACTGACATTGCTAATGCCTTCTTTTCCATCCCTTTGGCCAAAGAATGTAAGCCACAGTTTGCTTTCACATGGAGGGGCGTTCAGTATATCTGGAACCGTTTGCCCCAGGGGTGGAAACACAGCCCGACCATTTGCCATGGGTTGATCCAAACTGTATTGGAACAGGGAGGTGCTCCTGAGCACTTAAAGTACATTGATGACATCATTGTGTGGGGCGATACAGCAGAGGAAGTTTACAAGAAAGGGGAAAGAATAATTCAGATCCTTCCACAAGCTGGTTTCACTACTAAGCAAAGTAAAGTGAAAGGGCCTGCACAATAAATTCAGTTCCTAGGTATACAGCGGTAGGGTGGACGTTGTCACATTCTGGTAGATGTGATCAACAAAATCACTGCCATGTCTCCACCCAAGAAAGTAACTTAATCTGAACACAGCACTTGAGGTGAGGTCTCACCAGAGCTGAGTACAGACGTACAATCACCTCCCTGCTCCTGCTGGCAACACTGTTTCTGACACAAACCAGGATGCCATTGGCCTTCTTGGCCACCTGGGCACACTGCTGGCTCGTGATCAGTTGAGTGTTGACAAATACCCCCAGGTCCGTTTCCTCTTCAGTCTTCCAGCCACTCTGACCTAAGCCTGCAGCATTGCCTGGGGTTGTTGTGGCCAAAGAGCAGGACCTGGCATTTGGTCTTGTTGAACCTCATTCCATTGGCTTCAGCCCAGCTCTCCAGCCTGTCCAGATCCCCCTGTAGGGCCTCACTACCCCCAGGCAGATCCACACTTCCAGCCAACTTGGTGTTATCTGCAAACTTCCTGAGGGTGCACTCGATGCCCTCATCCAGGTCATCAATACAGATATTGAAGAGGACAGGCCCCAGCACCGACCCCTGGGGAACACCACTCACGACTGGTCACCAGCTGGATTTGACTCCATTCACCACCACTCTCTGAGCCCGGCCCTCCAGCCAGCTCCTTATTCAGCCAAGAGCGTACCTGTCCAAGCCTCGGGCTGCCAGCTTCTGCAGGAGAATGCTGTGGGAGACAGTGTCAAAGGCTTTGCTGAAGTCTAGGTAGACCACATCAATGGCCTTTCCCTCATCCACCAGATGGGTCATTCGATCATAGAAGGAGATCAGGTTGGTCAAGCAGGACCTGCCCTTCACAAACCCATGCTGGCTAGGCCTGATCCCCCGGTCACCCTGCACATGCCGCATGATCTCCCTCAAGACGATCTGCTCCATAACCTTCCCTGGCACCGAGGTCAGGCTGACAGGCCTGTAGTTCCCCTGATCCTCCTTACAACCCTTCTTGTAGATGGGAGTCACACTGGTAAGTCTCCAGTCTTCTGGGACGTCTCCAGATGACCATGAACACCGATAGATGATGGAAAGCGGCTTAGCTATTGCCTCCACCAGTTCCTTCAGCACTCTCACATGGATCTCATCTGGCCCATGGACTTGTGGCAGTCCACGTGGAATAGTAGGTCTCTGTCTGTTTCCTCCTGAATTGTGGGGGGTTTAGTCTGCTCCCTGTCTGAGACTTCCAGGTCAGAGAGTAGAGTACCCTGAGGATAAATGGTCTGACTTTTAAAGACAGACGTAAAGAAAGCATTGAGAACCTCAGCCTTTTCATGAACAGTTCAAAGTCCACCCTCTGGAAGTCCAAGGTAGCAGCTTTGCTGCCTCCCCTCCTGACTTCACCAAGAATCAAGAACTCTACCATTTCATGGTCACTCTGTCCAAGACAGCTCCTGACCTTCACAAAGTTCACTTATCTATGTAGTAACCTTTAACTGTGTTTCATTTGTCAAAACCACATTTAAATTGCTGCTGTCGAAATTAACTTTTTTTAAATCTTGTCTTAGTTTCAGCTGGGACAGAATTGTTTTCTTCAGAGTGTCTGCTATGATGCAGTGTTTTGGTTCTAGGAGAAAAACTGTTGATAACACCGATGCTTATAGTTTCTGTTAAGCAGTGTTGTACAGAGCCAAGGCCATTCTCAGCAAAGGGCTCAAAGAACTGGTAAGGAGCAGGGTTAGGACAGCTGACTTGAACTGGCCAAAGGGATATTCCATACCATATGACATCAAGTGGAAGGAGGTTTGAAGGGAGTGGGAGTTCATCCGTTTCTCTTCTACTGCTCAGGGGCTAGCTGGGCATCAGTTGGTGGGTGGTGAGCAATTGCTTGAGCATCACTTGTTATATACATTTATATATATATATAGTCCTAACTATTATCCTTTTTCTCTATCTTAGCAAATAGTTTTATCTCAACCCACGGGTTCTACTTTTTATTTAATTTTTATTTTCTCCCCCATCCTACTGGGAAGGGGGGGGGAATGAGTGAATGACTGTGTGGTTATAAGCCACTTGTCAAGTTAAACCTCAACAACTGTAAAATGAACATAAAGGTGGAAACATTAATCTTTTCCTTGTAGCACCTCTATGCTTTTTGTGTATGTTCTTTCTGAGACTCTGTAGAGAAATATAGTGATGCTAGGAGATACTTAAAAAAATACCTTTTTGGATGTTTGCATTTTTCAGGCAACAGCAGAACAGATTCGTCTTGCTCAGATGATCTACGATAAGAATGACACAGATTTTGAAGATAAAGTGAAACAAGTATGTTTCTTGCAGTACGGAGGTTTAATGTCCTGCAATAAGGTGTTCCTAGGCTAGCTTATGTTTTGGAGTTAGAGTGGCTGTTTCTGATTTAGATGAAAACTTTGTGCAAATGACATAACTAGGAGAAGATGCTCTTATTGGACTTTAAAAGTCTGCTTATAAGACATCCTGTGGTAATATAACTCTGGATGGTGTATTTTCCTTTGTAGACAAACCTTTCAGCCAAAACTCACTGTGCACATCTATTCCAGATTCTGTATTTCTAGTATGGTCCTGGTATTTAATGATCTTGAGAATAAAGAGTATATGTTCAGCTGGTCTCCATGTACATGGTAATAATTTGTCACCTGTGTAAACTGATTTGCTAAAAATGCCAGCTGTTTTTCAGGAAAAGTAAAAAATCTAATCATAGCTTAAAAGTGTGTGTGGTTTTTCTTATTTCTTTCTTTTTTCTTTTTTTAAATCTGACCTCCCAAATCCATGTATATATTAAAATGATAGTGTTACACATTGAAAATGAAATCATATACCATTTCTTCTACCATGCTGAGCTTCGGGTGTATATATTCAAACTTCCATTACACAGCTATAGCTGAGATAATTTATTCAAGCAGTATTGAGTATTCAACTACCTGTTTTGCTCAGATTATTTATTTTGGTGTGCACATCACAGCTCATGTAGAACGTAGGAACACACCTAGAAGAAGAGTTATTGTGAATGCACTGATGCAGCAGAGGGGCAGATTTTCAGATGTCCTTTCTTTGGTAAAACCTTTTCTGAAGCACTGTTAACTGATTTTTGTTGTTCTTGTTTATAAACTTTTTTTGCTGCTATGCCAGAAGTGAAGTCTTATATGTTCTGAAGCCAAAGGCCCCTGATCAATAGTGTCTGTAGTCCTGCTGATAGGAAGGCTAAGAATTAAATTCTTCATAGGAAATGTACAATATTTTACACACACATGTATATTTCTAGCTCATATTTTGGTTTTTTTTCCTCTTTGGGTGGAGGTACTAGATGCCTCATGACAGATTCTTGATTATTATCCATCTTACACTGTAGGATGTGAACTGTAAGTCCACAGGACATAACTGAGTAACAGCTTTCTTAAGCAGCCATTGCTTAGCCTGTTTTTGTCCTGCTAAAACGGATTGAAGGAGCTGATCTGACTGAAAACAATTAAACTTTTTCTTAGTCTGGATGTTTTTTCCAGATGGATCTGTTCTCTACCACATTTTACTTGATGACTGTGTTTACAGAGTGAGATAAGGAGAGAGATGCCTTGGTCTGTCTTGGTCTCTTACATCATTACCTTCATATACAGCTATGTCTGGGGTGACAGCATTTGCTGTAGGCATTGGGTTAAAGGGGGAAAAAAAAGTGTTTTCTTGATTACTATTTAAATTTCTGTTTCATCCTGCCTCTTACGTGAATCCTAAGCAGATCTGTGAAATGTAGATAATTTTATTCAGGATTTTAAATTGCTCTGACACAACTGCATGCTTTCTTGGAATCTGTGGTGGTGCTAACTCTTACTTTATGATGATAATTTGTATATTTTAACGTGTGACTTTTACTACCAGCTTATTGAAGTGACGGGGAAAAACCAGGATGAGTGTATAGTGGCACTACATGATTGTAATGGGGATATGAACAGAGCAATCAACATACTTCTAGAAGGAAGTTCAGACACGGTAAGTTTTAACTTCTATATTAAACTGCTCTTTTTGCTTGTTGTGCCTTTCTACTTTCAGAGAGTGATTGGGAAAATCATTTAGGAAGATTTCTATTTTTATATCTTCAGTAAAATTTCTCTGAAGGAAATGGGGAGGACCAGGGCAGCTTTTCTGTCTTGTCCATATCTTAGAGTAGGCTGAACCTTGACAATATTGTGGTTGTTCTGCTGGTGTCCTGCAATCTTCTAGCTTTTATTTGTGTGCAACTATTTTCATAGAATCATAGAATCACCAGGTTGGAAACGATCTGCAAGATCACCTAGTCCAACCGCCCTCCCAGCACCATTGCTACCACAAGCACTAAGTCACATCTCATAGCTCCTCATCCAGACGCCTCTTGAACACTGCCGGGAATGGCAACTCCACCACCTCCCTGGGCAGCCATTGCAGTGCCTGACCACTGAGAGAAAAAGTTCTTCCTTATGTGTAATCTAAACCTCCTCTGGTACAACCTGTGGCCATTCCCCCGGGTCCTGTTTGTTGCCCGGGAGAAGAGGCCAAACCCCTCCTCATCACAGCCTCCCTTCAGGAAGTTGTAGAGTGCAATGAGGTCTCCCCTGAGCCTCCTCTTCTCCACACTGAACAATCCCAGCTCCCTCAGCAGCTCCTCATAAGACTTGTGCTCCAGACCCCTCAGCAGTTTCGTTGCCCTTCTCTGCACACGCTCCAGGACCTCAATGTCTTTCTTGTAGTGAGGGGCCCAAAACTGAACACAGTACTCAAGGTGCAGCCTCAGCAGTGCTGAGTACACGGGATGATCACCTCCCTGCTCTGCTGGCCACACCATTTCTAATGCAGGCGAGGATGCCGTTGGCCCTCTTGGCCACCTAGGCACACTGTTGGCTCATGTTCAGCCGAGCATCAACCAACACCCCCAGGTCCCTTTCCTCTTCACACTCATCCAGCCACTCATCCCCAAGCCTGTAACGCTGCCTGGGGTTGTTGTGGCCAAAGTGCAGAACCCGACACTTGGCCTTGTTGAACCTCATCCCATTCATCTCAGCCCAGCGATCCAGCTTATCTAAATCCCTCTGAAGGGAGTTTTAACTCTACTCCAAAACTCAGTGCTCTGTGGGACATTGTCCTGTTTTATGCTAACCTGTTTGTAGTTCATAGAATCATTTGAGCTGGAAGAGACTTGTCACAGAGTTGACTAGATCAATTTATGTCCGAGACAGGGGGCAACAGGCCTCTGCCCTCCCGCCCCACCCCAGTCCCACAAAGATGGGAAGGAAGGAAGGGAGGAAAAGAACAGCGGCAACAATCTATGGAGGAAAACTTATTTTACTATAATATCGGAACACAAGATAACACAATACATACAATTTAATTGAAATTGGGATTAATAAATCAGACAAGATGAGAGAGAGAGTTCCCGGGACCGAGTCAAACCTGAAAAGCTTGGAACGGCCAGGAAAGCACCCTCCAGCACCCACTGCAAGGCAGCAAGAGAGCGCCCCCCCACCCGGAAGGGCCAGATCCCGTGACTGCTGTAATGTACAGGGATAGGTACTTGGAATTGGGGCAGTGACACTTTAATGCCCCGTACACTACATGATGTTTTGATGTGGAATACTGAAACCCAACAACAAAAAAAACATAGAACCATGACAAGACTTTAAAGGTCATCTAGTCCAGCTCCCCTGAAATGAACAAGGACATCTACAGCTCAATCAGGTTGCTCAGAGACCTGTCCAGCCTGACCTTGAACACCCATTCACCACTTCTCTGGGAATCCTGTTCCAGTGCTTCAGTACCCTGTAGTATTATTGTTTTTACTATGTAGTATTATAGTGTAGTACTATTCTGTAGTACCTCCATAACCATGAGACCTGAAAGTAGGTGATACTGTGCCACGAAAAGTAACCTCTATAAACCTAAAAGTGGGAGAAAGCATGAAGTCGTAACTTCTGAAGGAGTACATTGGCAAATACTGAGGTTGGAGAAGGCTTCTCCATCTGAAAGATGAATTGAAAACTAGTAATGTCAGAAGAGGATACAGCAAGTAATAGCTTTTGTCATTGTGTTGCTCCTCAGTTTGAATTAATTGAGAAACAGAGAAAAGTGTACTGTGTATAACAATGTCACTTACAGTGTTGCATTACGTTTTTTTTATCCCAAGTGTTATCAGGAAATTGTTTGAAGTTTTTGCTGGAGGGACTTCTTACAGTTTATCTGAGATAGTAAACTAGATTCCATCTCATCTAAATTGGTAGAGAAACTTGGACTTCCTTTCTTAGTTTCCTCATTAATAATAGGCAATAGTACACATCCTGATAAAACACAGGAAATACTGAACATTCAGCACTAACCTTGCACCCCCTCAAATCTGGGATACATATCATTCTAGCTAAGGGAACTTCATTTTCTATCCCTTATATTTGTAAGAGTTGAGGTCATCTAAAGCACAAAAGTGTGTAATGCTGAATGTGTAAGTTGGTAGTAGAAGAGAGCATTTCACTTTGATTAAAACTATCTTGTTTGTATCTTGTTAAATCAGCCTTTTTTAATGTTCTCTTGTATTTTTCATTTTCTAGTTAAGAAGTTTTCTGATGATTGAAAAAAAAAATGTTAAGTGCTTTCTTACCAAATTGTTATAACTAATCATGACATGAAAGAAACTTTCTGAACTCTTTTATCAGTGACAGAATACATCCATGTGTTCTGCGATGTTGACAAGTTCCTTTGAACTCGTTCTTCATAGAAGAAAAGAAACTCAGAAGCAAATACAGAGAACTTAAAGAACTCAACAAAGGAGGAGGAAAGAATATTAATTAGAAGGGTTTACATCAGTGTATGAAGACATATTGTCCTTTGTGCTGTGAACTTCCAACTTGAAGGGTTTTTTGTGAGCCCATTATACTTGAGAACACTTTTACCACAAATTTGATATAAAGTTGGAAGCCAAAGTACTGCTTGTTCCTGAATGCAGATTCCCAAATTTGTTTCTAACTTTGCTTTTTTAAAAAAAATTCACTATAACTTTTTTTTTTTTAAACTTCATTTAGAAGATGTATCTATCCAATTTGAGGAATTAGAAGAGCGAGGAGCGATAGCTACAAAGACTATTTATAATTTCTTCGATACTCTACTATTTTTTTCTTTTTATAATGCTATGATCCTTAAAACTTGTAATGTTTATGAAGACTTTTCACTTGCAATGGTTAGGACAGTCTGGCTTGGGATGTACGTTGGGGAGAATAGAGAAGGGCATGTTTCTTTGACTAAGACTTTTAACTTCCTACAGGAGTAAGAGCTATTTTATGCCCAACCATATTTTAGGTGCTAAAGCTTTTGAATGTAGATTAAAGAGAGACCCTTCTGGTTTTTTGTTTGTTTTTGTTTGTTTTTCCCTGTGATTAGACCAGCAAGAAGGCTTCTGTCATATCTTTTCAAGGATCAGGTCCACAACCATAGTTTGGGTTGCCTCAGAAATCCTCAGCTGAAATTAGTCAGTTAATTTCTTTACAATGACAGGAAGTGTTGATAGTCTGTGATGCATACTAATGCCCAGAGATGGTGCCGTTCCCAACTTCTCGAAGTTTTCTTCAAAATTATATATATATTTTTTCCTATAGAAATAGAAACAAATGACTTTACAAATCCTGAAAGCCTTGTAATTGTCTGAAATTCTTATTTGCAGGAAAGCATGGGGATCTGATGCTTCCATAATCCTCCTTTTACTGATACTTCCCAGGTTATATAAAGCCTTACTAAAATTACTAGAGCCTGCTTTTATTTAAGATTTGCCAAACCATCCAGTTTGGGGTATTTCTTAAAACAAAGAGGTGAAAAGAGTGAAATAGTGAATTAGTGCATTCTGAACAGTCTAGATTTGATTCTTCAGTTGTTGGTGCAGTTACTTTTTAATTATCCTTTGTAATATCTGTAAAAGTATTGGAGCATCTTAGCCTGTATAACTGTATTACAAACGTAATCAGGTGAAGCCACATGGTGGCTACTGGAGGAGACTGAGTTTTCTGTCACACAAATAACATAGCGCTGCTCAAACAAGCAACTTCATACTTCTAATTTGCACCATCTGCCCAGAATATAAGCCCCTAGAGGTAGGAACATTAAAAGTATTTGCCATCTTAATGGTTTCCAAAAAATACCTTTCTTTGCTTTGTGATTATGGCTCAATAGACTAACCATGCAATTGCATAATATATGAGTTGCTGTGCTATTCTTAGCAAAGGTTTTAGTAATTTTGTTTTTGACTCTTACAGATGTTCATATGGAGCTGATATTATCACTGAATTTATTTTAAGGATGGATTTCTATAGTATATTAAAGCTGAATTCTGCTGCTTGGACCTTGGTCCTTTGTCTTGTTTAAGCATAGTATTTCTTGGATTTTACTCTGTGTGATGAGCTGTAGCTGCGAGTTGGAAGTATACAGCGTTCTCTTTCTTTTAAAAATTTTGTATCTAATTCTGTTCTATTTAAATAGACTTCTTGGGAGACCGTAGGGGGAAAGAAGAAAAGCCTTGGAAAGGAAAGTTCAGAAAACAAAGAGAACAGAGAAAAACGAGGAGACAGAGAAGTGAGTCGTGGGCGGGGAAGTTCCAACAGACGGGGAAGAGGAGGCAGCCATGGCCAAGAGTGTATGTATAGGGGTTCATTTTAAAAAAGCCTCAGATGTTTTTCTTGCAGCTGAAAATGATTGAGAGCAAATGCTTAATGGAATAAAGTCCAGAACTATACCTCAGTGCTGAAGTGGTTATAACTTGTTTATGCAACACATATGCTTGATCTGTCTACATGATTTGATTTTGGAATAGTCTGTGCTTGTATTTTTCAGAGGTAACTCACTTTAATTTCAATTTCTGTCCTTTTTGATTAATTGATCTTGCACAACTTACTGTTCTTCATGCAAGTTTTAGAATTGAATCTTTAAGACTGCTCAATAGCAAATGTCACTGCACAGCTGATACATTTTTTCATTTGCTTTAATGAAAAAAAAAAATTTAGCTTTGACCATCTCCTTTTATGAGTGGGAAAGCCTGAAGATGAGAACATCTTCTCATAAGGGGAATGAAAATACTGGGGATATTATTTAGCTCCAGCATATATTACTTACGTAACTCAGCCACAGGTGAGTTTCTACAAAAGAGTAAATATTTTGTGAACTGAAACACTCTTTAAAAAAAATTGCTACAGTTCATACAGGTGCAATAGTATGCTGTGCAAAAGAGAACTGATGTTTTCCAAATTAGGTAGCATTGCAATAAATCATTATTGGATACATATTGCCTTTTTCCTTTAAGTTTTATCAGAAATATTGAAGTGTTATGTATTGCCTATAATGACTATAAACAACACTGAGAAATGAGCAGAGAACAGAGAGGGGAGGGAGTGAAAAAGCAAGAAAGATATTTACAATGTTAGCCAACTTTTCCAATTTGTTATTGAAATATATTCAGGTATTGTGCCAATGGAGGCACTGAGAACCTTTGTAGAGTAGATTAACACCAAAATTAAAGTGAGGAGCAAGGTTTTTGCCAGATGCAACTTAATTCTTTCCTAAACTAGAACTAAAGATTTTTTTTTTAGCTGATTATCAACTCTTTATATTCTCTTTCCATCTTTATACCCATCCTTTAACAACTTCGTTGCTGCTATTAGAACAAATTGTGCAGTACAAAAATCTCAGCAGCGTTTTAAGCAGACAGTCTTATTTTTCCTTCAGGAAGCCAACCATCTTTCAGAATACCTACTCAGCAGTTTTCCACAAAATAGAAGTCGTGCGTTTCAGACATATTGTCTTATGTCATCATCCCCATCTTATTTAAATACAGAGGAGAGTTAAGTTTCCCTGGTTGCATAGGGATGTGAAACAGACAGGAGAAGAGTGGGCATTCTTGGTTAACTCTTGTTCTTTCACTGTTGCCACCAGCACATTATCAAGAAAGTGAAATATGAGACAGATTTACTTCCTGACTCTTTAGAGGTGAGACCATAATTGATTTAAAAGCGTAGACTGCAAAACACTATATTTCAAAAAAAAAAAAAAAAATACCGTCTGCTGAAAGACATTACTCTGTAATTAGAGATTTTGCTTCCTTGCTGTCCAATCCAAAGTAAACAAATAACTCTGAAAAATCCTGCATTTTCTTTTGGAGTACAAGTCAAGTAGATGGCTATGTTTTCATGTATGAATCTCTAAAGTTTCTCTTAAGTTGTCTTTTCTCCACAGTTAAAGCTGAAGAGAACGGAGTGGACAACAATCAAGGAGACAGACTTTCAGACCGTGGAAAACATGGCCGTGGGAGAGGTGAGATAGTGGCATTTGTGTGGGACTGGTACTTACTGGTTTCATTTTCTGATATGGAATTCTATAATTTATTTAAAACCTTATTTTTAAGCATTTGTTGGTTATCCTTTGATTCTATAAGCACTTCAGCCACATTTAATTAGGTCCCTTCCCCCTCCCATACCCCTTTTTATTGTTGGATCTCCAGATGACATAGAGGAGATTTGGGTCAATTATTTTACGGCAGGATTTTTTGTGTGAGCAACTGGTATGCTCTAGCTATGGAGAGCTCTTTTCCTAGTTTGTATCATGCCAGTCTCCTGTGAGTGACTGGACTCCTCAACCTTGGTAGCAGGAGAGTACAAGATTCCATCTGTACATCAATTGGAGGGATTTGACACGTACTTGTCACTTCTTCTGGGAGAATTCTGTTGCCATGCTTACCTTCTATTTTCAGTAGCCATTCAGAGCACTTGCCATCTTAGAGGCATTTAGAAAAGAGGAGGAGTTTGATATGGAATTGTTCACGAGGAAAGCTGTGGAAAGAACACTGTGGAGTCACAGGTGTACAATAGGAGTACAACTCCTATTATACCCTACAGAAAAGAAAGGAAAGATGTTGGATTTAATGTGGAAACAAGGGATGCATAGTTGTTTTGAATGTTCCTGAGATCAAGCAGAAAAAAGCTTGTTTTTCTTGGAACGAGAAGGGAAGTGGGTAACCTGGGAATGGCACAAATTGTAAGGGGAAAATAGATGTTAATTAATAATAATAAATATTAAATAATTGTGACCACGAAATGCTGGAGTTCAAGATCCTTCAGGAGTCAAAGATGTTGTGCAGCAAGCTTGCTACTCTGGACTTCACAAGCACAGACTGTGAACACTCCAGGGAAATGCTTGGGAGAGTGACATGGGATAAAGCCCTGGAGGAAAGAGGGGCACAAGAACGCCAGTCAATAATCAATAACCACCCCCTCCAAGATCAAAAGCAGTGCATCCACAGAAACAGGAAGACAAGTAAGAACACCAAGAGGCCTCAATGGATCAACAAGGAGCCCCCGGACTTACGTGTGCTAAAAAAGGAAATCTATAAGGAGTGAAAGCAAAAACAAGCTACCAAGGAAGATGCACAATCAATGAATATTAAGACGCAATAATTACAAAATAAACAAGAGACTTTGGCAAAACAGAAAATGACAACAAAAAAAAGAAAAGACAAAAAGCTTACCCCATCCTGGACTCACTCACAAAACACAAGCAAAGCTAATCACCAGAAAAGATCCCATCCCCACAGGTAGCCAGCTCTTAAATAGGTCTAGGAGGGGTGCAGCCTGGCTCCACCCCTTCCAGCAGCACAGATGAATTGCCTTCACCTGTGCTCCTCTGGCTGAGTCATGGCTCACCTCAGGTGATCAATCAGAGGTTCAGGCCATGACTCAGCAGTTCCCATACACTCCACCTCTTCAAGGCATGAACCAATGATCAGGTTGACTAAAGGGTAAGCTTTCCCTAATACAGAGATCCGCTATATCGCGACACTTATAAAATTTTATCGCGACGCGTGTTGGTACAATTCCAGACGAGTGATGATCAGTGGATGTCCATATTCTTTTATGGGCCAGTGCTCGGTGATGTGACTGGAGGCATGTGGCAGTGAGGTGCAGGTCCGTTCTGTGTTCCATCAGTCCCATGCAGACCATCACCGGGTGTTGTATGTGATCTGACAGCAACACTGGAACACTTGATGGCATTTTGTTCCTTCCGGTGGTCCTGAAGGCTCACAGACTCACGGGGAGTAATACAGATGTTTTACAGGTAGCAGGAGGGGAAGGTCTGCTCTCCAGGGCAAGATACAGGCCATATTTCTGTCTTGGGTCAACACTTCCACTTGTACTGGGGCACGTCCTGGCCGCCTGTACCACACCTTCTGGCCGGATATCTGCGGCTGCATAACGATATCAGGCACCAAAGGAGGTGTCCTGATCTGCCACAGGGACACGATGGGGGTCCCTTTAGCAATAAAGATCTGAGTGTTGACCACAATATCAGTAGGCCATGTACCTATTACTGGAGGGACTACTGAGCCTCCCACCTCCAATAGTCTCCCCCAAGATGCAAGTAGGCCACACCACTTGGGTCCTACCTGCACCTCCCAGGGCCATTTTATTCTATGGGTACCTGGATCTAAATTCTCAGGGGCAGGGAGCAGAAGATTATCTTCATTACCAATCTGGGGTCTTACATGATGATCAGTGCCCGTAATTTGGATCCTAAGCGGGGTGGCCCATGTTGTCTGCAACATTCTCAGGGCACTGGGTCTGCCGTCTCAAGGTCTTTCATTCAGGTCCCGCAGGGTTTCATACAGTCTTTTCATCCACCCCTGCAGGGACTGGGAGTCTGTCTTCAGGGCAGCCTTAAGAATACCGTTATAACGTTCAATGAGGCCTGCCCCCATTGGATTATATGGCAGGTGGAATTGCCATTCGATGTTATTTTCTTCTGCCCAGCGCTGTATCGTTGCACCAGTAAAATGAGTCCCTTGGTCGCTCTCGATGACTTGAGGTGTCCCGTAGGCAGACATCAGTTTAGCGAGTGCCTTGATAGTATATGCCTGGTTTGCTTTCGGTACTGGATGGGCCTGCAGTAGCCCACTTGCAGTGTCGACACAGGTCAGGGCGTATCTTGCCCCTTCGGAACGAGGAAGGGGCCCGATGTAATCGACCTGCCATCGCTGGAGAGGATTGTGTCCCCTAGCAAGATGGGCTGTTGTTTCGGGCAACGATCTCGGTCTCATCTTGGAGCAAGCGTCGCATCCCGGCATGCCTGGATGATGTCAGATAGTTGTATGGGCAGTCCCCATGCTTTAGCAGCTGCCCACATTGTCTTTTGTCCAGCATGCCAGGGCTTCTGATGTAACCAGCGGGCGATGTTCTCAGATGGTGAATTCTCAATCCATCGAACTCGGGCCAGTGTGTCAGCTTCACCGTTTCCCGGTGACTGTAGGGGCTGATGACCAGAAACATGGTAGACACGTACAGTCCTGTGTTTGACCGTATTCCATATATCTAACCACATGTCTTTGCCCCAGATCGGTCGGGCGTGGATAGTCCATTCCTGGGTGGCCCACTGTGCAATCCAGAGAGTGAGCCCCTGGTACACAGCCCAACTATCTGTGCAGATGTTCAGGATACCATCACCGGGTTCCTTGGTTATAACCATCCACACGGCTCGCAGTTCTGCCCATTGGCTGCTCTGACCATCCCCCTCGTCGAACCAGATTGTCTCGGTGGAAGGATGGTATGCTATTGCTCTCCACTTGCTCGGGTTGCCCTTGCTGGACCCATCTGTGTACCAGGCATCTTCAGGGATAGGATATTTTCCCTCCTGAACGGGACTCTGCTCTGGTGCAGCGACCAGTATTTCTTTTGGTGCATCACTGTGATACGTAACTGGGCCTAGGATCTTCTGGAGTTCTTCTTTCAAGGGTGATGAAGACAGACTGCTCCTTTGGCTGAGGTAGGCGACCCATCGTGCCACCATTTGTGCTTGGGCCACCCCTGTCATAGGAAGGTGGGTCAGATCTTTCACCCACCCCTGAATTGTCGGTGGTCTTGACTATAACTGCAGCTGTTTGAGTTATTGGCTCTACTGCCTGTAATGCCAAGTAGGCAGCCAATAATTGTTTTGTAGTCATACTGTATCTTTCTTCTGCTCCATGCCAGACCTGAGACCAAAACCCAGCAGGGGTTCAAATGGAATTCTGGTGCTGTCATGGGCCCCAGCCAAATCTGGAGTGACATGAACATCCAGTTCAGCTGGAAGGGTAGGATCGAATCCTGTGCCTGGGCCTGTTTAGCAGCTAGTTTTGCTTGCTGGAATGCCTCTTGTTCCATTCTCTCCCAGTCCCATTTTTGGCCTTTCTTTGTGAGTCAGTATAAAGACCTCAGCAGCTGCGTTAAGTGGGATACAAAGGAGCACCAGTATCCCAACAGACCCAAAAATTCTTGTAGCTGTCTTGCTGTGGTAGGGACTGGGAATGCCTGAACCTTGTCTATTATTGCACTGGGTAGTACTTTGGTCTTTCCCAACCAAATTACACCTAGAAATTTCAACAACAAACCTGGTCCTTGCACCATTTGTGGGTTTATAGCCCACCCTTTCTCCTGTAGATAGGTAGTCAATGAGTCTACTGCCTTTCCTAATGCCTCCTGTGAGTCAGATGTCAGCATGAGATCATCAATATAGTGATACAGTTCAAGGTTATTGGGATATCAGTGTGTCCATCAGGGAGACAATATTGGGTATGTGTCATGGAGTTGACTAGATCAATCTATGTTTGTGACAGGGGCGACAGGCCTCTGCCCTCCCCCCCACCCCAGTCCCACAAAAATGGGAAGGAAGGAAGGGAGGAAAAGAGCAGCGGCAACAATCTATGGAGGAAAACTTATTTTACTATAATATTGGAATACAAGATAACACAATATATACAATTTAATTGAAATTGAGATTAATAAATCAGACAAGATGAGAGAGAGAGAGTTCCCAGAACCGAGTCAAACCTGAAAAGCTTGGAACGGCTAGGAAAGCACCCTCCAGCACCCACTGCAAAGCAGCAAGAGAGCGCCCCCCCACCCGGAAGGGCCAGATCCCGTGACTTCTGTAATGTACAGGGATAGGTACTTGGAATTGGGGCAGTGACACTTTAATGCCCCGTACACTACATGATGTTTTGATGTGGAATACTGAAACCCAAAAACAAAAAACAAGAACAAAAACATAGAACCATGACAGTATGGCTGCATGAATGGGCAATTTCATGATGGGAAATTCATCAATTCTCTGTAATTCACTGTCATTCTCCATGTGCCGTCTGACTTCCGTACTGGCCATAGGGGGGAATTGGCTGTGTGCAGATCTTATGATCACTACTTTTTTGAGTTCCTGCACTGTTCTAGAGATTTTCTTTTGCCCCCCCCCAGGAGTCCATACTGTTTAGCATTGGTAATCCAGCATGGATCTGGTAGGCAAATAGGCTCATGTTTTGCACAGCCTCTTAATATCGCCTGCACCACCCAGATGCTAATACATCTCTCTCTCAGTCTGAACTCTCCCACAGTCATCTGGAGAGCCAGACCCCATAGCATATCTATGCCCAGTATATACTCTGGAACTGGGGCAGAAGACACCTTATACTCCTGGTATGGGAAACACCCAACCCCCAACTTCAACTATGTCTGGGTTACAGGGATGGTCTGTCCCCCAAAACAACCAGTCATCCCCTATCACCATGAAATTTAATCAGATCACCATAAATAATCAAAGTTTCTGTGCCCGTATGTACTAATGCCATCACTCACTGTATGTTCTTCAGGGACCAAAAAATGGTCAATTCAACATATAGCCTCTGGTCCTGTCTGGGAGCCCTAGGTGCAGGAGGCCTGGCATCCCCTGTCATGCAAGTAACTGTGCTATTTCCAATTCTTTTTCCTCAGGTAGCTCGGGCATAGTGACCCGGATCACTTGAGGAAACTTTTTCCTTTTGTTAGGAACTAGGAAATCTTCTAGGTTCCATGTTCTCATTGGTACTTGTTCAATAATGCTTAGCCCTGCTTTTTTGGGGGATATTTTGAAACTCCTGATTGTCCTTCAACTGCCTCCATAGCTGGAGGAGGACATGATTGGGCTGGCAATCAGTTTTTGCAAATTGAATCCCAGCCTGGATTATGCCATTAAACATTTATTTTTGGGATACCCGTATGGGTCCTGATTGAGATATTCACCAAGCAGGTATCCTATTTTTAGTTACAGGGAGGACCTCTACTCTTTCCAACGTTCAGATATTGCACCTGGTCCAAAGGTGCTCTGTCTCCCCTAGATCAGCCACCAGTTGGGCAGCTTACTGGATAATGGCTTCTGAGGCCACTAAAGGGTTCAGTATGGACACCAGCGTACCATACTGATGGGGAGGTACCTGTTTTAAGATGAGGTCCATCATCCCTGCTGAGAACTTAACCAGATCTGGACTCTCAAAGGTGTCATCATAAATCATCTCCTTCATTCCCAGTTCCCTGGTATAATTTTGAAGTTCCTCCACTGAGGTGCAGAGATCAGTATTTATAACCTAATGAGGTTCCGTAAAGCGAGGTGTAGGGTGTTGCACTTGAGTGGGGGCAATCCCAGATACATGTATAGGCTGAGCAAAAAACTCATTGAGAGCAACCCTGTGGTGAAGGACTTTGGGATCCTTATGGCCAAAAAGCTGGACATGAGCCAGCCGTGTGCACTTGAAGCCCAGGAAGCCAACTGCATCCTGGGCTGCATCAAAAGAGAGGGGTGTCTAACAGCTTGTCCCTCTTTACACAGTCCTTGTAAGACCCTTATGGAGTGCTGCATCCTAGCCTGGGGCCCCAATACAAGAAAAATGCATAGCTGTTGGAGTCAGTCCAGTGAAGAAGGCTCCAGAAAGTCCTCGTTGCAACCTTCCAGTACTGAAGGGAGCTTATAAGCAGGAAGGGAAGTGACTTTTTACACAGTCTAATAGTGATAGGCCAAGAGGGAATGGCTTTAAACTGAAAGAGAGGAGATTTAGGTTAGATGTTAGGAAGAAATTCTTTACTCAGAAGGTGGTAAGATACTGGAACAGATTGCTCAGAGAAGTTGTGGATGCCCCATCCCCAGTCACACTGAAGGCCAGGTTGGATAGAACTCTGGGCAGTCTGATCTAGTGGCTGACAATGCTGCCCACTGCAGGGGGGGTTGGAGCTCGATGATCTTTCAAGTCCCAACCTAAGCCATTCTATGATTCTATAACCCTACACTTGAAACACCAACAGTGAGTTCCTTCTAGCAAAAAATAAGCAAACAAAAAAGAAGTGAAGGGGAGCAATATGAGGATTTGATTTTGAACTTAATGTACCCATGTCATGGTTTTATGATTTTTGTTATTGGCATTCCACATCATAATATCCTGTAGTGCACTGTGAGTTAGAGTTAATGCTCCAGTTCCGTGGATTGTCAATAGTTACAGGTACCTGGTTCTCAGAAGAGAACTGCTTATCCCAGAGGACTGTTCAATGTTTTGTTTCAAATTTCCATTCAGAGGTAAAGATAAAACTGTTTGCAGGTCACGAGATGCCCCTTTTTCCCTTTCTGCTAATCTTGGCAGTGTGTGTGCTCCCCAGCTGTCTCGCCTTCAGCACTGGAGTAATGCCTTAGATTTTTGGACAGTTTCTCATTTTGTTTGATTTATTAGCCTCAATCCCAATTATATTATATTGTGTTACCTTGCATTCCAATATCTTATTTAGTAAATTAGCTTTCCTCCTCAGATCATTGCTGCTGTTTTGTTTTTAGGCCCATCTCTCTACCCTTTCCCCTTTTCCCCCTTCCCCCTTTCCTAGAGTGTGGATCTGTGAGTCCCCCCACTCCATTAGTCATTAAACCAGGCCAAACCAGCCTGTAAACCATTGACAACCTGAAAAGGAAACTTTGAAACTTTTCTTCTCCTGGGTATGTAAGAAAATAGAGCAGCTTACCCTTTTTGCAAATATCAGACTAGTCAAGCTTGTGTTTGTGGTCTTTCTTTTTCTTAACTTTTTCAGCTTCTATTTTAACCTTAATGCTTGATTTAAAATGATCAGTGTGAAAATCTTGGATTGTGCTCTGTTTCAAAACTAAGTGAAAGGATTTAGGTCGGTAAATAAATCTGTTTTCTATAAAATATGCTATTAAGTTAATGGTCTAGTCCTATTCAGGCTTTGGTGTACATGTTTATCTTGTGCTCCCTTTCTGTAGTGTGTGTTTGGTTTGGGGATGAAACATTCTGAATGAGGTGAATGAACCATTCTTCCTGTGCAGGGATGGTACCAGTTAAAACTTGACTGTGTTATTATGGGAGTTTTCAAGGATCAATGCCTTTCACTGGAAACAAAATCTCACCTGCTTGGATACAACTACTTTGTTGCTTGAAATGAGTGTTGGAGAAGTTAAATGTGAAATAAGCAAATGATAGCTAAGGTGAACCTAGTTGACAGAGAGATGTGCTGGAGAGCAGGAAAAGAAAAAGCAATACACACTTGTCATGGTTTTGTGATTTTTGGTTTTCCCAAAGGGTATCGATGGGCCTTTGGAATAGCTGCTGTGGACACAGAAGGCGTTAAGCAATTGTCTGTTTTGCCTGGCCTATCAGAAGATCCGTCTGTTGTGGGGCTGCTGCGAGTAAAAGAGCAACAGGTACCGATTGCTACAAAAACGGTGCACAGGCAGCAGTACCGCACCAACAGGGATTCCTTGCTCCCCATTCATAAGTTGATTCGTCAACTGGAGAGTCAGGGAGTGATCAGCAAAACTCACTCGCCTTTTAACAGCCCCATATGGCCAGTGCGTAAAGCCAGTGGAGAATGGAGGCTGACGGTGGACTACCGTGGCCTGAATGAAGTCACACCCCCACTGAGTGCTGCTGTGCCGGACATGTTAGAACTCTAGTATGAACTGGAGTCAAAAGCAGCCAAATGGTATGCCACCATTGACATTGCTAATGCCTTCTTTTCCATCCCTTTGGCTTTCACATGGAGGGGCGTTCAGTATACCTGGAACCGTTTGCCCCAGGGGTGGAAACACAGCCCGACCATTTGCCATGGGTTGATCCAAACTGTATTGGAACAGGGCAGTGAGCACCTGAGCACCTGCAGTACATTGATGATATCATTGTGTGGGGCAACACAGCAAAGGAAGTTTTTGAGAAAGGAGAGCAAATAATCCAGATCCTTCTTCGCTATTAAGCGAAGCAAAGTGAAAGGACCTGCCCAGGAAATTCAGTTCCTAGGTATAAAGTGGCAAGATGGCCGTCGTCACATCCTGACAGCTGTGATCGACAAAATCACTGCCATGTCTCCGCCCACTAATAAGGAAAAGACAGAATCTTTTCTGGGTGTAGTGGGCTTTTGGAGAATGCATGTTCCAAACTACAGCCTCATTGTAAGCCCCCGTTATTATGTGACGCGAATGAAGAATGAGTTCACATGGGGCCCGGAGCAGCAGCAGGCTTTTGAACAGATTAAACAGGAGATAGCCCGTGCCGTGGACCTAGGGCCAGTACGGACGGGACAGGGTATAAAGAACATCCTCTATACTGCTGCTGGAGAGAACGGTCTTACTTGGAGTCTGTGGCAAAGAGCCTCAGGAGAGACCCGAGGCCGACCCCTGGGATTCTGGAGTCGAGCCTACAGGGGGTCGGAAGAGGGCTACACTCCAACTGAGAAGGAGATCTTAGCTGCATATGAGGGGGTTCGGGCTGCTTCTGAAGTAGTCGGTACTGAAACACAGCTTCTTCTGGCACCTCAACTGCCAGTGCTGAACTGGATGTTTAAAGGAAAGGTTCCCTCCACCCATCATGCTACTGATGCCACTTGGAGTAAGTGGATTGCACTGATTACACAACGAGCACAGATGGGGAACCTCAGCCGTCCAGGAATCCTAGAGGTCATCATGGACTGGCCTGAAGGTAAAAAGTTTGGAACACCACCAGCAGAAGAAGTATCGCGTGCTAAAGAGGCCCCACCATACAATGAACTACCAGAGAATGAAAAGAAATATACCCTGTTCACAGATGGATCGTGTCGTATTGTGGGAAAGCATCGCAGATGGAAATCTGCTGTGTGGAGCCCCACACGACAACTTGCAGAGGCCACTGAAGGGAAAGGAGAATCAAGCCAATTTGCAGAGGTAAAGGCTGTCCAACTGGCCTTAGATGTCGCTGAACGGGAGAGGTGGCCAATGCTCTATCTCTACACTGACTCATGGATGGTGGCAAATGCCTTATGGGGGTGGTTACAGCAGTGGGAGCAAAGTAACTGGCAAAGAAGGGGTAAACCTATTTGGGCTGCTGAACTGTGGAAAGACATTGCTGCCCGAACAAAGAATATGGTTGTAAAGGTGCGCCATGTAGATGCTCATGTGCCCAAGAGTCGGGCTGCTGAAGAACAGCAAAGTA
Organism: Lagopus muta; assembly: GCF_023343835.1. Lineage (NCBI taxonomy): Eukaryota > Metazoa > Chordata > Aves > Galliformes > Phasianidae > Lagopus > Lagopus muta. The sequence continues at coordinate 3,532,959 of NC_064471.1, forward strand.
ACCAACAGGTAGACCGAGCTGCCAAAGTTAAGGTGGCTCAAATAGACCTGGACTGGCAGAACAAGGGTGAATTATTTCTGGCTCGGTGGGCCCATGAGACCTCAGGTCATCAAGGGAGAGATGCAACATACAAATGGGCCAGAGACCGAGGGGTGGAATTAACTATGGATGCCATTGCACAGGTTATTCATAACTGTGAAACACGTGCCATCATCAAACAAGCCAAGAGGATGAAACCTCTCTGGGAGGAAGGGCGATGGCAAAAGTACAAATAGGGGGAAGCATGGCAGGTTGATTCTATCACCTTGCCACCATCTCGCAATGGTAAGCGTTATGTGCTTACTATGGTGGAGGCAACCACTGGGTGGCTCGAAACATTTGCAGTACCACATGCTACCGCCCGAAACACCATACTGGGTCTCGAGAAACAAGTCCTGTGGCAGCATGGCACTGCAGAAAGAACTGAGTCAGATAATGGGACTCATTTCAAAAATTCTCTTGTAAATACTTGGGCCAGAGATCATGGCATTGAGTGGATTTACCATATTCCCTATCATGCACCAGCCTCTGGTAAAATTGAACGATACAATGGGCTGCTAAAAACCATGTTGAAAGCAATGGGTGGCGGAACATTTAAGCATTGGGAGAAGCATTTGGCAGAAGCCACCTGGTTGGTCAATACTAGAGGATCAATCAGTCGCGATGGTCCTGCCAGCTCCCTACATACTGTCAAGGGAAATAAGGTTCCTGTAGTACATGTGAAGAACGTGTTGGGAAAAGCGGTTTGGGTCTTTCCAGCTGCTGGGAAGGGCAAACCTCTTCGTGGTAACTGTTTTTGCCCAGGGACCTGGGTCCACTTGGTGGGTGATGCAGAGAAACGGGGATGTTCAGTGTGTACCACAAGGGAATTTGATGCTGGGGGAGTGCAGTCAGTAATTCCATATATATGTTTATATAGATTTGTGTGTGCATGTGTTTAATGTTTGGTAATTATTGTCTGTTTGTATATATATTAAGCATGATGTAGTGATGTAGAATAAGGGGTGGAATGTCATGGTTTTGTGATTTTTGGCTGTTGGTATTCCACATCATAACATCATGTGGGGCACTGGTACTTTCACTGTCAGTGCTCAAGTCCTGGGTACCTGCCCTGAAGAGAAGAACTACATTCCCCAGGGGACTTTGCGGTCAGGGAGAGGAGGTTTAACTCCTGGCAAGGTCACCTGATGCTCTTTCTCGCCTGCCCTTCGTCGTGGGCGCTGCTCCTATCTCCCTGCTGCTCAACTGCACTGCGCATTTCACCTCAGCGTTGTGGTGAGGCCTATCCACCTTTCGGACATTCTCTCTCTCATTATATTTGATTTATTAGCTTCAATTCTGATTGTATTGTATTATAGTGTGTTATCTTGCATTCCGATAATATACTTAGTAAATTAGTTTGTTTCTCCTCAGATCGGTGCCGCTGTTTTAATTATTTTGGGGTCCCCTTTTTTTTTTTCCGGAGGCGCAGATCCATGGATCCCTCCGCCCCGCTCGTCACAGAACCGGCCCGAACCAGCCCCTAAACCGTTGACAACAATTAAAATGCTAAACAAATAATGTTTTAAATAGTTTATTATTTAAAATTATTACACTGGATAGAGTAGTAGCAAGAGTGTTAATTGGAATCAACTTTAAACATAGTTCCCCACTCTTGATTTCCTGGAACAGAAATGAGTAAGCAATGCTACCTTGATATTTTAGCCTGTTGATTGTAGAACCAAGTTGAAAGGAATGTGAAGAGGGTTTATATGAAGCAGGGTAGTAATTTTATCGTTTGCTTGTTGTCCATCATTTGCTTTTATGATCAATGTGCTGATTGATTGTAAGAATATCTATTCCTGTATTCGCAGTAGAAGATATGAGCCTCTGCCAAGTCACTTCTCTTTGAGGGTGGACTACAAATGTTGATAAAAAAAATAGCTGATTGGGAATTACCACAGGAAATTATTTTTTTTGAAACATTAAATGTTATGATAGAAATTGTATACATATATTTTTAGTTATACTTTTAATACAACCTAAACTGGCATTACTGCTGGGAAAAATTGCACCCATTTGTCTTCTGGTGCATTTGAAGATTGATTTTAAGTTCAAACCCCCTCCCGCAAAAAACAAGTGAGGAGTCAGGAAAATAGCTGGGGACAACAGGTTTACCTGATTTTTTGGTGTCTTATCCAAGTTTAAAATGACTGGTTTTCTGCCATCTAACAAGCAAGAATCTGATTCAGAGAGCTGATCCAACATTTTTTGATAACAGGTGAAGATGACCCCTGTAGCATGTCTCATTTAAATGGTTTTAAGCTACTGTGGAATTGCATACTTGGAATTTGTGTCCATGAATTTCAGTGTGAAGCCCCATTTGCTCACTGACCTTTTAGTCACTGTTAAAAAGCATAACATTGCATAGTTGCTTTGTGACTATAATTTCTCTGTATTGGTAGACAATGCCTTCTTTCACAGTTTGGCCTGGCTTGGCCTAGTTGTGTGACAAGGGGATGAAGGGACCCATGGACCCACACCCTGGAAAAGGAGGGGATGGAAGGGAAAAGGTAGGGAGATGGGCCTAGATGAGGAAAACAGTGGCAACAAGCTACAAGAAAAAACTTAGTTTACTAAATACAATAGTGGAATGTGAGATAATATAATACAATATGATTGGAATTGAAGCTAATAAATCTAATAAGATGAGAGTTTCCAAAACCAAAGTCCTTACACTAACGCTGTAGGTGGAGCAGACAGGGTGCAAAGAGAAAAGAGAGCAGTCTCGTGACTCCCAGTCAGTTTTATCTTTCCCTCCAAATGGAAAATGGAAATGAAAAAATAAAGTGTTCTGGGAGTTGTAGTTCATTCTTCACATCTGGGACCAAGAGCAACTATTGACAATCCACGGAACTGCAGCATTAACTCTGTAACTCTCAGTGCACTGCATGACATTATGATGTGGAATACTGATCAAAAATCATAAAACCATGACACCTTCTATGTATTTTAAGGCTATGTTATAATTTTGGCAGTGGAGAGAAGTAATTTTATTAGCATGAAAATTAAAGAATGTTAGTGATATGGTTGTGTCAAAGAAAATATCAGCCCTTCCTGCTGATGTCTTTCATTAATGATTATATGAGATGCCACATCTGAGTTTAGTCTTTTAGTGGTGAATACAGTGTCCCATATTTTCAAATTAGTTACTCTTCAGTGTCTTGTCTGGCTTTGAAGTTTGTGCTTTTTAATCCCATGGATTTAATACTTTTGTCATCATTGGAATGCTTTTTGTTGCATTTGATTAAATTTTAGTGAATTTCGTTTCAGTTTTGATGAGTGTTGACACAGGTTTATGAGGTTAAGGGAATCCACTTGAAATTGAACCTCAGTATTAACTTACAAAGTGATCTGATATAGACAAACCCTTGCTGGCTAATAGTCTAAGACTATGGAACTTCAGGTACAATGTGATTTCTTTTACAGTCAAAACACTTTAAAGTTGTTAGAAGTTCTTACTGTTGCTTTTAGCCAGTAGTAATGTCTGCCTTATTAAAAAATATTGTTCCTTGACTTTTTCTGCGATTTGCAGCTCCTAGCTTGCTTTACAAAACAAGCTAGCTAGCTAAGCTTTTCCAAAAATGTTGGTCTCTGTTCTGTGCATCATTAATAAATGCTGCATTGGCATATGTCTTTTGTGTGTCTAAGAACTGAGACCCCTTTATGCCATTGTCATGGTTTTATGATTTTTGTTATCAGTATTCCACATCATAACATCATGTAGAGCACTGGGAGTTAAGAGTTAATGCTCCAGCTTCATGAACTGTTGATTTTTCTGGGTACCTGGTTCTCAGAAGAGAAGAACTACATACCTTAAGGGACTTTGCATTTCTGTTCAGGGAGAAAGATAAAACTGTTTGCAAATCACAAGATGTCCCCTTTTCCTTTTCTGCTCATCCTGGCTAGACATCTCACCTTCAGCATTAGTTAGAGTAAGGCCTTCAGTTTTTTGGATACTCTCTCATTTGATTTGATTTATTAGCTTCAATTTTAAATGTATTGTATTATATTGTGCATTCCAATATCTTATATAGTAAAGTAGCTTTCCTCCTCAGATCATTGCCACTGTTCTGTTTTTAGGCCTATCTCTTTACCCTTTTCCCCTTTCCCCTTTTCCCTTTCGGGGGGGGGGGGGGGGGGGGGCATGGTCCCCTTACCCCATTAGTCACAGAAGTGGGACGAACCATCCTGTAAACTGTAAATCAACTTGCTCCCTAGATTGGGGACGATTTCTGAGTGAAATAGAAGCGTAGCCACAATAGGAAGTTCAGAGACTCAGCATCACTTGGTACAGTGGGCTTTGGGGCAATGACATTTATGGCAAAGCAAAGTATGCAGTCCCACATGTATTTTGTGAAGAGGGATAGCAGTTACTGTAGTGCAGTTGTTACCTCCTTCCTAAAATCTCTTTTTCCCAGCCAATTGTGAAAATAGAGCTAGAAATGGAAAATGTAGAGATAGCAGGCCTGGCTTGGTGTCAGACTGCAGTTGTTCTGTGCTCCTATCCAAACAAAATACTATGTGTTCCTGCATGGAAATCCTTCCTCTGCATATTTTTACAGCTTCTCTGTAGCTAGCAGTGTCTTGTATGTATCCATCTTGTACAGGTAAACTGTTTTTATCAAAATGTGGGTAAAAATGTCCTGATATTTTGATGTTTTTAAGAAGTTCTTAAAAACGTAGGTGATAGGTATTTTAGACATCTGAAAAGATCTTTTAAAACTTGGACAGTGAACTAGGACAAGGGGAAGAAAGAGTGATGAGCAGAGGGAAAGGAAAATAATTAGAAAAGAAACTTCCTGAACTGTTTTTAATGTGTCCTGGAGCTACTGCTCTAACTCAGTTTATGTGGTCCCTGAAGAGGTAATTTTGATCCAAATTCAAACTGCATATCCTAGGTAATTCTGATGGATGTTTGGACAACCAGTGTACTGGTGATTTAAGATTATAAAATTTGTGTTCTAGTTAACTTTAAGTTAATTGACACCTATAATTCTTCCATAATTTTGTCATTAAAATAGACATTGCTTTGTTCTCAGTCTGCAGCTCTTGACCTGCTCCTGTTCTTGTAATGCTCAGCACTTTTACTGTGAAGTAATATTCATATTCTTTTTCAAAAAAAGAAAAACAAATCCCAAATGAACTAGAAAAGCTTCAGATATTGATATCATAGAATCATAGAATCACAGCATGGCCTGGGTTGCAAAGGAGCACAGTGCTCATCCAGTTCCAACCCCCTGCTGTGTGCAGGTCGCCAACCAGCAGCCCAGGCTGCCCAGAGCCACATCCAGCCTGGCCTTGAATGCCTGCAGGGATGGGGCATCCACAGCCTCCTTGGGCAACCTGTGCCAGTGCCTCACCACCCTCTGAGTGAAAAACTTCCTCCTAATATCCAACCTAAGCCTCCCCTTCTCAGTTTAAGACCATTCCCCCTTGTCTTATCACTGTCCACCCTCACACACAGCCGTTCCCCCTCCTGTTTATACGCTCCCTTCAAGTGCTGGAAGGCCACAATGAGGTCTCCCTGCAGTCTTCTCCAAGCTAAACAAGCCCAGTTCCCTCAACCTTTCCTCACAGGAGAGCTGCTCCTGCTCCAAGAGCTGCACATCTTTCCTGTGCTGGGGGCCTGAGGCCTGGACGCAGCGCTGCAGATGGGGCCTCACAAGAGCCGAGCAGAGGGGGACAATCACCTCCCTCTCCCTGCTGGCCACCCCTTTTTAACGCAGCCCAGAACACAGCTGACCTTCTGGACTGCAGGCGCACACTGCTGGCTCATGTCCAGCTTCTCATCCACCAGGACCCACAAAGTCCTTCTCCACAGGACTGCTCTCAAGGAGATCTTCCTCCAGTCTGTATAAATACCTGGGATTGTCCCGACCCAATTGCAGCACCCTGCACTTGGCCTTGTTGAACCTCATTAGGTTCACATGGGCCCACTTCTCCAGGCTGTCCAGGTCCCTCTGGATGCTTCCCTTCCTTCCAGTGTATCAACTGCACCACTCAGCTTGGTGCCATCTGCAGACTTGCTGAGGCTGCACTCGATGCCATCATCTGTCATTGATGTAGATGTTGAAGAGCACCGGTCCCAAGACCAACCCCTGAGGGACACCACTTGTGGCCAGCCTCCACCCTGACACAGAACCATTGATCACAACCCCTTGGCTGCAACCAGCCAGCCAATTTCTAATCCACCAAACAGTCCATCCTTCAAATCCACCCCTCTCCAATTTAGAGAGAAGGATGCGGTAAGGGACCATGTCAAAGGCCTTGCAGAAGTCCAGGTAGATGACGTCCACTGCCCTTCCCCCATCCACCAATGCCATCACTCCATCATAGAAGGCCACCAGATTGGTCAGACAAGATCTGCCCCTGGTGAAGCCATGCTGGCTGTCCCGAATCACCTCTTGATCTCGTATGTACCTTAACACAGCTTCTATGAGGATCTGCTCCATGATCTTCCCAGGCAGAGAGGTGAGGCTCACCAGCCTGTAGTTCCCCGGTCTTCCTTTCTCAATTTCCTAAAAATGGGAGTAACGTTTCCCTTTTTCCAGTCACCGGGAACTTCACCAGATGGCCATGATTTTTCAAATACGATGGAGAGCAGCTCGGCAACCACATCAGCCATCTCTTTCAGAACCCTAGGATGGATATCATCCGGCCCTATGGACTTATATGCATTCAGTTTCATGAGGAGGACTTGTTCCACCATTACAGTGGGATGGAAACCACTCCCCACACGCTCACCTAGAGGCTCAGGGTCCTGGCAGACATGGGAAGCCTGACCACCTGTGAAGACTGAGGCAAAGCACTCATTGAATACCTCTGCTTTTTCTAGGTCTGAGGAAGCCAGCAACCCATTACGTTTCATCAGAGGGGGAACACTCTCTTTGGCCTGTCTCTTCCTGCCTATGTACCTGTAGAACCCCTTCTTGTTATCTTTCACATCCCTTGCCAGGTTCAGCTCCATCTGTGCCTTGGCTTTTCTAATCCTATCTCTACACACACAGACAACAGCACTGTATTCCTCCCAGGCTACACAACCCTGTTTCCACTTTCTGTACATTTCCCTCTTTTCTCTCAGTTCAAACTGCAGGTCCTTGCACAACCATGACGGACACCTGCCTCCCCTGCTTGACGACTTCTGCTGGGGGGTGGAGAGCCGATGCGCTCTCTGAAGGGTGTCCTTAAAGAGCTGCCAGCTCTTTATCCTAAAAAACAAAAGTAAAAAAACCCAAATCTGTAGGAAATGCTGCATGTAAGAAATAGTTTCCAGAAGTTTATATAGACATGTACTTTATGCATGGTTAAGTAATAAAATTTCAAGTCTTTTTGGTGCTATACTACATGCCAAAAAAAGCCATTCACTGTAGCAAGAAGCTTGTAAACTGAGTCCAGTATCAAAACATAAGTTTTTTGTAGTTTAAATATAAACGTATTTCTGAGAGTGGCTATAGGAATTGAGTAATCTGAATTGATTAATTTTCATGTCAGTAAGAGACAAAGAAATGGAATGTATGGATCCAGGTAGGAGACTGCAGGAGGGTAGGGATGGGCCAGGAGTCCAATGAAAAGAAAGAAATTGAGTATTTAAACTTTCTTTTTACAGACAAGGAGTGACAGGGAATTTCTGCAGAGATCAGAACATGCACAGAGGCTGGGTTTTTAGAGCCTCTTAGGCAAGAGTGAGAAATTAAAGACAAATTTTTGAACAAGGTCTAATGATTTAAAAATGACCATCTCAGTTGGGATGAGGCTTTAGATAAGTCTTTTACTCAGAATTTTGAGGTACTTCTCTAGACTGAAAAGAAAATAATCCACAAAGCTAAACAACTAACAAAAAATTGCAAGTCCTGCTGAAACATTAACTGAACTGTGATTTATTTGCATATGTTAGGGAAATGTGGAAATGTTCTCCTGTGTGGAAATATATTTAATTGCACGTTGTGGTTTAGTGATGTTTTGTTGTCAGTCTTCCACATCAGAACATCATGTGGACCAGGGGGAGTTAACGAGTTAACATTTTGGTTCCATTTACTGCCTTTTGTGGACTCTTTGAGTATCCTGATGGGAGGGGAGGGGGCGGCATCCCCGGAGGACCTGGCGGGCAGAGGCAGTGGGCTGGAGCTGCGGCCAGGACCCGGAGCGTCTGCTGCTCTCTGTCTGGCCCGGCTCAGCCGTCTCAGCTCGCCGTGGAGAAAGCATGTGCTTTCCCTCGCACTATCGTGGTTTGACTCTCATTTTTTTATACTCTCGTCTCTCGTTTTGTTTGATTTAGTTAGATTCAGTAAATTACCCTTCCTCCTCAGATCGTTGCCGTTGTGTTTTCTCTTTGTTAAAACTATCGGCTAGCTCTCTGCCCTTTCCACCCCCCCCCTCCCCGTCTCGGCGCGCCCTTTTTTTTTTTCCCGGGTCCTGTGCCCTCCTGTCACGGACTTATATCTAGGGATAACCCGTAACACTGCAGAAGTTTTCTTCTTAAATCATAGTATTTTCTAATGTGACAGAATAGTGACTGGCTCCTTCTCTGCTGTTGCTGTTAAATGGTGTTTTCTTTCCTAGGATTTGGACGCGGCAGAGGGAGAGGAGCAAGGAGGTTTTCAGCCCAAGGCATGGGGTAAGAGACACGCAGAGCACATTTTAGGGAGGATCAATCTGACTGGCAATACTGATTGCCACTGTATGTATTGATATTTCTGTATGTATGATAAATCAACATGGATGCAAAAGTTCACAGATCTGTTAGACAAAAAATTGATATATGTATTTTTTGTTTTAAACTAATATTTGTAACTAGATACACTTATACAGACCGAATCTGAGTTCACTCAATATTAGTATATTAAACTTGGAGAACCCATTTGATCAGTAACAGCCACAGAGAGCCTAGGAGGCTGAAATGTTCTGTGTGATCCTAGGCCTATTTAAAAAAGATTTGTTTTAATGTAACGTGGAACGTGAGTCCTAAATAAAACAGGTAGACTACTGATTACGAACTTTCTCCTGCTTTCGAGGTTTTATGATTTATCTGTTTGGACATGCACACACCCTAAAAAAGAATCAAAGGAAGTTACTGAGTAGCTCTTAAGATCATTCTCAGTTTCATCAGTGTAACTTGATTCAGAGAAGCATAGCCTCCACTTATTTCAGTGTTTGCTTCCAACAATATTTCATGTAACGTCAGTGATGTCATGATGAACTGATGGCTAGTTATACTTCTCTAATAATCCTTCTTGTTCACAATTCCAATGCTAAACTGAAAGGAAGTTTTTCTGTAATAGTCCTTTTCACCTGCTATGTACATCTGTGTTTTTCTGGAATTGGTATCAGGAGATCATTCTGAAATACTTTTACCAACTACTGTCCTGCACAAGTCTGGTGCCCTGAAAATACATGCCACTAGTTTCTCATCAGTCAGCCACAGGTAAACTATAAGCTGAGAAAAGCTTAATGCTGAACATATAAATTGGTACTTTATTGGATAGAGAGGGATAGGTATGCTGTTAACTGCTTTTATAGGAATTCTTGTTTTGGGTCAGTTTCTCAATAGTCCAATAGGCTCCTTGCTTTTTTCCTTCTCTTACTTTTTTTTTTTTTTTTTTTTTTTTTTTTTTTAAACAATGTCTGCTCATAGAGGAAAGATTTATTTGGAAACAAAAATAACAGATAACTATATGTGGAAATTGCGATATTAAATGTAACACAACTTCAGCTAAAAGTGATGACACTTGTGTTCAGTGAATGACCTGTGTGTTCTCCTCCATTTCTTAACCTTTAAAACCGTAGGACATTTAACCCTGCAGACTATGTGGAGTCTTCTGCTGATGACTTTGGAACAAAAACAGAGATATGGGAGATTGGTCGGAATGATGCAGATGATGGCACGGGTAAGACACTTCCAGAAGTGAAAGGATTGGAATGAAAACCTATAGCAAATAACAGTTAACTGTTGTATAATCAATAGATATCAAGATGCTATAATCACAATATAAGTGTATAATCAATAGATATCCAGATGTAATAAACACAATATAATCAAAAGAATTAGGCAAAGTAGACAACGAAAACAAAAAGAGAATAAATGGAAGAGCTTACCCTTCAGCTGGGCTCACCAGAAGACAGCAAGAGAGGTGATCTCCAGAAGAGATCCTTCCCCTCTGGTAGCCAGCTCTTAAGTAGGTCTAGGAGGGGTGCAGCCTGGCTCCACCCCTTCCAGCAGCACAGGTGAATTGCCTTCACCTGTGCTCCTCTGGCTGACTCATGGCTCACCTCAGGTGATCAATCAGAGGTTCAGGCCCTGACTCAGCAGTTCCCATACACTCCACCCCTTCACGGCGTGAACCAATGATCAGGTTAACAAAAGGGTAAGCTTTCCCTAATACAGAGATCTGCTATATCGCGACGCTTATACAATTTTATCACGTCGTGTGTTGGTACAGTTCAAGACAAGTGATGATTAGTGGATGTCTATATTCTTCTATGGGCCAGTGCTCGGTGATGTGACTGGAGGCATGAGGTCCTGAGGTGCAAGTCCATTCTATGTTCCATCAGTCCCATGCAGACCATCACCGGGTGTTGTACGTGATCTGACAGCAACACTGGAACGCTTGATGGCATTTTGTTCCTTCCGGTGGTCCTGAAGGCTCACAGACTCACGGGGAGTAATACAGATGTTTTACAGGTACCAGGAGGGGAAGGTCTGCTCTCCAGGGTAAGATACAGGCCGTATTTCTATCCTGGGTCAACACTTCCGCTTGTACTGGGGCACGTCCTGGCCGCCTGTACCACACCTTCTGGCCGGATATCTGCGGCTGCATAACGATATCAGGCACCAAAGGAGGTGTCCTGATCTGCCACAGGGACACGATGGGGGTCCCTTTAGCAATAAAGATCGGAGTGTTGACCACAATATCAGTAGGCCATGTACCTATTACTGGAGGGACTACTGAGCCCCCCACCTCCAATAGTCTCCCCCAAGGTGCAAGTAGGCCACACCACTTGGGTCCTACCTGCACCTCCCAGGGCCATTTTATTCTATGGGTACCTGGATCTAAATTCTCAGGGGCAGGAAGCAGAAGATTATTTTCATTACCAATCTGGGGTCTTACATGATGATCAGTGCCCGTAATTTGGATCCTAAGCGGGGTGGCCCATGTCGTCTGCAACATTCTCAGGGCACTGGGTCTGCCGTCTCAAGGTCTTTCATTCAGGTCCCGCAGGGTTTCATACAGTCTTTTCATCCACCCCTGCAGGGACTGGGAGTCTGTCTTCAGGGCAGCCTTAAGAATACCGTTATAACGTTCGATGAGGCCTGCCCCCATTGGATTATATGGCAGGTGGAATCGCCATTCAATGCTATTTTCTTCTGCCCAGCGCTGTATCATTGCACCAGTAAAATGAGTCCTTTGGTCACTCTCGATGACTTGAGGTGTCCCGTAGGCAGACATCAGTTTAGCGAGTGCCTTGATGGTATATGCCTGGTTTACTTTCGGTACTGGATAGGCCTGCAGTAGCCCACTTGCAGTGTCGACACAGGTCAGGGCGTATCTTGCCCCTTCGGAACGAGGAAGGGGCCCGATGTAATCGACCTGCCATCGCTGGAGAGGATTGTGTCCCCTAGCAAGATGGGCTGTTGTTTCGGGCAACGATCTCGGTCTCATCTTGGAGCAAGCGTCGCATCCCGGCATGCCTGGATGATGTCAGATAGTTGTATGGGCAGTCCCCATGCTTTAGCAGCTGCCCACATTGTCTTTTGTCCAGCATGCCAGGGCTTCTGATGTAACCAGCGGGCGATGTTCTCAGATGGTGAATTCTCAATCCATCGAACTCGGGCCAGTGTGTCAGCTTCACCGTTTCCCGGTGACTGTAGGGGCTGATGACCAGAAACATGGTAGACACGTACAGTCCTGTGTTTGACCGTATTCCATATATCTAACCACATGTCTTTGCCCCAGATCGGTCGGGCGTGGATAGTCCATTCCTGGGTGGCCCACTGTGCAATCCAAAGAGTGAGCCCCTGGTACACAGCCCAACTATCTGTGCAGATGTTCAGGATACCATCACCGGGTTCCTTGGTTATAACCATCCACACAGCTCGCAGTTCTGCCCATTGGCTGCTCTGACCATCCCCCTCGTCGAACCAGATTGTCTCGGTGGAAGGATGGTATGCTATTGCTCTCCACTTGCTCGGGTTGCCCTTGCTGGACCCATCTGTGTACCAAGCATCTTCAGGGATAGGATATTTTCCCTCCTGAACGGGACTCTTCTCTGGTGCAGCGACCAGTATTTCTTTTGGTGCATCACTGTGATACGTAACTGGGCCTAGGATCTTCTGGAGTTCTTCTTTCAAGGGTGATGAAGACAGACTGCTCCTTTGGCTGAGGTAGGCGACCCATCGTGCCACCGTTTGTGCTTGGGCCACCCCTGTCTTAGGAAGGTGGGTCAGGTCTTTCACCCACCCCTGAATTGGCAGAGTGGTCTTGACTATAACTGCAGCTGTTTGAGTTATTGGCTCTACTGCCTGTAATGCCGAATAGGCAGCCAATAACTGTTTTTCAATCATACTGTATCTTTCTTCCTCACCGTGCCAAACCTGAGACCAGAAACCAATGGGGGTCCGAACAGAACTCTGGCGTTGCCACAGGCCCCAACCAAAGCCGTCTTGAGTAACATGAACATCCAACGCAGCTGGGAGGGTAGGATAGAATATTCCCAATGCCTGGGCTTGTTTAACTGCCAGTTTTGCTTGTTGGAAAGCATCCTGTTCGGTTTTCCCCCAGTCCCATAGCTGCCCCTTTTTTGAGAGTCTGTACAGTGGCCTCATCAGCTGTGCCAGGTGAGGTATAAAGGAACGCCAATAACCCAATATACCTAGAAACTCTTGCAGCTGCTTTGATGTTGTAGGGACTGGGAACGCCTGAACCTTATCTATAACAGCACTGGGTAGCACTGTGGTCTTTCCTGACCAAACCACCCCCAGGAATTTTACGGACAGGCCCGAACCTTGCACCTTTTGGGGATTTGTAGCCCATCCCCTCTGTTGTAAATAGGCAGTTTATGAGTCTGCTGCCTGTCCTACTGCCTCCAATGAGTCGGATGTCAGCAGGAGATCATCAATATAATGATATAGGTTAACATCATCAGGTTTTGTCCAATCAGCCAGGTCACGCGCCACTAGATTGTGACAATACGTTGGTGAATGCACGTACCCCTGTGGCAGGACCTGAAAGGTCCACTGCCTGCCTCCCCACGTAAACGCAAACTGATCTTGCGATTCCTCAGCAATTGGGATACTGAAGAATGCATTTGCTAGATCTAGGACACAATGATAGGTTTTTATCTTCCTACTCAATGTGTCCATTAGGGAGGCAATATTGGGTACGGTCGCATGAATAGGCGACGTGACCTTATTTAATTCTCTGTAATCTACTGTCATCCTCCATGTGCCATCCGACTTTCGCACTGGCCATATGGGGGAGTTATACGGGCTGTGTGCAGGTCTTATAATGCCCACTTTTTCTAATTCCTGCACCGTCCTCGATATTTCATCTTGCCCACCCGGGAGTCTATACTGTCTGACATTAGTAATCCGGCGCGGTTTCGGCAGGCAAACAGGCTCATGTTTCGCATGGCCTCTTAATATTGCCTGCACCGCCCGGATACTGATACATCTTTGTCGAAGTCTGAACTCTCCCACAGTTGTTTGGAGAGCCAGACCCCATAGAATGTCTAAGCCCAGGACGTATTCTTGGACTGGGGCAATAGACACCTTGTACTCCCGGGGTGGGAGACGCCCAACCCCCAATTTTAACCATGTTTGGGTGACAGGAATAGTCTGTCCCCCACAACCACCAATCATCACTCTGTCCCCATCAAATTTTCCCAGATCTCCATATATAATTGATGCTTCTGCTCCCATGTCTACCAATGCCATCACTCTCTGAATATTTTTTCGGGACCAATAAATCGTTAATTCTACATGGGTCCTCCTGTCCCGTCTGGAGGCCCTACGGGGACTAACATCCCTTGTCACTCCATGAATTGTGCTAGGGCCAATTCTTTTGCTTCCGATGGCTCAGGCATTGTGGCCCAAGACACCTGAAGTGGCTTCTTTTTCCTGTTTGGAATAATAAAATCTTCTAGGTTCCATGTTGTTGATGGAACCCTCTCTATAGCTCTTACCCTTGATTTCTTAGGGTAGCTCTGGAATTGTTGATTGTCCTTTAGTTGTCTCCAGAGCTGGAGAAGGACATGGTTGGGCTGGAGGTCGATCTTAGCAAATTGGACCCCAGCCCAAATTAAATCATTAAACATTTGTTTTCGGGATACCCTTATGGGTCCCGATGGAGGAGCTCGAGTAGCCGGCATTTTGGTTTTATTTACTGGCAGGACCTTTGCTTCCTCCAAAAACCGAATATTGCGCCTAGTCCGCAGGCGTTCTGTTTCTCCCAAGTCGGCAACTAACTGGGCAGCCTGCTGGACTACGGCTTCTGAGGCTACAAGGGGATTTAATATGGAAACTAGGGTGCCGTACAGATGGGAGGGAGCTTGCTGTAAAATTAAATCTCTCATCCCTGCTGAAAATTTAACCATATCAGGGCCATCAAATGTATCTTCATAGATAGCCTCTCTTACACCCAGTTCGCGGATATAGTTTTGAAGGTCCTCCATGGAGGACCACATACCTGTATGAAAAGGTACGTCCGATTTATTCGGCCATACCATACGGCAGGCCGCCATTAGCCATTCTAGTATAGAATGGTTTTCATCACATTATTGATGACCCACATATAACCTCTGTCTGAGAGCAGGATGGACAGTCATGGTGGCCAACTTGGCTATTTCTGGGCCATTCACCAAGACACTTTCTGCCCCAGAATCCCACAATCTCAATAACCAAGCTAGCACACTTTCTCTAGGCTTTTGCCAAAATCATTGTACTAAGTCCATCAATTCTGTTGCCGTGTATGGCCGAGCCGTTACGTGTAAATGAGTCTTGGCAGGGGGCCGTTGATCAGGCGGCACCCCTGCCGGTCTGTCCTGTACTTTTTTTGTTTTCTGGGTTATGACAGGACGGACTTCCAGTGGATCAGTCAGAATTGGACATTCAAGGTCTGATTTGGATTTCTTGTTCTCCTGATCAACGAAGTCTGTTGATTCAGGAGTCTGGTCATCACTTATTGAAATGTTACGAATTGGGCCTACAGGAAGATGTAGAATTGGCTTCTTCCCTATTAAAACGCCAAGTTTGTGCTCCAGCTTTTCAATGGAGTCTTTCAAAAGCTGATTTTCAGTTTCTAAAGTATTATTTCTTAAGTCCGCATGATTTAAGGCAGTTAATAATGGCCATGCCACTATGGAGGCAGCCAGTTGTCTTTCTTTAGTAATGAGGACATCCTTCCCAAGTCCTTAAAAATAGTCCGCCATGCGATATGGGGAGAGATTGCCCATAATGCGTAAGGGACCCCATTTTTCAATGGTAACAGCTAACTCATAATAGGGCGATCCCTCAAATCCTGGGATCTGCCCTGGAATAATTTTCTCTAGAGGATTATTGTTCTCCCCCTTGACCCATTTAAAGAAATTCCACAGAAAAGACATGATGTTAATTTTAGTATATTCAGCCTGCCTGACTCGCCGAGTGTATAATCAATAGATATCAAGATGTTATAATCACAATATAATTAAGAGAATTAGGCAAAGTAGACAACGATAACAAAAAGAGAATAAGTGGAAGAGCTTACCCTTCGGCTGAGCTCACCACAAAACACCAAGAGAGGTCATCTCCAGAAGAGATCCTTCCCCTCTGGTAGCCAGCTCTTCAATAGGTCTAGGAGAGGTACAGCCAGGCTCCCCCCCCTTCCGGCAGCACAGGTGAATTGCCTTCACCTGTGCTCCTCTGGCTGACTCATGGCTCGCCTCAGGTGATCAATCAGAGGTTCAGGCCCTGACTCAGCAGTTCCCATACAACTGTAAACTAACAGAATGGTTATTTTAACTTCTAAGAATGTAAATAAATTTCATGTGGCAAAGATTTCATTTTTATAGCTTAACTGCTGCTAAATTGCAGAGAACATGTTGTAGCCTGGTTAATTATCTGGTTAAGTTGAAGGGAAAGCAATTGGAAATTTTGTTCTGTTTAGTACTATAACAATCCTATGAGAAACAAATGAATTTGAGGAGTTACTGAAAGAACTTCGTATGTGAAGAATTGTTTAGATATCTGAAGTACTGCTTAAGATCTCACCTAATTGAAGTTAAGGGTCTAAGTACTTCTAAATGCAGTTGGTTAACAGGCATTGAGCAGTAGGATCTGATTATCTAAGTAGAAGCAAAAAGAAATGAAAAAAAATTGATAACTATAAATCTACTTGGTGACACTGAGATGGCTGTGGAAGCTCCACCTATACAGCATAGGAACCTGAGTATGTGAATGTCTGGGTTAGAGGAGAGGTCCAAGATCTGTCACCGTTGAGGAGAAGAATTCTCAACTAAAGCACGAGTAGGCACTTGAACAGAAACCAAAAGAACAGTCTGCCTTTCTGAAGATAGAGGCAGCCATAAGTTTTTATATGAAGTTTCAAGTAAGAAATGTGCACTTCTAGCTAAAGGCAAGAGATGAGTCTGGAACTAAACCACTTAACAGTGGTGATTCAGAAATGATAAATGTGACCTGTTCATCTATGATGTGGAAAAACAAGATAGATTGCTACTTTCTATACTCAGTGGCAGAAGATGAAGACAAAGGAAGGCCTGTCTCATAATGAAGTAATTAATTTATGTTATTATCCACACTTGGGAACCGCCAACCGATGAAAGAGACTCTTAATTGCTGAAGCCAGCTTAAATGATTTTATTTTGTCACACCCCCTCTGTCCAAGTGTGGAAGGAGAATACTGATACTGGAGACCAGTGTGTTTTTGTTGAGCACTGCAGTGAGCTTCTTAAGGTGCAGCTTTCTGAACTTTATAAAAGCTGTTTTTCACTTAACCAGAGACAGTAATAACAGGGTCAGAGTTCAGGTGGGCTTATTAGACATCTGTCTTATCACTCTTGAATGTCTAGTAGTCCAGTGTGGGAAAGTGGCACTAAGTATATTGTTTGCTATTGAAAGGGAACTCTTTTGCTAAAGACGGCATCTTTCCAGGAAATTACTCTTTAAATGACTTGGTGCATGACCAAGGAGCATGCCTTTTACTTTTACTTGTGTTAGTTTTTCAGATACGTTTATCAGGTAAGCAAACCGGAAGCGGCCCTTGATCGCCGAGGTCCGCGGCTCGGAGCTGTCTCTGGCAGAACCGCCGCGACTTTTAGCGAGGTACGGGGGGATTAATCGCTTTCCTCATCGAGGATTCCCGCGGCAACCGTGCGGACACCGCTCTCAGTCGGGCTAGTCTCGCGAGAGCAGCTGACGCAGCGCGGGCGTTGCCTAGGCAGCGGCGGGAGATTTAAACGGGCGCAAACCGGAAGTGGCCCTTGATCGCCGTTACAAAAAGCCCTCGAGAGGGTAGCGACGTGTCGCTGCCCACCTGAGGCTCAGCAGAGGAGGTAGTACAGTTCTCTCCCAGGCTGTCTGAACGTGGTGCTTTTGTAAGGTACCCCTGTCTGCACTCCCCTGCAAGGAGTCCTGTTTTTGCTATTGGTGGTAAGTGCCAGGGCACTAAGCAAACCCAGCAATAGTGTGAGGGTACTGGGCAGCAGGGCAGGGCTAATCACTTGCACCCCTATAGGACTTTCTTGTTGAGTTAGTGAGCCTGCTGGTAGCCATGGGTGCACCCCGGCAGAAGGCTTCAAACACAAAAACTGTGAAGAGCCATGCAGAGGTCCCAAGCACGCGCAGTAGAAAGACGGTAGCCAAGAAGACGGTCCAGAGCCAGACTGAGGTCTGGTGCATGCATAGAGAGGAGAACAAGGGTATGAAGTGTGTGGCGACTCAGACAGAGATAACATCACGAGATGCTAGTGTGCAGGTCACTGGCTGTGAGGAGTGCCACAGCCTGGCCTTTGCAGTGCCACAGGAAGCAGGCAGCACTTGTACAAGGTGCGAGCAATTGAATGACTTGCTCAGCCTTGTGATTAGCCTGAAGGAGGAAGTGGAGAGGCTGAGGACTATAAAAGAGTGTGAGAGGGAGATTGACTGGTGGTGTCAGTCCCTCTCAACCTCAGGTTCTCGGCACACAGACGAGGCTCCTCACGGAGCACGTCAGCCCCTGCCACCTTACAAACACCTGGTAAAGGGGAACCAGCCAGCTGACAGCGTTTCAGCGAGCCCCCTGTCCTCTCTTCCCCCTAACAGCAATTTGAGAAGGGAGGAGGAGTGGAAACGGGTACCTGCTCGGCGGAGGGGGCATCCCCCATCCCGACCATCCCCGGCTCCCCAGGTGCCTCTGCGTAACAGGTTTGAGGCCCTGGAAGTTGAGGGGGGGACGAGTGAGAGTGCGGAGACGGGTTCACCCGTGAGGTTGCCTCAGGCGAAGCGGTCGCCCCCAACCCTCAAGACTGCTTCTACCCGTAAGGACAGGAGGGTGATTGTCATAGGCGACTCCCTTCTGCAAGGAACAGAAGGCCCTATATGCCGGCCCGACCCTACCCACAGAGAGGTGTGCTGCCTTCCTGGAGCACGGGTCAGGGACATTTCAAAGAAAATTCCTGGGTTGATTCGGCCTTCAGATTATTACCCGCTCTTAATAATTCAGGCTGGCGGCGAGGAAGTTGATAAGGAAAGCCTGAGGTCTATCAAGAAAGACTTCAGGGGAATGGGGCGAATACTTGAAGGAGCTGGGGTGCAGGTGGTCTTTTCTTCTATGCCCGTGGTGTCAGGGAAAGGTACAGGGAGGATCCAAAATACCCAGCTCTTCAATAGATGGCTTAAGAGCTGGTGCAGGCGCAAGAATTTCGGCTTTTTTGACCATGGGGCAATTTACACTGCACCTGGCATGATGGCTGCTGATGCATGCAGCCTGTCCCCGAGGGGTAAGAGGATCTTAGCTGAAGAATTAGCGGGACTCATTGACAGGTCTTTAAACTAGGAATGAAGGGGGAAGGGGACACAATAAGGGCTACTGGAATTGAACGGGTCATTCGAGGGCTTATACCAAACTCCATGGGCAATGACGGCAGAGTGCATAGGGAAGGACTAGGGCAGGGGGATGCTGGGGATGCTGCTGTTCTAGGGGATCCTAGATCCCTTATAAAGGGAAAAGTGGCGAGACGGATAGCCCGGCTGAAGTGCCTTTATACCAACGCACGCAGCCTGAGTAACAAGCAGGAGGAACTGGAAACTGTGATGCACTCGGGAAGTTATGACCTTGTTGCTATCACAGAAACATGGTGGGATGACTCCCACAATTGGGATACTGCCATCGACGGCTATAGACTCTTTAGGAGAGATAGGCGAGGTAGGAGGGGTGGGGGAGTTGCTCTCTATGTCAGAGATTGGATAAACTGTGAGGAGCTCCCTACGAGAAGCAGTCAGGAACAGGTTGAGAGCCTGTGGGTTAGGATTAGAGATGGGACAAATATAGGTCAGCTGGTGTTAGGGGTATACTACAGACCACCTGATCAAGGGGAGGCTGTCGACGAGGCTTTCTTGCTCCAGATGCGTGAGATGTCTGGCTCACGGGCTCTTGTCCTGGTGGGGGACTTCAACCATCCGGACATCTGCTGGGAAAACCACACGGCGAGCTGCAAGAGCTCCAGAAGGCTCTTGGAATCCATTGATGATAGCTTTCTGGTTCAGGTATTGGACAGACCGACCAGAGGTGAAGCGTTGCTGGACCTGCTGCTCACCAACGCTGAGGAGATCATCAAAGGCGTCAAGGTTGGAGGCTGCCTGGGCTCCAGCGACCTGGTTGAGTTTGTGATCTCAAGCAATGTGGGCCTGGCAAAGAGCAGGACCAGGACACTGAACTTCAGAAGAGCAGACTTCAAGCTACTCAATGGATTGCTGGCCAAGATCCCCTGGCGCGCTGCCCTCAAAGACATGGATGTTGAGGAGAGCTGGCAGCTCTTCAAAGATGCCCTCCTGGAAGCACAAGAGGTCTCCATTCCGCTGAATAAGAAAGTGGGCAGGCGAGGTAGGAAACCGGCATGGCTCAGCAAGGACCTGCTGAGAGAACTGAGGGCGAAGAAAGGGGTGTACAAGCTCTGGAAACAAGGCTGTGTCACCTGGGAAGAGTACAGGAATGCCGTCCGGACTTGCAGACGTGGGATCAGGGAAGCCAAGGCGCAGGCAGAACTGAACTTGGCAAGGGACGTGAAAAACAATAAGAAAACCTTCTACAGGTACATTGCCCAGAAGAGACAGGCCAAAACGGGCGTACCTACTTTGGTAAATTTAAAAGGAGAACTGGCTTCAACAGATGAAGAGAAAGCTGAGGTGCTGAATGAGTTCTTCACCTCGGTCTTCACTGGTGGCCAGGATTCTAGTCTTTTTCACGTCCCTGAACCCTGCATCCCCAAACCTCTATGTGGGGACCAAGGAGGTAAATCCCTCCCCACTGTAAGGGCAGAGCAAGTCCGAGAGTGCCTCCTTAGACTGAATGAATACAAGTCTATGGGGCCGGATGGCGTGCATCCCAGGGTCCTGAAGGAGCTGGCCGAGGTGGTTGCCGAGCCGCTCTCCATCATATTTGAGAAGTCGTGGCTGTCAGGTGAGGTCCCGGACGACTGGAGGAAGGGTCACGTCACTCCCATATACAAGAAGGGGAGCAGGGAGGACCCGGGGAACTACAGGCCGGTGAGTCTCACCTCCGTGCCTGGGAAGATCATGGAACAGATCCTCCTGGACAACATGCTCGGTCACATAAAGAATGAGCATGTGATCCGAGACAGCCAGCACGGCTTCACCAAAGGAAGGTCATGCCTAACTAATCTTGTGGCCTTCTATGATGGAGTGACGGCATTGGTGGACGAAGGGAAGGCGACCGATGTCATTTACCTGGACCTGAGCAAGGCCTTTGACATGGTCCCCCACCACATCCTCATTTCCAAATTGGAGGGAAGTGGATTTGATGGGTGGACGACCCGATGGATAAGCAATTGGTTGAAAGGCCGCAGACAGAGGGTGGTGGTCAATGGCTCTATGTCCAGGTGGAGGCCGGTAACAAGTGGTGTCCTCCAAGGGTCTGTCTTGGGACCGGTGCTCTTTAACATCTTTATTAATGACATCGATGAGGGAATTGAGTGCACCCTCAGCAAGTTTGCTGACGACACCAAGCTGAGTGGTGCGGTTGATACGGTGGAAGGAAGGGATGCCATTCAGAGGGACCTCGACAGGCTGGAGGGCTGGGCTCGGGTGAACCTGATGAGGTTCAACACGGCAAAGTGCAAGGTTTTGCATTTGGGCCGGAAGAACCCCAGGCACCTGTACAGGCTGGGAGGAGTGGTCCTTGAGAGCAGCTCGGCAGAGAAGGACCTGGGGGTCCTGATGGACGAGAGACTGAATATGAGCCAGCAGTGTGCTCTGGCAGCTCGAAAGGCAAATGGGATCCTGGGCTCCATCAGGAGAGGGGTGGCCAGCAGGGACAGGGAGGTGATTGTCCCTCTCTACTCGGCTCTTGTGAGGCCCCATCTGGAGTACTGTGTCCAGGTGTGGAGCCCTCAGTACAAGAAAGACATTGAGATTTTGGAAAGGGTCCAGAGGAGGGCGACTAAGATGATCAGGGGGCTGGAGCACCTCCCCTATGAGGACAGGCTGAGGGAGTTGGGCTTGTTCAGCCTGGAGAAGAGAAGGCTGCGGGGTGACCTCATTGCAGCCTATCAATACCTGAAGGGAACCTACACCCAGGAGGGGAGTAAACTCTTCAAAAGGGCTGACAACAGCAGGACTAGGGGAAATGGTTTTAAGTTGAAGGAGGGAAGATTTAGGTTAGATGTTAGGGGGAAGTTCTTTACTAGGAGAGTGGTTAGGCCCTGGAACGGGTTGCCCAGGGAGGTTGTGGATGCCCCGTCCTTGGACGTGTTTAAGGCCAGGTTGGACGGGGTCCTGGGCAACCTGATCTGAATATGTATGTTTGGTGGCCCTGCTAGGCAGGGGGGTTGGAACTACATGATCCTTGGGGTCCCTTCCAACCCAGGTGATTCTGTGATTCTGTGATTCTGTAAGGAGTTAGAAGGGTAGCTAATGACATGAAAATGCACCTAAGAATACTGATGCTGTTTTTTGCTGTATGGTAGTGGAGAACAGGATATATTGTCCACAAGTATTACAGAAGCAATAAGATTATCTGACTAAAGAAGATATACAAGAAAGGCATGAGAAGATAGGAACAGAGGTAGAAAATTGACTGGTTATTTATTGAGATAACTAGGAAGCTGGGACTTTTCTAATTCCTGAGTGAGTTTGAATGTTTTGTGACTTTCCCTATGACCTGTGTATCCTTCATATACCTCCCCCTTGCGACCTCTGTTCCCTCTTGTGGATATCTCCTCAGTTTTGAATAATGGAAGAATTCTGACCAGAAATGAGAGTGTCTGGGTATGACTGACTAGATCTCTAGAGAATATGAATGTGTTGTATAATCAATGGATATCAAGATGTTACAATATAATCAAGAGACTTAGGCAAAGCAGACAATGATAACAAAAGCAAATAAAATGGGAGACTTACCCTTCAGCTGGACTCACCGCAAAACACCAATAAAGGCAATGTCCAGAAGAGATCCTTCCCCACTCGCAGCCAGCTCTTCAATAGGTCTAGGAGAGGTAGAGCCAGGCTCCCCCCTTCCGGCAGCACAGGTGAAGGCAATTCACCTGTGCTCCTCTGGCTGACTCATGGCTCACCACAGGTGATCAATCAGAGGTTCAGGCCGTGACTCAGCAGTTCCCATATATGTGTCTACTCTAAGGGGTTTGCTTCTAAGCAAAGTAGTGGAATTTGAAAGTTTTCTAGCTTCTGCATGCAGTTTGTTTTTTGATGCCATCTATGTTTTTGCTGTTAAGTCCTATGCATGTCAGCAAGAGTTACGCTGGATTTCAGTGAAGCACCTTAAGGCATGTATGCAAAATTGGGGAGTGAAGCCAAGAAAGCCGACAGAGTAACTTGACATGCTAATGAGTTATGTCAAGCAGGTATTCCCTTTATTACAGAGCTGGGTGCATGGGGGATCACTCCACTGAACATGCACACCGAAGGGATAAACAACTACATATTTAAAGACATAGCACATACATATTCATTATATTCCAAGAAAACAGGCCGAAATTCCGAGAAATAATTAACATATTGCCCCACCCTCCTGAATATGCATTCTAAATACATGGTGGGGGTCTCTGGTGGTTGTGGGATGAAGGCTAGTAATCAGTCATCCTTGCTGTGAATTTATGACCTTTTAAGGGGGGGTAGCCTGAACCAGTTCCAACGTGTTACATTGAGTTGAGGCATCTGTTTTGCCATCTTATTTTCAACAACAGGACATCTGTTCTACTTTCTTATCTTTACTTGATAAGTTTTGCAGCCTCCACATTTTGTTCTTGAGCTTACGTTTACACAAGCCTTCTGTCTTTCAGCTTGTATCTGCTCAAGTTATGCGAAAGGCTGTTCTCACAATATAGAAAAGCTGTTCTCAATTCAGGAGTCTGATTAGATGTTTCCTTGGCCTTATTGACTCTTAGAAGTATGAATGTGTGTTGATGTGGGAAGATTTCAGCAGGTGAGGGGTGTTTCTCAATGTAGGGAGTTCTCTATATAATAATTTGGTGAGTGGAATTTTAATGTAGTCAACTCTGAATGTCCTTTATTGTTGCTAAGTAACTTTTTGCTGTTAATCTTCCTTTACTTTCAGTACAAAGACATCATAACCGACAGAACAAAATTTTTTTTGTATATATATCAGTATGGGAAAAGTTTTATTTTATAATGCTGCTTCTTTAAACAAGTCCAGACAAATCTTTGGAATGCCAGAAAAGTTTCTGAAGGAAATCTTCCTTCAAGCATCAAGCAATTCTCCCCCTCAAGCATCTAGAGGGTCATTAAGGAGGAGGCTACAACTTGGACAGTGTTTTAAAACAGGTTGGAGTATTAGGAAGGTAAGGAGGGCAGACAAGCTATGAGGTTGGAAGCAGGTTGCACAAAGTTGACGTGTTGATTTGACTTGTTAATCATAAATACTAATTTCGAATTTTTTATTAGTTCCTTTTAGTTTACAGTACTGTGATTGTAGTTACAAATCAACAATCCCAGTATGTCACGGAGTTGACCAGATCAATCTATGTCCGTGACAGGGGCGACAGGCCTCTGCCCTCCCCGCCACACCTGTAGATACCTGTAGATAGGTAGTCAATGAGTCTACTGCCTTTCCTAATGCCTCCTGTGAGTCAGATGTCAGCATGAGATCATCAATATAGTGATACAGTTCAAGGTTATTGGGATATCAGTGTGTCCATCAGGGAGACAATATTGGGTATGTGTCATGGAGTTGACTAGATCAATCTATGTTTGTGACAGGGGCGACAGGCCTCTGCCCTCCCCCCCACCCCAGTCCCACAAAAATGGGAAGGAAGGAAGGGAGGAAAAGAGCAGCGGCAACAATCGATGGAGGAAAACTTATTTTACTATAATATTGGAATACAAGATAACACAATATATATACAATTTAATTGAAATTGAGATTAATAAATCAGACAAGATGAGAGAGAGAGAGTTCCCGGGACCGATTCAAACCTGAAAAGCTTGGAACGGCTAGGAAAGCACCCTCCAGCACCCACTGCGAGGCAGCAAGAGAGCGCCCCCCGCACCTGGAAGGGCCCAGACCCCGTGACTTCGGTAATCTACAGGGATAGGTACCTGGGATTGGGGCAGTGACACTTTAATGCCCCGTACACTACATGATGTTTTGATGTGGAATACTGAAACCCAAAGTAAAAACAAACAAACAAACAAACAAGAACCATAGAACCATGACATTCCACCCCTTATTCTACATCGTTACATCATGCTTAAAATATATATATACATACATACAAACAAAAAATGATTACAATGCATTACACACACATGGCTATATATATATATACATATATATATATATACATAGAATTAGTAACTGCACTCCCCTGGCATCAAGTTTCCCTGTGGTACACACTGGACATCCCCATTCTTCTGCATTACCCACCAAGTGGATCCTGGTCCCTGGGCAAAAACTGTACCACGGAGAGGTTTGCCCTTTCCAGAAGCTGGAAGAACCCAAACTGCCTTTCCTAACATGTTCTTTACATGTACAACAGGGACTTTATCTCCCTATACGGTATGTAGGGAACTGGATTGGTTAGGACCATCACGATTGATAGATCCTCTGGTATTGACCAACCAGGTAGCTTCTGCCAAATGCTTCTCCCAGTGCTTAAATGTTCCGCCACCCAGTGCTTTTAGCATCGTTTTTAACAATCCATTGTGTCGTTCAATTTTACCAGAGGCTGGTGCATGATAGGGAATATGGTAAATCCACTCAATGCCATGATCTTTGGCCCAAGTATTTACAAGAGAATTTTTGAAATGAGTCCCATTATCTGACTCAATCCTTTCTGGGGTGCCATGTTGCCACAGGACATGTTTCTCGAGACCCAGTATGGTGTTTCGGGCGGTAGCATGGGGTACTGCATATGTTTCGAGCCACCCAGTGGTTGCCTCCACCATAGTAAGCACATAATGCTTGCCATTGCGAGATCGTGGCAAGGTGATATAATCAACCTGCCATGCCTCCCCATATTTGTACTTTTGCCATCGCCCTTCCTCCCACAGAGGTTTCATCCTCTTGGCTTGTTTGATGATGGCACATGTTTCACAGTTATGAATAACCTGTGCAATGGCATCCATAGTTAAGTCCACCCCTCGGTCTCTGGCCCATTTGTATGTTGCATCTCTCCCTTGATGACCTGAGGTCTCATGGGCCCACCGAGCCAGAAATAATTCACCCTTGTTCTGCCAGTCCAGGTCTATTTGAGCCACCTCAATTCTGGCAGCTCGGTCTACCTGATGGTTATTTTGCTGTTCTTCAGTAGCCCGACTCTTGGGCACATGAGCATCTACATGACGCACCTTTACAAATATAGTCTTTGTTCAGGCAGCAATGTCTTTCCACAGTTCAGCAGCCCAAATAGGTTTACCCCTTCTTTGCCAGTTATTTTGCTCCCACTGCTGTAACCACCCCCATAAGGCATTCGCTACCATCCACGAGTCAGTGTACAGATAGAGCATTGGCCACCTCTCCCGTTCAGCGACATCTAAGGCCAGTTGGACAGCCTTTACCTCTGCGAATTGGCTTGAACCTCAGCTCGGAAACTCTCTCTCTCCAAAATGGTATTATATAGGGCACGGTAAGCACAAGCCAAACCCCAAATAAGTTGTACCTCCTTAGATTTATGTAAGCCGCATAGTCCCTGATTCAAATACTGGCTTAGTTTCTCAGGATCCCACAGGTGTTCAAGAGTAAAATCCCATGACACTGCGGGTCCCCATGCTTCTAAGACCTTTCCTAAACCTCTCCATATCCCCTGCCAGTCATCATTCTCTGGTTTTGGAGAAGACTCCTTCCCCTTATTACAAATAAAGAATACATTCAGGAGAATTGATGACACGCACACCACCATGACTATTAATTCAGGATTCAAAAAACGTTTGACAAACCGAAAAGAAAACCCGGAGACTGGTCTGAACATCGTGTTGTTTGTAAAATTAGCTATTCCATTTGGGATGTAGCTGTTTGTGAAATTAGCCATTCCTTCGGGGATGTAGTTGTTTGTGAAATTAGCCATTCCTTCCAGGATGTAAATGTCAAAATTCAAATCATACCACATTGCAAGTAGGTAAAACATTGGTGTCTCCATCAGTGCCATTAGGTACCTATATACGGATGCAATTCCAACACACGTAAATGCAAGATGGATTATTGGCCAGTAGGTTGTGAATAACACCATTGCTTTTAATCCTTTACCCAGCACCCCCACGATAACGAGTGGGTTCATCGCTGGTGTCTGCTAAAAAGGGGTCAATGAATTGAAGCTAACAAGAGGAGGAAAAAAAAAGAAAAAAGGCACTACCCAGACTAAGTAGTGCTCAAAGTTTACAAATATCCCAGAACACTGGCAGTACGCCTAATCTTTCAAGGTCAGGTTTTCCAGCACAGAAACCTGAACTACTGATAATGCTCCCTAACGAAGCTCTCTAAGAGCAGAGAGAAAAAGAGATCCGTTCTAACAGCTAAAAAGCAGCTCATGCCCCACGTTGGGCGCCAAAAATCTGTCACGGAGTTGACCAGATCAATCTATGTCCGTGACAGGGGCGACAGGCCTCCGCCCTCCCCCCCCCCCCACCCCAGTCCCACAAAAATGGGAAGGAAGGAAGGGAGGAAAAGAGCAGCGGCAACAATCGATGGAGGAAAACTTATTTTACTATAATATTGGAATACAAGATAACACAATATATATACAATTTAATTGAAATTGAGATTAATAAATCAGACAAGATGAGAGAGAGAGAGTTCCCGGGACCGATTCAAACCTGAAAAGCTTGGAACGGCTAGGAAAGCACCCTCCAGCACCCACTGCGAGGCAGCAAGAGAGCGCCCCCCCCCACCCGGAAGGGCCCAGACCCCGTGACTTCGGTAATCTACAGGGATAGATACCTGGGATTGGGCAGTGACACTTTAATGCCCCGTACACTACATGATGTTTTGATGTGGAATACTGAAAACCAAAGTAAAAACAAACAAACAAACAAACAAGAACCATAGAACCATGACAGTATTAAGTTACCAATACGAAAATGTTGAAGAAATGGATTACAGGACATGTTATATGTATGTGGGATTACAGGACATGTTATATGTATATGTCAACCGTTTACGGGCCCGGTTCTGTGACTAGTGGGGTGGAGGGATGTGCAGATCCGTGCCTTCAGAAAGGGGAAACAGGGGTCCCCAAAATAATTAAAAACAGCAGCACCGATCTGAGGAGAAACAAACTAATTTACTAAGTATATTATTGGAATGCAAGATAACACACTATAATACAATATAATCAGAATTGAAGCTAATAAATCAAATACAATGAGAGAGAGAATGTCCGAAAGGTGGATAGGCCTCACCACAATGCTGAGGTGAGATGCGCAGTCCAGTTGAGCAGCAGGGAGATAGGAGCAGCGCCCACGACGAAGGGCAGGCGAGAAAGAGCATCAGGTGACCTTGCCAGGGGTTAAACCTCCTCTCCCTGACCGCAAAGTCCCCTGGGAAATGTAGTTCTTCTCTTCAGGGCAGGTACCCAGCACTTGAGCATTGACAGTTGAAGTCCCAGTGCCCCACATGATGTTATGATGTGGAATACCAACAGCCAAAAATCACAAAACCATGACATTCCACCCCTTATTCTACATCACTACATCATGCTTAATATATATACAAACAGACAATAATTACCAAACATTAAACACATGCACACACAAATCTATATACACATATATATGGAGTTACTGACTGCAGTCCCCCAGCATCAAATTCCCCTGTGGTACACACTGGACATCCCCGTTTCTCTGCATCACCCACCAAGTGGACCCAGGTCCCTGGACAAAAACTGTTCCACGAAGAGGTTTGCCCTTCCCAGCAGCTGGAAAGACCCAAACCGCTTTTCCCAACATGTTCTTCACATGTACTACAGGAACCTTATTTCCCTTGACAGTATGTAGGGAGCTGGCAGGACCATCGTGACTGATTGATCCTCTAGTATTGACCAACCAGGTGGCTTCTGCCAAATGCTTCTCCCAATGCTTAAATGTTCCGCCACCCATTGCTTTCAACATGGTTTTTAGCAGCCCATTGTATCGTTCAATTTTACCAGAGGCTGGTGCATGATAGGGAATATGGTAAATCCACTCAATGCCATGATCTCTGGCCCAAGTATTTACAAGAGAATTTTTGAAATGAGTCCCATTATCTGACTCAATCCTTTCTGGGGTGCCATGTCACCACAGGACTTGTTTCTCGAGACCCAGTATGGTGTTTCGGGCGGTAGCATGGGGTACTGCATATGTTTCGAGCCACCCAGTGGTTGCCTCCACCATAGTAAGCACATAATGCTTGCCATTGCGAGATCGTGGCAAGGTGATATAATCAACCTGCCATGCCTCCCCATATTTGTACTTTTGCATTCCTCCCACAGAGGTTTCATCCTCTTGGCTTGTTTGGTGATGGCACATGTTTCACAGTCGTGGATAATCTGTGCAATGGCATCCATAGTTAAGTCCACCCCTCGGTCTCCAGCCCATTTGTATGTTGCATCTCTCCCTTGATGACCTGAGGTCTCATGGGCCCACCGAGCCAGAAATAATTCACCCTTGTTCTGCCAGTCCAGGTCTATTTGAGCCACCTTAACTTTGGCAGCTCGGTCTACCTGTTGGTTACTTTGCTGTTCTTCAGTAGCCCGACTCTTGGGCACATGAGCATCTACATGGCGCACCTTTACAACCATATTCTTTGTTTGGGCAGCAATGTCTTTCCACAGTTCAGCAGCCCAAATAGGTTTACCCCTTCTTTGCCAGTTACTTTGCTCCCACTGCTGTAACCACCCCCATAAGGCATTTGCCACCATCCATGAGTTAGTGTAAAGATAGAGCATTGGCCACCTCTCCCGTTCAGCAACATCTAAGGCCAGTTGGACAGCCTTTACCTCTGCACATTGCCTTGATTCTCCTTTCCCTTCAGCGGCCTCTGCAACTTGTCGTGTGGGGCCCCACACTGCAGATTTCCATCTGCGATGCTTTCCCACAATATGACACGATCCATCTGTGAACAGGGCATATTTCTTTTCATTCTCTGGTAGTTCATTGTATGGTGGGGCCTCTTTAGCACGCGATACTTCTTCTGCTGGTGGTGTTCCAAACTTTTTACCTTCAGGCCAGTCCATGATGACCTCTAGGATTCCTGGACGGCTAAGGTTCCCCATCCGTGCTCGTTGTGTAATCAGTGCAATCCACTTACTCCAAGTGGCATCAGTAGCATGATGGGTGGAGGGAACCTTTCCTTTAAACATCCAGTTCAGCACTGGCAGTTGAGGTGCCAGAAGAAGCTGTGTTTCTGTACCGACTACTTCAGAAGCAGCCCGAACCCCCTCATATGCAGCTAAGATCTCCTTCTCAGTTGGAGTGTAGCCCTCTTCCGACCCCCTGTAGGCTCGACTCCAGAATCCCAGGGGTCGGCCTCGTGTCTCTCCTGAGGCTCTATGCCACAGACTCCAAGTGGGACTGTTCTCTCCATCAGCAGTATAGAGGATGTTCTTCACATCCTGTCCCGTCCGTACTGGCCCTAGGGCCACGGCACAGGCTATCTCCTGTTTAATCTGTTCAAAAGCTTGCTGCTGCTCAGGACCCCATGTAAACTCATTCTTCATTCATGTCCCATGATAAAGGGGGCTTACAATGAGGCTGTAGTTTGGAACATGCATTCTCCAAAAAGCCACTACGCCCAGAAACGATTCTGTCTCTTCCTTATTAGTGGGCGGAGACATGGCAGTGATTTTGTCAATCACATCTGTCGGGATGTGACGACGGCCATCTTGCCACTTTATACCTAGGAACTCAATTTCCTGGGCAGGTCCTCTCACTTTGCTTCGCTTAATAGCAAAACCAGCACACAGAAGGATCTGGATTATTTGCTCTCCTTTCTCAAAAACTTCCTTTGCTGTGTTGCCCCACACAATGATATCATCAATGTACTGTAAGTGCTCAGGAGCACCTCCCTGTTCCACTGCGGCTTGGATCAACCCATGGCAAATGGTTGGGCTGTGTTTCCACCCCTGGGGCAAACGGTTCCAGGTATACTGAACGCCCCTCCATGTGAAAGCAAACTGTGTCTTACATTCTTTGGCCAAAGGAATGGAAAAGAAGGCATTAGCAATGTCAATGGTGGCATACCATTTGGCTGCTTTTGACTCCAGTTCATACTGGAGTTCTAACATGTCCGGCACAGCAGCACTCAATGGGGGTGTGACTTCATTCAGGCCATGGTAGTCCACCGTCAGCCTCCATTCTCCACTGGCTTTACACACTGGCCATATGGGGCTGTTAAAAAGTGAGTGAGTTTTGCTGATCACTCCCTGACTCTCTCACTGACAAATCAACTTCTGAATGAGGAGCAAAGAATCCCTGTTGGTGCGGTACTGCCGCCTGTGCACCGTTTTTGTAGCAATCGGTACCTGTTGCTCTTTTACTCGCAGCAACCCCACAACAGATGGATCTTCTGATAGGCCAGGCAAAACAGACAGCTGCTTAATGTTGTCTGTGTCCACAGCAGCTATTCCAAAGGCCCATCGATACCCTTTGGGATCCTTAAAATATCCCCTTCTGAGGTAATCAATACCAAGTATACATGGAGCCCCTGGGCCAGTCACAATAGGGTGCTTTTTCCAGTCTTTACCAGTGAGGCTGATTTTGGCCTCCAACATAGTCAGCTCTTGGGAACCCCCAGTCACCCCATGAATATAAACTGATTTTGTCCCTTGGTGACTCGAGGGCATAAGGGTGCACTGAGCACCTGTGTCCATCAGGGCCTTATATTTCTGTGGTTCTGATGTGCCAGGCCATCTAATCTACACAGTCCAATATACTCTATTATCCCTTTCCCCCCCTGGCTGGGGGCAGGGCCCCTCTAATTGTTTCCTCCGTTGCCTGCAGCAACTGGAGCAATCACCTTTTTGGAGAAGTTCACCTTGGTGGTTGATTTGCCTTGTAATTCTTTTACCCATGCTTGAAGTGCAGGAGTAGCTTGCTTATGCCACTCCTTCATATCTTCTCCATGGTCATGTAGGTAATGCCACAAGGCGAAACGTGACGTGGTCTTACTGTTGTCACTTGCTCGAGCAGGAGGACGTCTCCTTTTGATAGCTGAGACATTGGATGACACTGACTGGGAGGAAACCAAGTTGATCAGCCCCTCCAGTAGGCTGTCTTGGGAATTCTGATCTCCATTGGATGTATCTGTTACCACCATGGATCCATCAGCATTAGGCACGGTAGACAGTTTGTCTATGATACCTTCTTGCTTGCTCTCCATTCTGCTCAGCTTTTCAGCTACCTTTGCAATGGCTGAAATACAAACTCGTAGAGGGCTTAAATGTTACTGAAAGTCTTGAAATTTATTAATCAGTTCATTTATAAGGGGTCTTCTTTCCCCTCTGCCATACATTGCTGGAAATGTACTGGCGTACCTCTCTGGTGCAGTCTTTGTGAATGTACGCCACATGTTTGGTGTACACCTGACTCTCTCCGGATCATGCTCTTGGTCTGGATCATCAGGAATGAAATCAGGACTATGTAGCATTTCCACCACAGCACATTCTCTCAAATAACGGATGCCTTTTTCTATATCAGTCCATTTCTTTTTCTCAGACATCAGATCGTCTTTGAAGGGGTATCTTTCTTTTACAGCTAACAACATCTGCTTCCAGAGAGTGAAGGCCTGGTTCTGGCATGTACCAATGCCTCTGTCAACGGCTGAGTCCCTAGCAATGCCACCCAGTTGGCGAGCTTCTCTACTATCTAGCCACATGCTGTTGGCCCCATTGTCCCAGCATCGAAGTAACCAAGTAGCAATAGGCTCATTTGGGTGACGTGAGAAGTCTTTTCTCAGACTTCGAATTTCATTCATTTTCAGAGATCGATCAACAAGGGTAACAATATCTTGCTCACCTCTTCCTCTGTCAGGGCTTCTTGTTGCCCTCGTAGGCGTTGGTGACCGTGGTCTTACTGAGGGCCCCTCCCCTGGACTCAGGGGTGCTTCTCTTAGACCTCGGAGCCACTCCTCTGGACCTCTTTCCTCCTCTTTCTTCTGTTCTAACTGAGTCGAGATTCGTTTCATTTTCCGTCCTCTTACAGGGGCGACTGACATCAGTTGTGGTGCCTCCTGTGGTTGATCAGGTTGGTCAGTTCGGCTGCTCTCACCCTCTAGCTCTGCTTGGAGTCTGTCTTGTTCGTCTATGAGATTATTTAGTTCAGATTGGAGGGTGTCTCGCTCAGTCTGGAGGGTGTCAAGTTTGGATTGGAGGGAGTCTCGTTCGGATTCGAAGGCATCTCGTTGAGATTGGAGATTCCTTCTTTCACCTCGGAGATTCTCCCCTTCGGCTTGGAGACTCTCTCTTTGGATTTGGAGACTCTGTTTCTCAACTAGGAGACTCTCTCTCTGGACCTGGAGATTCTCCCTCTCGGCTCAGAGTTTCTCCTGGAAACTCTCCTTCTCAGCCTGGAGATTCTCCCTCTCAGCTCTCAGACACTCTCTCTCAATTTCACAAACTCTCTCCCTTTTTGGGATACTATTGAATAAGGCCAGATAAGCGTTAGCCAGGCCCCAAATCATTTGTGCCTCCTCAGATCTGCCTGAGCCGCAACATTCCTGTCTCAAATAAATGCTTAAGCTTTCAGGGTCTTTCAGGTGTTCAGGAGTAAAGTTCCATGACACTTGTCTCACTCCAATTTATAGGAGGGAGAGGAGGTTCTTTTATTATCATATAGATAATAATAATCTCACCCAGCGTGAGATTAAGAAGCAACGGTTCAAATGTTGGTCCGAACAGTTTATTACAAATCTTAATTAGGGAAATGGGCAAGGAGAGGACGGACACTATTATGAATTACAGTAATGGGGAAGGGAAGGAGGGCGATAGAAAAGATAGTAAAGACGACGTAAGGGGTCTTTATAGGCAGCAAGAGGGAGAGAGTCACCTCCATGGATCCAGCGTGGTTCATAGTTCAGTCTTTGATCTTCAGTAGCGGTGGGTCGTCAGGCAGAGTTGTTCTGTTGACATCGACGACGACGAACGAGGATGACCATGGTGATGATGGCCCCTTTTCAATAGTTTCAGAGTGGTTGAGTCAGCTCTCCTTTGAGTGACAGCTCAAACCCAAGGTGGTTGAGTCAGTTCTCCTTGCGGTGGCAGCTTCTGGCTCTGGGATCTCAGCAGGAACCTCCTTTGTTCTTATCTTTCTGGCCTTGCCAGCAGATAAGAGGAAGCAGGGAGGCACCAACTTGTATCTTGCCTTTGCAGGATACAATGGTATCACCCCCCAGCCTCCCATAGCAAACAGGAGTTATTTGGTCACAGGCTAGGTCTTCCGCCAGTAAACAGTCCTGAGCACTATCTTCCGAAGGCAAACAGCTCCAAAGATGTAAAATTATCCACACAGCGATGTTGATTGCCATGCAACATCCATCACTTGCCTCCTCAACAAAATACCTAAGGAAGCAAGCTTTGAGCCAAAAAAACAAAGAAGGATTCTCACAACACTGAAGATGTCCATCTCTCTAAAATCACTCCCAAGCCTCTCCACACTCCCTGCCATTCAGTATTCTCTGGTTTTGGGGAAGGCTTCCTCAAAATACAATAAATACAAAAACTGAGTGAAATAATGAACAGTGAATTCAGGGAGATTAACAAAGCCATCAGCTGAGCATTCAAAAACTGCATAAAGGATTCAAAGGAGTAACTGGGAACCTGTTTAAAAATCCCAAGTTCTGTGAAATTAGCAGCTCCCTCTGCAAACAGGTTTAAAAGAGAAAGTGGAATCATTTTTTTTTTTTTTCTCTCTTTACAGGAGCAAGATAGCAGTGCTCAAAGTTTACAAATATCCCAGAACACTGACAGTCCGCCTAGACTTTCAAGGTCAAGTTTTCAGTGAGCACCGGTGAAAAAGATAAATTTTCCAAACGCAGCTCTCCAAGAGCAGAGAGAGATTCGTTCTAAAAAGCTAAAAAACAGCCCGTGCCTGCATTCTCCACCAAGAATGTCAACGGTTTAAGGGCTGGTTTGGCCCGGTTCCGTGACGAGCGGAGTGGAGGGATCCGCAGATCCACGCCTCCAGAAAAAAAGGAAACAGGGGACCCCAAAATAATTAAAACAGCGGCACCGATCTGAGGAGAAACAAACTAATTTACTAAATATAGTATCGGAATGCAAGATAACACACTATAATACAATATAATCAGAATTTAAGCTAATAAATCAAATATAATGAGAGAGAGAGAGAATGTCCGATAGGTGGATAGGCCTCAGCACAAGGCTGAGGTGAGATGCGCAGTGCAGTTGAGCCGCAGGGAGATGGGAGCAGCGCCCATGACGAAGGGCAGGAGAGAAAGAGCATCAGGTGACCTTGCCAGGAGTTAAACCTCCTCTCCCTGACCACAAAGTCCCCTGGGGAATGTAGTTCTTCTTCTCTTCTGGGCAGGTACCCAGGACTTGAGCATTAACAGTTGAAGTCCCAGTGCCCCACATGATGTTATGATGTGGAATACCAAAAGCCAAAAATTACAAAACCATGACATTTATGGACAAAAAGGCTATTGTCACAGTCATGGCAAGATCAATCTTAGAATCCTGTCAATAGCAGGAAGCTGTTAGCAATGTAGAGCAGTAAAACACCTGAGACTGTAAGGATTGACTTTGGAAGGTAGAGGGTTAAGTGACAGTAATGAACTTGGCCTGGGTCAGCTAATAAAATGGTGAATGATTGTGTTCAGTATTTGAAGTTGAATGTTTAGAAGTGTAGTCATCAGTAGAAGCAACAGGTAAATATTTGCATGGAATGTTAGAAGAAAGTCCCAAATATTATTCCAAACAGCTCCAGTATCCCAAAGGTGGGAGGGGGATGATGTGAGAGTTAGGTGTGCTGTGTTGAGGCTTTGTTTGTTTTAATGGACTGAGCTCTGTTGTTGGAGTTCTGGCACCAGCACAAGGTTTGTCTTCTACAGATATGGGTCTTGCTCTGGCTAACATGAAATTAATACAGACAGAATAAATATGGGGATGAATTTATTTAAAGAAGAAATACCAGAGGAAGTGACCCTGTGCTGGGGGAGGGGAAAGAAAATCAACTGTCTCCAAAGAGTGCTACTCATTGGGCTTCACCTCCTTTCCAAAATTCATGTCAAAATGTATGGTTTAGTCTAGAAATTTGAGGTACTGTAATACTTTTGGCTTGTTCTCATATGATCGTTAGTTATTTTCCAAGTGCCTCAATATTTTGAAGAAAGAATTGTCTAATTAGGAGCTATTTGGTATAAAAAACAAAACAAAACAAAACAAAGCATGAGGAGGAAATGTTTCAGGCAATTTTATATTACTCCACAGAGCTAACACAGACTTGATGCTACCTTGTTCAGGACCTGCCAAATAATTTTGGATTCCCAGGTAAAATGCATGCAGTCAAATGCATCAATGCACGCAGCTTGGGAAATAAACAGGAGGATCTGGAAGCTACTGCACTACTAGAAAACCACAATATAGTTGACATCACTGAAACCTGGTGGGATGATTCCCATGACTGGAGTGTGGCTATTGATGGCTACAAGCTGTTCAGAAGGGACAGGCAAGGAAGGAGAGGAGGAAGTGTTACTATCTACATCAGGAAGGGAATAGAATGTTTAGAGCTGTACTTAAAGAGTAGTCATGAGCTAGTCGAAAGCCTGTGGGTGAAAGTTAGAGACCAAGGCAGCAAAGGGAGTCTTGTGATCAGTGTCTACTAAAGGCCACCTGATCAAGAGGAGCCTGTCGATGAGGCCTACCTGCAACTACAGGAGGCGTTGCAATCACAAGTGCTCGTCCTGCTGGGGGACTTGAGCCACCCGGACATCTGCTGGAAAAGTAGCACAGCAAGCTGTAGGTGATCCAGGAGGCTCCTGGAATGCATTGAGAATAACTCAAATCCTGCTTGACCAACCTAGTGGCCTTTTATGATCAATGCATCAATGGACAAATTTCACAAAATCCACGCCTTGGGAAAAGGGAAACAGGGGACCCCAAAATAATTAAAAACAGCAGCCATCGAATCCACACAGTCCAATATACTCTATTATCCCTTTCCCCCCCCTGACTGAGGGCAGGGCCCCTCTATTCATTACCTGTGGTAACTGGAGCAACTGCACTGGTGGTTGATCTGCCTTGTAATTCTCTCACCCAAGCTCGTAGTACAGCAGTAGGTTCACGGTGCCACTTCCTCATGTCTTCTCCATGGTCACGTAGGTAATACCATAAGACAATTCGCGGTGTATTATCCCTTACTTGAGCCGGAGAGCGTTTGCCTCTAACAGCTGAGATTTTTGATGGTGCACGTGAGAAGGAAGGTTCATCGTCTTTAGTTAGGTGGGCTCGCATAAACTGCATCATCTCCTTCATCTCCTTCATCTCCTTCATTAGACTCTTTTGATTATCCTGATCTTCATCAAGCATCTCTGATACTGCTACAGGTTTGTCACGACTAATCAGTTGAGACACTTGTTCTCGCACTTCATTCAGTTGGTCCATCATCTGGGAGATAGCGGCAATGGCAGCATGAGTTGGGGGCAGCAACTATTCATAGTTTTGGAGCGTAACAATTAATTCATAAACTAAGGGTGTTCTCTGTTGTTCGTTGTATCTGTCACATGCTGACGTTAGTGTAGCGGCATATTTGTCCGGTGCTGTTGTCACGAGTTTCTGCCATATCTCAGGCGTCGTCCTCACCTTTTCAGGGTCGCGGTTTTGTTGTGGGTGGTTAGGAACAAAGTCAGGGTCATACAGCATTTCCACCACGC
This sequence comes from Lagopus muta, assembly GCF_023343835.1. Classification (NCBI taxonomy): domain Eukaryota; kingdom Metazoa; phylum Chordata; class Aves; order Galliformes; family Phasianidae; genus Lagopus; species Lagopus muta. The sequence goes on from NC_064471.1 coordinate 3,570,581, forward strand.
CTATTTCCCTCAAATACTGGATACCCTTTTCAACTGTATCCCATTTTTTCATCGCAATCTTCAAGCCATTTTTGAAGGGATACTTTTCCTTCACGGCTATTAACACTCGTTCCCAGAGGGTGGCAGCCTCATCCGAACATCGACTAATTCCTCTATCAATAGCTGAATAGGAAAAGGGATAGGGAGATGGGAGCTGGGCTCAAGGAAGGAAAAAGAGACCACCCCCCCACCCAGAAGGGCCAGATTCCATGACTTCTGTAATGTACTGGGATGGGTACCTGGAATTGAAGCATTAACACTTTAACTCCCAGTGCACTACATGATGTTATGATGTGGAATACTGAAAACCAAAAAGCACAAAACCATGACACTAGCAGGGTGGAGGGATTTCACAAAATCCGCGCCTCCAGTAAAGGGAAACGGGACCCCAAAATGATTAAAAACAGCAGCAACGATTTGAGGAGAAACAAACTAATTTACTAAATTTGATATTGGAATGCAAGATAACACACTGTAATGCAGAATAATTAGAACTGAAACTAATAAATCAAATATAATGAGAGATTGTCCGAAAGGTGGGTAGGCCGCACCACAACGCTGAGGTGAGATGTGCAGTCCGGTTGAGCAGCAGGGAGACGAAGAAGAGCGCATCAGGTGACCTTGCCAGGAGTTCTATCTCCACTCTGAACTCAAAGCCCCCTGGAGTATGTAGTTCTTCTCTTCCAGACAGGTGCCCGGAAATGGAGCATTAATAGTTTAACTCCCAGTGCACTACGTGATGTTATGATGTGGAATACCGAGAACCCAAAATCACAAAACCATGACAGAAGGTGAGGCTGGACAGGGCTCTGAGCAACCTGATGGAGCTGTGGTGTCCCTGTGCATTGCAGGGGAGTTGGACTCGATGGCCTTTAAAAGTCCCTTCCAACTCTAAGGATTGTATGATTCTATGTTTCTAAAAAATCCCTCCTTTCTCGTCCTGTGTGCATCTCCCTGTGCCTGCTCTGCCCTGGCCTGGTGGGTGCCACTTGGTCAAAGTGTACCAAAGACTGCACTAATTTAGTGGTTTAATATAAATGTGATTTAATGCTGTCTTCAGAGGGCTCTTTTTTCTGTAAGGATTTATCCTGAAGGATTCCCATTTAAACAGAAGGATGTGATTAAGATGGTAGTAGTTCTTTTCCTATTGGGCTTGATCAAAGGCAATAGTTAATGGTTCAAAGGTTACAGTAACTTTTCTGCCAGTGCTTTGTTGGCTTTTGACTGCAGTTGAAATAGAAGCTCAGGCTGTTGCTGGGTTCCCCTTCCTTATGCTTATGCTAGTGTGCAAGGCCTTAAGTATGACCATTGCTTTTGCATCTCTGGGTCTCCTGTTTCCTAGGGAAATGATCAGGCTTTTAAAACTATAGGGTCATTTCCTGCAGTTTTATGTTGTACTGCACTTTGCCATGTGCTGTGGACTGGGTGCTGTGCTCCACTGTTTGTCAAACAAGTTCTGCCAAAACCGATGGGAAGAAATGTTTTACAGTTGTAGCAGAAGCTCATTGACCCTTCTGCTGCCACTATATGAATTATAAATTTAAGATAAAATCCTCCTGTAAGGAGATTTGGGTCACAACGCCTGAGGGGAGGGTTAACAGGTTGGAAAGAAGCTACCTGAGACATAACTTTGGTGCTGAATTTGAGAATGCTGAGAGTAAGATTATGGATGTTTGAGTATGTGTTCTGGTTGTATGGAAGTGGGAGAGCCTATGGAGGGGCTGAATAACCTCTCTCTGTCACCGAAGACAGGTGTAGGAGGAAGTTCTTACCAGCATTTAATGTTAATCACTCTTGCAGATATGTTTGTTCAAGCTGTCTGGCTAAGCAATTCCTGAAATCATAAACTAAAGGAAGAAGAAATTTCCCAAAATTTTAAATCTGCAAAACTATTTTCTAGGGCTTCCCATGTTTCCAACCACCATCTCCTCACTATGTTTTACTACTAATAAAACCAGGATTGCTTAAAATGCAAAAGGATTTAAGTATGATATTGTGCTTATTACCTAGTAACTGCATATTTTCCTTCCCCAAATTGCAATAGGAGCATGGAAAAATTCAGTAGAAGAATGGACAGCAGAAGACTGGAATGAAGATGTAAGTGTACCTTTTTAGATAGACAGCATTCATTATTTACCTTTTTCAGAGTCTTTGCATTGTTTTAAAAAAATAAATGTTCTAATTAATTCTTTCCTGTATGTATGCAGTGATATTTCTTACTATGTTTCTTACTGTAATTCTAATTTATTAAAGAGTATACATTTAAATGAGCTTAGTTTTAAGTAAAATTGAATCAAGAAATATTTTTATTTTGCTGGATGGCCTTTATATGGATAATAAAGTTTTAAGTTTTATCCCAAATTAAGTATGAGTTATAGTTCTATACTGCTTAAAGGCCATGAGTGTTGTCTGCATATTTCTGTCTAATGCTGTATAGGAATTTAAAGCCATATTATCACAAGACTTTAGATTTGACAGTAAGCTTAATCACTTGAACAGTTATATAGACTCATCACTGATGCTTTTTGCTTTAAATGTTCATAATTACATTGGTTACTCTGAAAGTAATGCTTCCTATTTATTTTCATGGAAACTACAACAGATACAAAGAGCACAATATTACTATTTGATAGAGCAAATTCTCAGCTACAAAAAACTTATTTTTCAATATAGTCACCACCATTAGCTATGCATTTTCACAAGTGATGAACAAGAGCCTGCATGCCATGCTTGTAAAAATCTGCACCAGTCGAGGTGACCCACTGTTTCAGAGCTGCTATGATGATGTTGTTGCTGAAACGAACCCTTGGCTTCACTGTGCTCAAATCGATCATTTGGTCTTCATAAACTTTCAGCAATTGTTAATGAATGTCAATAGATGTCATTTTTTCTGAATGGAGGAATTCACTGACACACCTTTGCTTCATAAGTACCTCCATGTCAGTCACCATTCTGTCAGTCTGCCTCTCTGCTGCCATCTGTTGCATGGCAACAGTGTGTAATGGAATATTGGCAGGAAGCTTCAGCCTCTACTGCCATACCACCAACATCCACTTTTCTCTCAGCCTGTCCTTATAGGGGAGGTGCTCCAGCCTTTGATCATCTTTGTGGCCCTTCTCTGGACCTGCTCCAACAGCTCCATGTGCTTCTTGTGCTGGGGGCTCAATACTCCAGGTGGCCTCAGGAGAGCAGAGCAGATGGGCAGAATCACCTCCCTCGACATGCTGGTCACACTTCTCTTGATGCAGCCCAGGGTACAGTTGGTCTCCTGGGCTGCAAACACACATTGCTGGCTCTTGTTGAGTCTTTCATCAACTGACACCCCCAAATCCTTTTCCTCAGGGCTGCTCACAAGCCATTCCCTGCTCAAACTTCTGTCTGGAAGTACATGACCAAGATGGAGTTTCTTCAGATGGTGCAAAAATGTGAAGTATGTGATTAAAATACTTTCAAAATCTTTTTCAGCTTTCTAAAACAAAAGTCTTCACTGCTTCCTCTGTTCCAACTGAGAATCATGTGATTCCTAAGCAAAGGTAAGCTCTTACATGTTTTCTCTATATCTTAAAAGGCTTCTGGTAAAGCAATGTTAGGTTGCACATGCTTCAAAGCAAATGTTAGATGGATAAAACATGAGGACAGCCCTGGTCAAACTAATTTCAAAAGTGCAGAATCCTTTCTTGCAAATAGTTATTTCTATGTGTTCCTGTGTTACCTATGTAGGTTGCTCTGAAAGTACTGCCTCCTGTTTATTTCCATGGAAACTACAACAGATTACAGATCATCTGCAACCTCTCTAGGCAGCCTGTTTCAGCACCTCACTACTCTCAGTCAAAAACTTCCCCCGACGTCTAAATTTCCCCTCTTTTAGTTTAAAACCATTCATCCTTGTTCTATCACCATCTACTCATGTAAAAAAGTTGATTCCTCTCCTGTTTATAATCTCCTTTTTAATACTGAAAGGCTGCCATGAGGTCACCCTGCAGCCTTCTTTTCTCCATGCTGAACAAGCCCAGCTCCCTCAGCCTGTCTTCGTAGGGGAGGTACTCCAGTGCCCTGATCGTCTCTGTTGCTCTCCTCTGGACCCTCTCCAACAGCTCCACATCTTTCCTGTGTTGGAGACCCCAGATCTGGACACAGTACTCCAGATGGGGCTTCACAAGGGCAGAGTAGAGAAGGGATCACCCCTGGCCCTCATCTCTTGATGCAGCCCAGAATACTGTTGGTCTTCCAGGCTGCAAGTGCATACTGCTGGCTCATGTTAAATCTTTCATCTACCAGAACCGCTTAGTCCTTCTTGGCAGGGCTATCTCAAGGAGTTCTTCACCCAGTCTATATGCATATCTAGGATTACCTCAACCCAAGTTCAGCACCTTGCCACATGGCTTTGTTGAACCTCATTAGGTTTGCATGAGCCCAACTTTTGAGTTTGTCAAGGTCCCTTTGGATGGCATGCCTTATTTCTGTTTTATCAACTGCACCACTCAGCTCGGTGTCATTCACAAAATTGCTGAGGGTGCACTCTATCTTAACATCTATATAATTGATAAAAGATGTAAAAGAACATTGGTCCCAAGACAGACTCCTGGAGGATGCCACTCATCACCAGCCTCCACCTGGATTTATCACAACCCTTTAGCTTTGGCCTTCCAACCAATTCCTTATCCACTGAATAGTCTACCCTTCAAACCCATATCTCTCCAATTTAGAGAAAAGGATGTGGTACAAGACCATGTCAAAGGCTTTGCAGAAGTCCAACTAGATGAGATTGGTTGCCCTTCCTTTGTCCGCTGATGCCATCACTCCATGATAGAAGGCCACCAGATTGGTCAGGCATGACCTTTCCTTGGTAAAGCCATGCTGGCTGTTTCGGATGTTAAAGTGCCTTAACATGTCATCCAGGAGGATCTGTTCCATGATCTTCCCAGGCACAGACATGAGGCACACTGGCCTTTAGTTCCCTGGGGTCTTCCTTTCTCCCTTTCTTAAAAATGAATGTTGTTTCCCTTTTTTTGGCTACTGTGGACTTTGCCTGACAACCACAACTTTTCAAATATGATGGAGAACAGCTTGGCAACCACATCAGCCAGTTCCCTCAGAACCCTGGGATGCATGTCATCTGTCCCCATATGCTTATACACATTTAGCCTCATGAGATGGTCTTGGACTTGCTCTGCTCTTACAGTGGAGGGGATTTTGCTCACCCAGTTCCCACCTAGAGGTTCAGGGATGGAAGAGAAGGGAATCTTGGCTGCCAGTGAAAACTGAGACAAAGAACTCATTGAGTACCTCAGCCTTCCCCATATCTGTTGTAGCCAATTATTTTTCAGTTATCAGAGGGGGTACACTCTCTTTAGCCTGTCTCTTCTGACCAGCGTGTCTATAGAATCTCTTGTTTTTTACATCCCTTACCACATGCAGTTCTATGTGTGCCTTGGCTTTCCTAGATCCCATCTCTACATGTCCAGACAGCATCACTGTATATTTCCTGGGTGACACATCCTTGTTTCTACTGCCTGTACATGTTCTTCTTATCTCTCAGTTTGAGCAGCAGGTCTTTGCCGAGCCAAGCTGGTTTCCTGCCTCCTCTGCTTGTTTTCCTATACTGGGGGACAGAGTGCTCTCGTGCTCTCAAAAAGGCATCTCTAAGAGTAGCCAGCTTTGCTCCACTCCTTTATCTCTAAGGACAGCTTTCCAGGGGATCTCGGCCAGTAATCCCTTAAATAGCCTGAAGTTTACTCTCCTGAAGTTCAGGGTCCTGACTTTGCTTTTTGCCAGGCCCATCCTCCTCAAGATCACAAACTCTACCTGGGCATGGTCACTACAACCCATAGTGCCTCCAGTCTTAACTTCTTTAATGAGCCCTCCTCTCTGTTTGTGAGCACCAGGTCCAGAATTGCTTCTCCTCTGATCAGTTTGTGTAATACCTGGACCAGAAAGTTATCCTCAGTACGTTGGAGGAGTCTTTGGGATTGCTGGCGGCCTGCCACATTGCTTTCTTTCATGGTTTTGTGGTTTGTTATTGGTATTCTACATCATTACATCATGCAGTGCACTGAGAGTTAAAGAGTTAATACTGCAGTTCCATGGACTGTTGATAGTTCTGGTGTCCTGGTCTCAGAAGAGAAGAATGAACTACAACTCCCAGAAGACTTATTTGTTCCATTTCCATTTTCCATTTGGGGGAAAGATAAAATTGACTGGGAGTCATGAGACTCTCTCTTTTTCCCCTCTTTGCTCTGTGTACTCCTTAGCTATCTCACCTACAGCATTAAAGACTTCAGTTTTGGACACTCTCTCTCTCATTTTTTTTTATTTCAAGTTGATTGAAAGGATCTCAAGTAAAAGACTGACCAAAAAAAGCTCTTTTTAGGGCTAGTTTGAAGCTAGCAGTGGTGCCACGCTGCTAGTGGGGATCTAGCAGCTTGTGGGCAGGATCTTGACTTGGCGGGGGTAGTGCTGACACTGCCTGCTCTTTATCTCTGGAGCTTGACCTTGACCCATTTGTTGTGTGGATAAAAAGAGACCAGGGAGGGTGGGAACCGGTTCCTGCCCACATAACACAAGCCAGAAGGTGTGGAAAGGTGCTCTGACTACCTAGGGTGGAGGTAGTCAGTGTGTGAGGGCCACTAGCACTTCATTGCCCATTCATTAAGGCAGCAGTAGGGAGCAAAGGCTGTGTCTTGTGTCAGCAAGGGTGAGTGCTCTTGTCTTTTTCTCAGGTGACTGGCTCTCCTGTTTACAGGCCCTGACACCACCCCTTCAGTCATGGTCCTCACCAGGAAACGTGCTTCCCATGCAAAGACTGTGGCAACCCAGACAGAGGGTCTGCTTAATAATGTGGCGGTTCAGGTCTCTGGCTGCCGGGAGTGCCTCAGCCTGCTGCTGCCGGGGGAGGATGGGAAGGATGCCACTTGTGTGCGGTGTGAGCAGCTGGATGAGCTGCTCAACCTGGTGGTGGAGCTTAGGGAGGAGGTAGGTAGACTGCGGACCATCAGAGAGTGCGAGCGAGAGATTGACTGGTGGAGTGACTCTCTGCGAGAAAGGCGCAGAGATTGCACTACCCAGACGGAGGGAACAATGGACCCTCTCTCTCATTGTAGTCAAACAGGGAGAGACAGCTTGAGAGAAGATGAGGAATGGCAGCTGGTCTCATCCCAGCGTCGCAGGCAACCCCCAAGTTCTCTACCTATCTCGGTTCCCCTGATCCCTCTCTGTAATAGGTATGAAACCCTGAAACCAGAGGGAGTGGTGACTGATGATAATGTGGGAGCACTGCTGCCAAGCTTGCCTAAGGTGAGGCGGTCAGCTCCGCGTTTAAAGACTGCCTCCTCCAAGAAAGAAAGGAGAGTGGTAGTTGTAGGTGACTCTCTTCTGAGAGGAACAGAGGGTCCAATATGTCGGCCTGACCCTACCCGTAGGGAGGTGTGCTGCCTTCCTGCGGCCCGGGTCAGGGATATTTCTAGAAAACTCCCCAGCCTTATCCGCCCCTCTGATTATTACCCTCTATTGATAGTTCAGGCCGGCAGTGATGAGATCCCTGTTAGAAGCCTGAGGATTATAAAAAATGATTTTAGGAGACTGGGGAAGTTAGTTGATGGAGCGGGCATACAAGTAGTGTTTGCCAGTATTCCCTTGGTGGCAGGGATGAACGCTGAGATGACCAGGAAAAGCCATCTTATAAATGCATGGCTGAGAGGCTGGTGCAAGCGTAAAAATTTTGGATTCTTTGATCATGGGGTGGTCTACTTGGCATCTGGCCTGAGGTCTGATGATGGGAATTGCTTGTCTCCAAAAGGGAGATGGATACTTGCCCAGGAGCTGGCGGGACTTGTAGAGAGGGCTTTAAACTAGATAGGAAGGGGGAGGGGGATAAAGCCAGGCCTGCTAGGGAGCAGCCTGGGGAAGTGGTAATGGGATTAGGTGAGAGGCGAGGGGCTCAGCTGAGGTGCGTCTACACTAATGCACGCAGCATGGGCAACAAACAAGAAGAGTTGGAAGCCATTGTGCAGCAGGCAAACTATGACCTAGTTGCCATAACGGAAACGTGGTGGGATTGCTCCCACGATTGGAGCGCTGCAATGGATGGCTATAAACTCTTCAGGAAAGATAGGCAAGGAAGGCGGGGTGGCGGTGTAGCTCTCTACGTTAGGGAATGCTTTTACGCTACTGAGATTATGACTGGGGACGATAACGTTGAATCCCTATGGGTAAAGATCAGAGGAAGGGCTGACAAGACAGGCACCCTGGTGGGCGTCTGTTATAGACCCCCAAATCAAGATGAAGAAACAGACGAGGTATTCTATAAGCAGCTGGCACAAGCTGCACAGTCGCCTGCCCTTGTCCTCATGGGGGACTTTAACTTCCCTGACGTATGCTGGGAGTACAGCACAGCACCGAGGAAGCAGTCTAGGAGGTTTCTGGAATGCGTAGAGGACAACTTCCTGATACAGCTGGTCAGAGAGCCCACGAGAGGAACTGCCCCACTAGACCTGCTGTTCACAAACAGGGAAGGTTTGGTGGGAGATGTGGAGGTTGGAGGCTGTCTTGGACAGAGTGATCATGAAATGATAGACTTCGTGATTCATGGTGGAGCCTGGAGGGGGAATAGTAATACTGCTACCTTGGACTTCAGGAGGGCGGACTTTGAATTGTTCAGGGGACTAATAGGGGGAGTCCCCTGGCATTCAGTCTTAGCGAGCAAAGGGGTCCAAGAGAGCTGGTTGCTCTTCAAGAAGGAAGTCTTAAGGGCGCAGGAGCAGGCAGTCCCCCTGAGCTGCAAAGTGAGCCGGCGGGGAAGAAGACCGGCGGGGATGAATAGGGAGCTATTCCTGAGGCTCCGGGAGAAAAAGAGAATCTACCGCCTGTGGAAAGAGGGACAGGCCACTCAAAATGAATACAGGGAAGTCGTTAGGATGTGTAGAGGTGAAATCAGAAAGGCAAAAGCCCAGCTTGAATTTAACCTAGCCGCTGGGGTGAAAAGGAATAAGAAACTCTTTTATAAATGCATTAACAGTAAGAGGAGGACAAAGGAGAATATACACTCTTTGCTGGATGAGGCTGGGAATGTGACCACTGAGGATAAGGAAAAGGCGGAGGTTCTGAATGCCTTCTTTACGTCTGTCTTTAAAAGTCAGACCAGTTATCCTCAGGATACCCCTCTCTCTGACCTGGTAATCTCGGCTGGGGAGCACACTAACCCCCCTGTGATTCTGAAAGAAACAGTCAGAGACCTACTGCTCCAGCTGGACTGTCACAAGTCGATGGGGCCAGATGAGATCCACCCGAGAGTGCTGAGGGAACTGGCGGAGGTGATAGCCGAGCCGCTTTCCATCATCTGTCAGCGCTCCTTGTTGACTGGTGAGGTCCCAGAAGACTGGAGGCTTGCCAATGTGACTCCCATTTATAAGAAAGGTCGTAAGGAGGATCCGGGGAACTACAGGCCTGTCAGCCTGACCTCGGTGCCAGGGAAGGTTATGGAGCAGATCGTCTTGAGGGAGATCATGCGGCATGTGCAGGGTGACCGGGGGATCAGGCCTAGCCAGCATGGGTTCATGAAGGGCAGGTCCTGTTTGACCAACCTGATCTCCTTCTATGATCTAGTGACCCATCTGGTGGATGAAGGAAAGGCTGTTGATGTGGTCTACCTAGACTTCAGCAAAGCCTTTGACACTGTCTCCCACAGCATTCTCCTGCAGAAGCTGGCAGCCCGAGGCTTGGATGGGTACACTCTTGGCTCAGTAAGGAGCTGGCTGGAGGGCCGGGCACAGAGAGTGGTGGTGAATGGAGTCAAATCCAGCTGGCGACCGGTCACGAGCGGTGTTCCGCAGGGGTCGGTGCTGGGGCCTGTCCTCTTCAATATTTTTATTGATGACCTCGATGAGGGCATCGAGTGCACCCTCAGTAAATTCGCAGATGACACCAAATTGGCTGGAAGTGTGGATCTGCCTGGGGGTAGCGAGGCCCTACAGAGGGATCTGGACAGGCTGGAGAGCTGGGCTGGAGCCAATGGGATGAGTTTCAACAAGGCCAAATGCCGGGTCCTGCACTTCGGCCACAACAACCCCAGGCGACGCTACAGGCTTGGGGCGGTGTGGCTGGAGGACTGCGTAGAGGAAATGGACCCAGGGGTATTGATTGATGCTCGGCTGAACATGAGCCGACAGTGTGCCCGGGTGGCCAAGAAGGCCAATGGCATCCTGGCTTGCATCAGAAACAGTGTTGCAAGCAGGAGCAGAGAGGTGATTGTTCCCCTATATTCAGCACTAGTGAGGCCGCACCTCGAGTACTGTGTCCAGTTTTGGGCCCCTCACTGCAAGAAAGATATTGAGGCCCTGGAACGTGTTCAAAGAAGGGCAACAAAGCTGGTGAGGGGTCTGGAACACAGGCCATATGAGGAGAGGCTGAAGGAGCTGGGAATGTTCAGCCTGGAGAAGAGGAGGCTCAGGGGGGACCTCATTGTTCTCTATAACTTCCTGAAGGGAGGTTGTAGTGAGCTGCGGGTCAGCCTCTTCTCTCGTGTCATTAGTGATAGGACCAGGGGGAATGGTTTCAAGCTACGCCAGGGGAGATTCAGGCTGGACATGAGGAAGTATTACTTTTCAGAAAGGGTGGTCAGGCACTGGAATGGACTGCCCAGGGAGGTGGTGGAATCACCGACCCTGGGGGTGTTCAAGGAAAGACTGGATGTTGTGTTGAGGGACATGGTTTAGTAGGAGCTATTGGGAATAGGTGAACGGTTGGACTGGGTGATCTCTTAGGTCTTTTCCAACCTTAGTGATTCTATGATTCTATGATTCTATGATTTATTAGCTTCAATTCCAATCATATTGTATTATATTGTATTATCTCACATTCCAATATTATATTTAGTAAATTAACTTTTTCCCCTTAGCTCATTGCTGCTGTTTTCCTCGTCTAGGCCCATCTCCCTACCTTTTTTCCCTTCCCCCTTTCCCCATTTCCCAGAGTGTGGGTCCATGGGTCCTTTCATCTCTTTTTGTTACCAAACCATGCCAAACCACGACACTTTCCCAGCAGACATCTGAGTGGTTGAAATCCCTCATCAAGGTGAGAGCCTGCAAGCAGGACACTTCCTGCAGTTGAAGCAAGAAGGCCTCATCCACAGGCTCCCCCTGATCAATCAGCCTGTAGTAGATCCCAATCACCATGTCTTTTATTAGTCCAGTCTGATTTTCACCCAAGCTCCCAACCTGATTGTGGCTGTTTCTCAGAGGCATCTCTTCATACTCTATCCACCTATTAACACAGAAGGCAACTTTTCCACCCCTTTTCCTGCCTATCTCTTCTGAAAAGCTTGTAGTCCTCGATCATCATGCTTCAGTTGTGTGAATCATCCCACCACATCTCCATGACTGTGATTAGGTTATAGTTTTCTAATTGTGCCATGGCTTCCAACTCTTCCTGCGTATTACCCATGCTGCATACACTGGTATAGAGGCACTTCAGCCGGGCTGTTGGCAGCATTACCTTCTCTGAGGAGTTCTCACAAGATCTTTTGGGATGATTCAGATGTTTTTCCCTACTGTTTCCTTAAAGTGACAACATTCCCCAGCCCTTCTCTGCCACATAGAACTCCATCCCCTTCCCCCCATTGCATCTAGTTTAAAGCCATGGTAATCAATCCAGACAGCTTGCTTCTCAGAAAGCTTTTGCTCCACGTGCTCAGTTGTATTCCATCTGATGTCCACATACCCAGTATCTCAAAGGCCTGTCCAAAATTACAGAACCCAAAGCCTTGATCATGACACCACCTATGCAACCAGTCATTTACCTGAGCTGTTCTCTTTTCCTGGTCCCAGCTGCTAATTGGGAGGACAGAGGAGAACACTACTTGCACCCCCAATCCCTTCAATGTCTTCCCAAGAGATGCAAAGTTTCCTTTAATGGTCTGCAGTTTCCTTGTTGCAAACTCCTGAGACCCAACATGAATGAGAATGAGTGGATAACAGTCTTCTGTTTCATCAGAGACAGTAGCCTCTTCTTGACATCTCTAAGAGGCACCTCTGGCAAACAACAAACCCCTCTGGAGAGGTTATCCAAGCGGAAAATGGGGACCTCAGCACCCTTCAGCGAGGAGTCCTCCATTACTAAGACTCTTCGCCCTTTTTTGGTGGCACTAGTTTGGATGTGATTCCTCAGTTCGCCCTGCTTAATATGCTTGTTGTTTCTTGTGTTATTTCCTTGCAGGGACTTAGGGAGGGGGCTGTCAGTCAGCATGTGTCGGTTCAGACTTCCTCCTATCCATCTCCCTCTCTGATTCTCAGATGTCTCTAAGCCTGTTTATCCTGCAACCTGGCCATCTGCTTGATTAGTTCATTGAGCATGGCATGCCTGCACCCATGACAGTCCCCTCTTCCCCTCAGCCCTTGAGGGGAGCCCTTGAGATTCTGGAGTTCCCCACAACCAAAGGTATGGACAGCACTGTTGGCTCCTCTGGAGGTCCATCTGGGTGCCCAAAAGGTTGTGACCCCTTGGTCTGGGTTGCTGCCTCAGCCTGGCTGTTGTGGTGAGTGGTTACCATATTTGTTCCCATAAAGTGCCACACCCTAGTGTTCCCAGATGATGAGAGAGCAGCTTTCCCGGCACCCTCCCTGCTCACCCTTCCTGTGCAAACTGCCATACCATGCCCTCTTTGTATGTCCTGTTCACTGCGCTCCCCAGGAACAATCTTTATATGTGTGGGGATTTGACCACCATCACTACTGGTTCTGCCCACACTGTGTCAGAGCTGCATCTTGTCAGGGGCACTGCTCTTCCTGATGATCTCTTGTTCTTTTTAGAGGAATAGTGTGATATGCAATGTGAATTATATATATATATAATATTTATACATTATATATATATTTATATATTATATTGTTTATATTATTATATAAAATTGTATATATTATATATGTAAATATTAAATATTAATATATTTAATATAATATATATAATAGGCTGGCAAGACACTCAAACACTGATGTATATTTTGTAACTTCTCCCCATTTACTTGGCTAAGATTGATCATATAGATTATGTGATGCATGATGTTACAGAAGTTCATAATCTTTTTGAAAAGAGTGCAAAGATAATTTAGATTCTAGCTGTAATGGAAGATCTCAGCTAGCAGAATTTTACTTTCTAGCAGAAGCCTCTGTTCTTCCTCTTTGTACAGAGAGCTTTTGTGTGGCAGACAAACAATATTCTTAAAGGCTGCTGATCAGCAATAGTTCAATTGTCAGTATGGCAACTTTATATAATATTGTTTCTTTAATTTCTGCACAGCCTAATCATCGTGCTTATTCTAGCCAAACTACTTTTCTTACAGCATTGATTTGGTAGCATTGCTTCAAAAGACTGTGACCTCCACTCAAGAGACAGAAGACAACTCATTTGAAGCTCCTCAGCAGCAGACCTTTGGCCAAGCCCTAGTCTTCACAAATACTCAGCACAGCTCTCAGATGGTATCAGGAACTGGCAGTTCCAGTGCTGTAAACTCCTGTTCTTCTCAGAGTCTGGTAAAATTATCTTCTTCTAAGTACTCTTCATAAGCAAATACTTTGGGTTAAACAACTTTTCTAGTACTGGTCATCTCATGAAACGTTTCAGTATTTGTAAAATTCAGGTTACAAATGATGCAGAAATGGGGTTAAGAATATCCTCTCACACAAGCAGCTGTTTTTGTTACTTGGTGGTTGTTTCTTGGTTTACATGAAGTTCTTGAATTAATTTTTGAGTACAGAACAGATACATTTACTGCATACTGATATAGAATAAAAATGAAATAATTTGTTTATAGTGAAGAATTCTATGCTAGAAAACAGATGTGATACATCCAAGCATGTATCTGATTGCTTTTTTGTGGAAATATGACTATTTCTGAGTATTCTGGAGAGATGAAAAGAAAATAATAATAATAATTTAAAAAAAGGCTTCCCTTCTTTAATGATTGAAGATTTAAAATTGAGCATTTGTATTCTTTGAAAATCTGTTTAGCTATTGGTAATTAAATGATTTTGGGGATGTGTGCATTCAAGAAAGTTAGTACTGTTGTAAAAGTGGTGAAATTGTATTAGTGGTAACAAGAGGATCCATCTCTATGCTACATCTCTATGCTACAACTGCTGAATTTTTCATTTATTAGTAAGCTAGGGCTGAAGAGGTTTTAGTTGTTGCCAAGTAGCAGCTGTAAGCGCTGACTTTACAATTATGTTCCTCCTTTTTTTTCCTTGTCTTTTTGGTAGTCTGCAGTTCTTTCTTCTGGCTTTGGAGAACTTGGATCCTCTAAATTGGCAAACTCTACTGGATCCCAAATTTTGGAACAACTAAAATCCCCAGATCTGGGTCAGTTTACCTCTCAACAAAACAATAGTAACTCTACCAACGCTACCATAACTGCCACATCATCTTGGAGTCTAAAACCACCCATTACTCAGTCCTCAGTCCTCAGTCAGTTTGGTAAGTGCTTTGATGTAATCTCTTTCTATTAGCCTGTTTAAAAAAAAAAAAAAAAAAAAAAAGACTTCATTTTTTAATGCAATCCTAATAATAAAATTGATTACAACATTTCAGTTAAGCTTATCTGCTGGTAACAGATATTAGAAATATATCACAAACTTAAGCTGTGATAGGCTTAAGCCTATACACAGAACATTTTGCATGTTTAGAAGTTAATTCTTCATGTAGTGACATCTTTGATTTAGCATGCCTGACTATGACTATTTAAGTGAACTTTGATGTGAATTTGTTTCTCAGCAAATCCTGGAAAATAAATATTTTGGTCTTTGTGTATATGCTTCTCCTAGCTGAATATAAGAATGTACTACATTTTGTCTTTTCTGAATTTTGTCTCTTAACTAACTATAGCATTTCATTTTTTAATAAGTACTATGATGCCTAATGTATAATATTACATAATAGTTTTATTTTCATGTTTATAAAGAAAACTAAATACTGCTTGATTAAAAACTGTTCATTTCAGATAGAGAATATCAAATGTTGGCCTTGGTTATGTTGCACGTGGAATTCGTGTGATGATCTCTGTAAGAGACTTGCACACGTTAGAAAATAAGAGTTGTCAGGTCACCTAGGTTTTATCATAAAGAGCAGAAGAGCAAAGCTGAATGTTTTAATTTTGATTTATTTTTTTCTCCAATACTGACCAGACTTTAAATCTCAGCCTGAACCATCCCCAGTTCTGAGCCAGCTGACTCAACGACAGCAACAAAAAATGCAGGCAGTACCCGTTCTTCCACCTGGACTGGAGTCCTTCTCCTCCCAGGTAAAACTTCAAGAGCCCTCACCAGTAGACACCTCTACAGCTATCAGCAAAATGCTACAGCTTCCGAGTATATCTTTGGAAAACCAGACAGTGACTGCCCATCAAACCCAGCAGAAACAGATAAAACAACCAAAACGGAGGATAACTCCAGCATCCAAGGTGGGTAATTTGACAGCACCTGGTCCTAAGCAAATGCATATGAGTTACTAGGAAAAGGGGAGCTAATACCATCATATGGTCCCTGTTTATAAAGCAGGGAATTCTAAGCTGGATAGTTCTACAGTAGAAATACAGTGATGATGTCTTTTCCAAGCAAGTATCTAATTGCTCTGTGTGGAAAATAACTTGCTGAATGAGATCCAGGGCAAAGAATCAATAAATGAATTTAAGATTACAAGAATGAACTTAATTTGCAGGATATATATTGGGGAGTTGCAACAGATGTATGTAGGTCACTCTGAAAGTAATGCCTCCTATTTATTTCCATGGAAACTAAAACAGATACAAAGAGCACAGTAACACTATTTGATAGAGCAAATTCAATTCCCAGCTACAAAACACTTATTTTTCAACATAGTCACCACCATTAGCTATGCATTTTCACCAGCGATGAACAAGAGCCTGCATGCTGCACTGTCCTGGTTTTATCAGCGTTCCATATCATGGCATCATGCAGCAGACTGTCTGATGCTTAAGCACAGTGTTGGATGCACTTCCTGTGTGCTGTGCTTCTAGCAGGCTCAACTATTTTATGTAAGTTCTGGCTCTGAGAGATGTGATTTCCAATTCTGGGTGAGGAGCAAGATCTCTCATTTTTTCTGGGCGGCCAGCAGTGAGGGCCTGACAATAAAAACTCAGACTGACTCTCTCTTTTCTGGTTTATTTCTGGTTCATTTGATTTATTATTCTTAATTATTCTGTATTATCTCACATTCCTTTTAATATATTAGTTTCTCCAATCTCAGTAAAGTTTTTTTCCTCTTCCTTTCCCCCCTTCTCCTGAGGGGAGAGAGAGAGGTGTTACATGATTAACTCTTCAAAACGCAACGTGCTCATAAAAATCTGCACCATAGAATCATAGAACCACCAAGATTGAAAAAGACCTCCAAGATCATTCAGTCCAACCGTCCACCTACCACCAATATTTCCCCACTAAAATGTGTCCCTTAGTATAACATCTAAATGTTTCTTGAACACCTCCAAGGACAGTGACTCCACCACCTCCCTGGGCAGCCCATTCCAGTACCTGATCACTCTTTCGGAGAAGCATTTCCTAACATACAGCCTGAACCTCCCCTGGCACAACTTGAGGCCATTCCCTCTAGTCCTATCACTAGTTATGCAGGACCACCAGAGGTGACTTCTTGTTCCCACTGCTGAAATGCACCACTCACTGTCTCACTGTGCTAACATCCACTGTTTGGTCTCCATAAACGTTCAGCAAGAGTTGATGAATGTCAATGGGTGCAATTTTTCTGCATGGAGGAATTCAATGACACACCTTTGCTTCATAAGCACTTCCACTTCAGACACCATTTTGTCAGACTGCCCCTCTGCTGCCATCTGTTGCACAGCAGAAAAACGTAATGGCATATTGGTGGGAAGGTTCAGACTACTGCCGTACCAACATCTGCCTCTAACATTGTTAGTCGATGTAATAAAACAAGAGGCATTACTTTTGAAGCAGCCCTCGTAGTAGACAACTAAGTTTGAGACAGTAACTGAAGAAGCCCATAGGGAAGAGAGTGCATCAGTCACTGATACCCTTAATACAGATAGTGCATAACAAAGAACTGTGGCTTGTCTTTTCCCTTTTAAGATTCCTGCCTCTGCTGTGGAAATGCCTGGATCAGCTGATATGGCAGGATTAAATGTTCAGTTTGGAGCTCTGGAGTTTGGATCAGAGCCTACACTCCCAGAGTTCAGATCAAGCAGTGAAAATGCCAGCCAGATGACCAACGATAGCTTGTACTCAAAATCTGTAAAGTAAGTGTGAGTTGCCCTTGTGCTTTCTTAGATGCCTTCTTTAAGGGTTAAGTTTGTGCAAAACATGTCAAGACAGTTCTGTGTAATGAGAAGGGGAAATATGATGGCTTGAAAGGGCTGTTTTGTGTTGATAGCATGT
This sequence comes from Lagopus muta, assembly GCF_023343835.1. Taxonomy (NCBI): domain Eukaryota; kingdom Metazoa; phylum Chordata; class Aves; order Galliformes; family Phasianidae; genus Lagopus; species Lagopus muta. The sequence goes on from NC_064471.1 coordinate 3,588,028, forward strand.
TGAAGAAATCTCTCTACTGACAATCAAAATTACCTGGCTAGGTTGATTTGGAGCTGGAGATTATATAAACATAAATAAACACCAAAGTAAGCTACCCTTAACAGAATTACCTCCTCATGTTTGATTGTCCTTATTTTCAGATTTGCCAGAGGACTTGCTCCTCACAACTCATTATTTTTTCTGCTTTTGATCCAAGAGAAATGAACCTTGTACCATACATGTGTGTTAGTAGATTGGTTCCTGATTGCAGATCTGATACTCCTATAGAGTGAAAAGAGTAGCCGAGCATTTCAGTATACAGAAGCTTTCACTGAAATGCTAATATAGGTAACAAATAATACAAATGCAACAATAACCCATTTATTTTTTACTTGCTCCTTGTCATGGTTTTACGGCTTTTGTTATCAGTATTCTACATCATAACATCCTGTAGTGCACTGGGAGTTAAAGAATTAATGCTCCAGTTTCATGGATCGTGGATAGTTCCAGGTACCTGGTTCACAGAAAAAAAGAACTGCTTACTACATACTCCAGAGCTCTTTGCATTATTCTGTTTCCATTTTCCACTCAAAGATAAAACTGTTTGCATCATCACAAGATGTCCCTTTTTTTTTTTTCCCCTCTTCTGCTCATCCCAACTAGATGTCTCGCCTCAGCATTAGAGTAAGGCCTTTGGTTTTTGGACACTCATTATATTTGATTAGCTTCAATTCCAATTATATTGTATTATGTTGTATCATAGTGTGTTATCTTGCATGCTGATATCTTACTTAGTAAATTATGTTTTTCTTCCTCAGATCATCACCACTGTTTTGTTTTTAGGCCTATCTCCCTGCCCATTCCCCTTTTCCGGGGTGTGGGTCTATGGATCCGCCCTGCTAGTCACAGAACTGTGCCAAACCAGCCTGTAAACTGTTGACACTCATTCAATAATTGGCTTCAGCAAAAGTCTTCATGAAGCTTTTTCAGAAACATTCATTCACCCCAACATTCACAAACATGTTGGTGTGACAGGAGGAAGCTGAATGGTACTTAATACAATTGTCTGTTTTGAAAAAGTGATTACCGGGGACTAAAGCAAAATTATATTCATTTTTTAATATAAATAATTTAGATTTGACTATATGTTTTAGTTAACTGTGCAGAAGCTGATATTTTCCTGAAGGTGTTTGAGAACTCACCATCTTGGTAAATAACTTCTTACTTTTTCCAGTGATCCTTTGAATACCTCTTTGCCAATATCCAGTACAGTACAGGAGTCCACATACACAACCTCTTCCACTCTGACCTGCTCATCCCAGAACACTAGCCTAGTAACAACAACTTCCTATAACCAGACTTCTGTGCATAGTAGGATATCATACCAAAGCTCCATGGCTCCATCTGAACCAATACCTGTTGCAGTTACGGTGAGTCAGTTTCAGAAATAAGACCCTGAAAGAAGTGAAACATTCTCATCCCTGTTAGACTTGTATTACTCTGTTATGTTAGTACTTTTAACCAAGCCAAGTGGTTTCTTTGATTCCCAAGCCCACCTTGTTATTTGTGCTTTCTTTTCCTGTTGTGTAGCTTTTTTTTTTTTTACCATACTGTATTTGGGATATAAAAGCCTCTGATTTTGTCTTGACATTTTAAATTGTTGTTTGACCTTTTTTCTTAGTAGCACTTAACATCCTTGCTGAGTTTCTTTCCCTTAAGCTCATCTTTTAAAGAAGGAACTCTTCTATGTAAACATTAGACACGGTCTGCTGTTTTCCTTACAGTTTCTATCCAAATATATATCATTAATTAAGTGTATAAGGAATGTAGCAAATAGATCTCAAACTGTGGCCCCTCAAACATTACACTTCTGTTAATTTAAACACCAGGAGTGTTTATTATTGTGTTTTATTTTAAAACACCTAGGTTGAGATCTGACTTAGGACAGAGGATTTAATAACACCTATTCTTTGTATATGGAATGTAGGTTTGTTTTAAGATAATTTATTAAATATTTAAGGAACTTGTGAGAGTTTATTTACTTATAGCCTTTGTTATGTAATGGCTCAGTAACACTTGTCTTCTGCACTAGCTCATATGTACTGGTGAGGATCAAGCACAGACTATCCACTTCTGCACTTCAGTGTTGTCCAAAAAAACAACTGGTACTTCTCAAGTCTTACATTTCAATGGAAAAAAAAATGGCATCTCTGTGTAACTTGGTGTTTCAGGATACCCATTCAGAGAGGCACAGTGTTATGAATTTTATTCAATACACACACAGGCATCTATTCTAGATAATCTCAGTTGGTAGCGAGCAGAAGACTCCTTAAGCAAATGCAATATTACTTACTGACCGTAAATGCAATATTACTTACTGACCCTTGAGAGATGAGTGAAAGGCCGAGTAGGAGGAAGAAAAGAAACGTGCCCATAGTGGATTCAGCAGGAAGCATCAGTAGGACATCCCCTACTTCAAGGTGTACTTTCCTCTCTCTTTGAATCCACCACAGTCTCCCTCCTGTTTTTATTCTCTCCAGGGTCTGCAAGGTTTTGGTTGTTTTTTTTTCCCCCCTTGCACACCACATCGGCATGGCCAGAGCATGATGCAGAGCCCAAGCAGAACACCTGCTTGCAGAAAACAAGTTTTTTGCAAAACAAGAAAAAATATCAAGATCAGCTTCCTACCAAAACAAGATAAGCAGCTCTAGCCACAAATACTGTTCTCCTCAAAACCATCATGTGGCCCATAGTTCTAGTCACACAGCCATCCACTTACACTCTGTCAGAATGCTTTGTTCCAATTCAGGATCATTCTTCGGCCAGGACCTTTGTGTCCCTAACACACTTGGATAGTTAAAGTTGTGAGTTGCATTAGACCAAAAATGCAACAATTTCCTATATGTTAATGCAATTCCTTCTTTCATATCAGTATGAACCTAAAGTTTGTTATATACAGTACACAGGAAAGCCTCCTGCTGACAGATGTAGTACAGGTCACATATGAGATTCTGTATGTTCAGGACACTTTGTACTTAAGAACTTTATTATGTGATTTTTTTTAAAGACAATAAAAAACTAATTTTCTATTACTCAATTTAGAATGAATATAGAATTTTGCATGAAGCATGTTAAATGTGTGATTCATTCTGAAAAACTTAATATACCTTTAAAATGATTTATTAATTTCTCTTTTGTTTACAGAATGGACACGGTGTTAGAACACAGGCAACTCTTGACAGTAAGTTTACAAAGTTTGATTGTGCACAGGATTCTTCTAATTTTTCCTTCCAATTTGGTATGTGCACAATCGTAGCAACGACATCTAGTTTAAGGTTTTACATAGCTTTCCCTGCCTAATTTTTGACTGATCAATCTGAGTTTTTGTACTTGCACAGAATGTACTACTTGCTTGTTGGACAAGGCTGATAAAAATGAAGCAGCTCTATTGAATCCATACCCAGTGTGAAACACTGAGCAGTCTTAGGCATTAGAAAAGTTGCTTTACCACTGCTTTTTTTTATTTCTGTCAAAAAATATTTAATATACAGTTTCTTACCCATTCTTCCAGTTCTCATTTAGAAAGCTCACTTAGAAAGCTGCAGTGGGCATTTAGTGGTAAAGAAACAGTTGTGTTCTTCAGAAGCACCTCTTGAAGGGTATAGTGCTCAATTGCTTAGCTGCAACCTTTTTGGGAATAAGGGAGACTAACATGTTCCCTCTGCTGAGTAGCTTGCTGTCTTACAGTAGAGCAACAACAATAGTGTTGGCTCTAATAGAGGCAGTACTGGTCATCTTGACCTTTTGTGTGCACGGTATTTTACTTATTGCACACCTATAGATCTCTTTCTGGAGTAAAGATAATTAAAATACAGCTTTTACTCTTCAGACCATTATATGCTGCTTTATGGAAGTTTTCAAGGGCAGCAGCTAAAATTAATATATTTTTGATTTCTAACACTTCTGTTTAAAGTCTACCTTCCTCTTAAATATCTCAGAGATATGAGCAGTGAAGCAGCTTTTTTATACATCAGCATGGAAAGAACTTAAGCATTGAGACCTATAAACTATATTTTGTTAGTGCCAAATTCAGTTTACATGAACAGGAGGAAAAGTATATACCCTACCCAAAGAGTTGCTTTTTAAAAAACTTTATGTACAGGACAACTTCACACATAGTGTATAGTCAACAACTATAAAGACATAATCATGAAACAAAGAAAAGAGCTTGACAAAACAGATAATGACAACAAAAAGACAACAGACAGAAAGCTTACCCCTATCCTAGGCTCACCCACAAAACACCAGCAGAACAGATCTCCAGCAGAGATCTTTCCCCCCCAGCTAGCCAGCTCTTAAATAGGTCTGGGAGGGGTGGAGACAGGCTCCCCCCCTTCCGGCAGCACAGGTGAATTGCCTTCACCTGTGCTCCTCTGGCTGACTCATGGCTCACCTCAGGTGATTAATCAGAGGTTCAGGCCGTGACTCAGCAGTTCCCATACACATGGAAAACTTTCTTACTTTCATACACAGAATTAACAATTTTTGAAATTCACTACAGGATTTTTCTTTTTGGTATGGAAAGCAAAAATTTGAGAATTTCTATTTTTTATAATGATTCTGTAGCAATTTTATTAGTCTCTTTTTCTATGCTGATTCCCTTTTGGTAACACTTCTTTTTTTTTCTCTATCTCAGACTCATAAACTGGAATCAGTTTTCTCCCACATATATATTTCATGAGTCAAAACTATTTTGAGATCTTTTATTAACAATTAAAAACTCTGACCTTTTCTCTTCTGTGTTTGCTGCTTAACATCCTTAGTTGTCTTACCAATTGATGCTCTTTAATATCAGGTCTCATCCTTTCTAAACCTTTAACTGTTCAAAACATGCTAGTAATATAATTCTGACCATTCTGTTTGTCTCCTGGTCTGTCCCTCGTATTGGGGAGATCTACTTTGATTTCAAAAAGTGAATCCTGGCATAAATGTATTGAGAGTTATAAACGTTGATTATTTATTTTATATGAATGTTGCCAGGAGGTATCAGGTAATACAATTGCGTCCTTCATAACTATGCTTATGTTGTCTCTTGGATTTCCTTCTTTGTCAGTTACAGTCATGCTTATTGGCAAGGTTAAAACCTCTTGATTTCTGTTTTCATAGACCCTAGTCCAGCAACTTTAGAGTCATTTAGGGAGAAAACCAATAATGTGATATTTAACTTCCAAGCATATATCTGACTTTTGTTTGATGGACATTCTGAGACTGTGTGACTGCACTGCAAGATAATGATGGTCTGCTGGGTAGTGGTTTCTGGCACTGCATGAAAGCATGACCCAGCAGAAGACAAGACTCAATTATTTCTGAGATTTATTTGGTGAGTGAGTGGCTAATTCTGTTTTATCCTTCTTCGGAAAACAAGAGATTAGTTTAGAAACAACTGGGAATTATGTTGGGTAGTAGAATTGTTCTGTGCCTTGCTGCAGTACAGTATTCCTTTAAAAAGAGACATTTGTGGCAAACAAGTTATACTGCATGTAGACTAAGAAGTAATATTAATGCTAACAACTTTTTTGTTACCCAGATAAAATAAAGTAAGGCAATATTTGACAACTTTTTTGACTGTGCTTAATATTTTGCTCAATTGTAACATTTTATTCTAGCTTTTATTCTAATATATAACACATTTGAGTCAGTATTCCAGTACTCCAAATGGATTAGTTTTATGTGCCTTTGTACTCCAGCAAACCAAATTTCAGGAATCAAAGATGCTGCATAGGTTGGAGCGAAGAATTAGAGCTGGAAGTAAGAATAGATTTTTGCAGTGCTTTGAAGAGTGTGAACAACCTCTGTTTGCAGAAATGGATTCAAGTAATATGCAAATATTTTTAAAATGAGAATGGACTTGTAAGCAAAAGCTAGTAATCGGATAGTAGGAGATGTAGTAAACTACAGTCTTCTGCACTTCATGTATACCATAAATCATAAATCTGTTGTAAGTGAAGAACTCAAAGGGAGAAATTAGTTCTGTTGCCGTCTATATTTTCCTTAGTAGACAGATTACTTACTACTATTCCTGGTTCTTAACAGTTAAATTCTTGTAAACCAAGGATAGAATGACTATATATTGTGTTTCTGAATCCAACTTGAGAGTCAAATATGCTGGAATTTGTCTTTGAATGCCTCTTTTTAACTCATTGCAGCTACTTCATCAGTTCCAGTGTCTAAGACAGAACCTTCTCCCTCACTGCCTTCTGCTGGTTCTCTGCCTAGTGTGGTACCCGCCACCACTTCACTTCTGCCTTCAGCATTGCAGCACATAGCAACATTGTCCAGCTTGCCTCAGTCCAGTGACTTGGCCAGCAGCTCGCTTACCCAGTTAAGCAGGTACAGTGGGATTTTTGGTAAACTGAAGGGAGTAAAATTCTAAGAAAAGGGCAAATAAAAGCGTGATTGCAAGCAGAAACATCCTGATCTCTTCTGAATCTCTCTCTTCTAATTCTAGTTAATGTCAGAAAAGGAGATCCTGTTGTCTGATAGCCCTGATTTGCAAAGTAGGAGATCTGGGCTGTCTCTTAATGATGGATCAGAGCTGCCCTCAAATTTTCAGGTGTATTAACACTTTTGTGTTTCAAGGGGCTCTTGTTTCAATCATGCCAACTAAATTACCTGAACTGATTCCCTCACTTTTCCTACTTTGTCCACAGTGCCTGCTATTTGTTTACTGCCCTATGTTTGAAATCATTCCTTTGAGAGTTTACTTCCTGCATAATTTTGAAGTACTGCAGTTTCACATATATTAAAATAAATAATAATAATTTTAAAAATTCCATAGAGATGGTGTGTGTTTTTCTTTCTACGATATTTCCTTAAGACATTTTGAAATATCAGATTGATGTTCCTGGAAGTGGATTTAGCTCAACTCATTTATATACTCTGATTTTTATATCCCTGTTACTTGAGCTTTGTCCTGAGGCTAATTACATCCTGGGACTGTACTAATTTGTTACATTTTTTAATGCTCACCTTTTTACTGTATTTGTTACAATGCAAAACTAGTAGTACCAGCTGGGGCATGGTAGATTCTTTCATACTAGTGCTTTTTTTTTTTCTTTTTTTTTTTTTTTGAACTAGTGTTGAATGGTAAATGTGTGGTAAATGTGGTAAATTTTAGTTTGAGGGTTGTTAACTGTTGGATAGATACTGAGTATCATGAAAAGATGATGCCTGAATTCCAAGCATGTCTTGACTCGGTTGTGCTGGCAGTTCTTGTCTGAGTCTCTGACGTGAGTCAGATGATGAATTAAGGCTTCTTACAAGAAGGGGATAATGGGCAAGGAAGTGGTTTAAAACAGTATGCTGGATTGAGCCATTTATTTTCTTGCTGCCTGAAGTGTTATCATCCTATTTCCTGCAGATGGGGAACAGTTTTAAAGACAATATATCAAAATAAATTTGTGAAACTGCCAAGATTTATTCTGGTCCAACACCTTGAAGAGCTGACAGAAATGTTTGCTCTTAAATTTCAACGTATAATTTAGTCTGAAGCTTTGTTAAAAAACACTGCTGCATTTTCTTACGACTATTTCCATGGAAAATATTGAAGTACTTGTTATTATTAGAACCTCACTTGCTTCTTATTCACATAATGAGGAGCTTTTTGAACAAGAAACCATACATGTTTTCAATGGCTTTGTTCTGTTTGAGTTTGTTCAGTATTCATGTTGGTATTCTGCTTATTCCTATTGTACTTTTGTATGTTCCTGACCTAGAATATAAGGTATAACTTCTGTCAGTGTAAATATTTAAGAACCAGTTTGTAACCTTTCAAGGAGACATTTGAAGATCTTTGGATTGCAAATGAATGTTGGTTCAGCTGTTACTGCCTGAGGTTCACAGGCCTTGTCAGCTTGGGGAAAAAAAAGTGGTGCTAATGCAGAGCTACTTTCTAAAATGAAATTATCTGCAGATGTTTTTCATCAGTAGGTTCATTGTTCTCAAATTCTATAGTAGGTATGAAACTGAACAGATTGTTCTGATTCATCTTTTCAATAAGGAAATGGCATTTAGGGATTGTAGCGGCATGAACAGACCTTGATTAAATGGACAGATTCTTTAGTAGTATATCTAACTCTCCTGCTTTCACAGATTACTTTTTTGTTGTTTTTTGTTGTTGTTGCTGTTTGTTTGTTTGTTTTTCAGCAGTTCTAAATTAGTTCAAATTATGATATGCAGGTTAAAATAAGAGAAATGTGGTGAGTCAAACCAAAGCACTGTCTCACCTAGTACCTGTCCTCCATGGCATCCAGTAGCAGTTGCTCAGGGAACAAGTGAGAAACGAGCCATATGTATGTGAAACTTTTCCTGGTATATTCTTCTAGTTCTCTAACTTACATGTCTTGGAGGCATCACTATGTAATTGCTGAAGCAACTTGCTGAAGCAACTATTGCTTTACTAAAAATGTAGTAAATTGATAAATATAAATGAGTGGTATTACATGTTTCTTGTCACTGATAATTATCTCTGTACTTTAAATTATTTTAAATATTAGGTAGTCAGATATTAAATAAAAGGTTGCCTATGGGGGAGGGATATACATGTAGATATGTGTTCTAGGAAAAATTCATTGTATTAATTTTTCACAACTTTTTTTAGCTCCCTTTCCAATCATCAGAGCAGTCTCTCCCCTGCCTCAGTGTTGTCTTCAAGCACATCACATGCAGTAAGTCCTGTTTGCATTTCAACAGATAATTGACATATAGTCAGTTTGTCTGATGATTAAGACCCTCTCTTAAAGTTCAGTGTCCCAGTACACAAAGAACTGAGATGAGAAGTTTATCTCACAGAGGAAGAACTGCCAGCTCTCTAGTGGTAAAAAGATTCTCATTACTACTTGTGATTTACTAGGTCAACAGTACCTATTAGAAAATTGCCAGTTGCATAGTTGAAGAGTATACTTTGACTCAGGAAGGGGATGGAATAGAGAGAATTTTTTTGGAACAAGTGTATTAAAAATAATCTTTAGAAGTGGCTATCTGAAACTGCTCCAAAAGGTGGTGCTAGCACTCTCCACTGAACAGGTTAGCTTGCAATGCAGAGGTGATGGAAAGATATCTGTCATGAGGCAGTTGTCATGACACAATATTAGAGCTTACTGTGTGGCATTGTCATCACTTGAGTATTTAATGCATTTTAGATAAGGCAAACAGTATTGAATACAGTGTTGTAAATGAAGTTGCATAAATAGAAGTCAGATTCTTCTGTGTTCTGTGATGGAGTACTTCTGTACAATGCCAGTTAGGTTGTGCTATTCTTTGTGCATGTATTTTAGTTTTTAATGCTTCATCCTAACTGAATGTGTAACTTGAAAATTCATACTTAAGCAAATATCCTTTCTTCCTATTGTCAGAGTTGTTATAGTTTGTATGTTGATGACATCGTTTTGCAAGTATGATCAGCTTTTACAGTTCAGAAACTTTATTGTGCTGAATTGAAACCAGGAACTCCTTCATACTCACATGTTCCTGTAATATATGTGTTCTGTGTTTACCACATTGACTCTGTTGTGGAGAGTTGCAATTTTAATCTTTCAAATTCCACAAGTGCATTGAGGGGAATCACAATAGCAGTATTCTGAAAACAAATACTGTCTTTTGGAAGAATACGGGAGTTTATTTAATGTAGATAATAGCTTAAATGGTTAGGGAATCAAAGGGCAATGAATAATGCAATGGAGGAACATTTGAGTTTCTGTGTTATGATTTTGTGGTGACAGTTGTTTGAATTTAACTTCTGTATAATAATTTTCTATGAATACTTAAAAATCACAAGCATGCAACTTTGTTGCTTGCTTGGTATGTACATCATGCATATACTATTAAACATTATCTTGCATGTGTTGCTTTTACTTAAAAGATTTATTTGTTTTTCCCCAGTATCTTTCACTGTGGTTTATTTGCTCTGTGATTCTCATTCTTTTTTGTCTTCTTTCTAGCACACTAGTGTTGAGAACACAACTTCGCTCCAGCCCTCGACAACCTTTTCAACTGCTTCAACCTCAGCTACTAGCACCACCTCTTCGGTTGTCAGCATATCAAGCAGTATGAACACTACAAACAGCCTTGGCCTGAGTGTTACCAGTGTGTCTATACCAGCTACTACTGCACGAGCAGCTCCCTTAGTGTCTTCAGGTTCGCAATATTAACAGATCACATGGATAGACAGAGGATTTCAGTCTACAGGGCTATCAGTTAAGCATCTCACAGCAATAACTGCACTTAGAAATCCACATTCTTGACTAGCATTTTCAGCATGTTTTATTTGCTGGCTTATAAAATAAATTTGTCTACTTTGTGTATTTAAAATATTTGTTAGGGTGTGATGTGACATTTATAAAGCTTTTTGGAGATAGAATGTGCTAAATAAATAAAAACCAGAGCAATTCCAACTTTAAGTTTTGAACCAGGAGATTTGCACATTTTGTATTCCAGGTTGTGATCAACTCTTGGCTGTGAGTTCACTTTAGCTTTAATTTTAGACCCTTCTATGGCTTGAATTCATTTGTCAGTATCAAAATACACTGCAATGTTGTCATTATCCTATGTCAAATCTCTACTGACACATCTACAGAGAGGAAAGAAGTATCTGATGTCTGGGTTATTCCATGGCAATAACCATTTTAGAAGAAGGATCCACAGACAGAGAAAGTAGGGAGGCTTGCACTGAAGTGGAAGCAAGGATAAATTCTTCTATTGCTTCTCTAATCAACTTAGCCTCCTAAAAGGAAATCCTACGGAGGGATGTGAATGATTTCAAGATTACAACCAAACTTACATATACAAGAATTTCTCACTTGAGATGTCTGACTGGCTGAATAACTTTTTTACCCTTGTGCTTCCTAGTTCTGCTTTATGGAGGTAACTGAAACTGTCTCCGTCATCTTTGCTTTTCCCAGCTACAATAAGTCACCCACAAAAAGTATACTGGTAGCATTTAATGCTTTCCAGTCTGGTGGCAAGGGGGAATGTATTGACAGAGCAGAAAATGAAATTTATTCTCAGATAAAGAACAATGCCTAAATTTTACCTTTGGGAGAGGACCAAGGAAAGAAATTCCTGTCTAATTCTTCTAATCTTCTCAAAGTAAATGACAAAATTGGACTGTTATACACTGGGATTGTTTTAGTCTGAAGTAGTTTGTGCTTTCCTTTCCTTGATGTATGTTTAATTTCTTCAGGCTATTTTGAGCATTTTCATTAACTAGCACTACATTTTTCTGTGCAGCTCTTTACATGCTATGATAATTCTTAAGCCCTGGGAGCTGCACTATCTCATGTCAGTGCTGAAGCCTAGTTTTCTCCAAAGACTTGTTAAAGTGTCTGTATTTTGGTTCTACAGGCAAAACTCCTCCAAACCTGCCCCAGGGTATACCGCCCTTCTTGCATAATCAGTACATTGTGGGACCTGGAGGACTTCTGCCTGCCTACCCAGTAAGCAATTTAATTGTATCTGTCCTTAATTATTTAAACCTTGATGCAAATGGGCTGTTCAGACCTGCTGCTGGCTATGTCAAGGCATTTGTGTTGGCACATGTTGCACCTGGAATTCTTGTTCCAAATGCTGAAGAAATATTAAATATACTCTGGGATTTACTGTTCATAGAAAAATTCAAAATCATTGGTACATACCTGATTTGACTGCTGTTGAAGCTGAGCACGTTCTGCTATAGTTTTCAGTGGTATCCAGTTTTAGGCATTTTCATTTAATTTAGACTTAGGTTTGGGTTATTAGAATAGATTTGCCATTATAATGGTTGAACTGTGCCATTTGTCCTCTGTCATACTTTTTAAGATTGCAAAAAACTTTTTGATGAACATAATTTATCTATTGTTTGAATCAGAAACTGTTCTAACCATCTTTCTGTATTGCACTGAATGTGAGGGGTTAATTGTTTGTTCTATAGCCTACTCATTAAGTCTTTGTCATATTCTCAGAAATAATAATTGCAGAAAAGAAGACTGTTACTTTTATTTCTAAATCAGAATGCCCAGTAGATTTTTCACTAATTCATAAATATGTTTCTGTAAAAACAGTATTGAAGACTTGACAGTCAAACTCTTCTCGGGGGACTACTGTCATCAGAAAACATAAGTGACAAACCATTTTGACCTCTGCTTAGCTTTACTAGCCTTAAAATTCCACAGTGCTCTGTAATTGCACAATATAACATATACCCATATACCTTTAATGTAGACCAGGCCTAGAAAAGTGTGATAATGTTATATTTTTCTTTCTTTGAGCAGATTTATGGTTATGATGATCTCCAGATGCTTCAATCCAGGCTGCCAATGGTAAGTAAATGGCTTGGTTTATTTCATTTTAAGCAAGATATATATTTCACTGTTGACAATCTGTGCAACACAAATTGCTTCATTTGATGATGATTGATTCAATGATGATTAAGAGCTTATTCTTATATTACATGTTCTTTTTTTTTTTCCAAAAAGACACAATCAATTTCTCTAGATGGTGTGAATTGATAGTGATTGTTATATTTGTCCATCTGCAAACTGTAAATAGAATTGTGCTCTGTGCTTTTGACTAGAGAAATTCTTATCTCTGAAATAACAGTATGAAATCTTGTCATATATAGTTGACATCTGGGCATGAACTTTTTCTCTTAGCCAAGGGATGGGTTTGAACAGCAAGGCATAGTATGCAAATTGACAGTCACTAGGTGCATCTAACAGGTTGTGGAGACTCTTAAAGCTGGAGATCTTTGCATATGCATATGGCAACAAATGCATCAGCAGGTGAGCTGCAGGAGGGAATTATTCAAAATTTTCTTACTTATCTGGATCCAGAATATAAATAGCGTATGAGAGAAACTCAGATCCCAGGCAGTTAGATTCACAAGGATACTCAGCCTAGAATGCAGAAAATTGTTGTGCATTGTCACACACACGCACACCCAGTAAGAAACTCAGAAAGTGTGGTAGTATGTAACTGAGAAAAGTCAAAGGATTAAGTGGTGCACTATACTCATAAAAGCAAAGATGGAGCAATGAACAGTGATCTGGAAAGAGGAATTACTGGATGAATGTTGTAGTTAGTCTCAGGTCCGTACTAAGTCTTCCATGTGGAATCTGACAGGTACTGGGATGGAATACAGGGAGGTCCCAGACAAAACCCTATCTGTCTGTTCATCCTGAAAATTAAAGGAAGAGTAGGATAATGTTGTGGTTAAGATTTGGAAATGTTCTATGCAAACAGAAAGTAGTTCAGAAAGAAATGGTGTTTCAGAAGAACTAGTCTGACAGATAACTGAATTGAGTTAGAAGAAAAATGTAGATAATATCTGATAATGCTAAATTGGAAGAAAAATGTGCTGCTAAAAGAAAGAAGAAGTGAGATCAAAAATAAGTATCGGGTAATGATACAAGTTGGAATATTTACTATAAAGGGAAAAACAAAGCCATGGAAAAAATACTAGGACTTTGCTTCAGAAGAAGCCTCATATTTGTCACACAATTATAGTGGAAAATTGACTATCATCCTGTTCCTGGGAAGTTGGCCATATATTCAGCAGAAGACCTTAAAATGAGGTCCAATATAACTGGCACACAATGATTTAGAAATAAGTAATGAAGGTTTCTGAAAACCTTTTGTTTGAGGATGTCTTTTCTAGTAAAAAGCTTTTCTGAAACCTGAAAAGTTGCAGAGAGCAGATTACTCCATGTTGAGATAAAAGGAAAGATCTAACTAGGCAAAGACCTGGCAACTTGATATCAGTTCTAGAAAAAGGTTATAGATTAGCTAAAAAAAATACATCAAATATGTCACACAAATCCAGATGGAGCTAGTAAAAACAAATAAGATACTGTAATGAATTAGGGAAATGAGAATAGTGGTATTAAAATAAGAACAACCCCGTTCAAGACAACAAAAAAACACAACCCAAACCAACAAATCTATGGAAGAAATATTTGACTTGATGAATATGAAGTTAAAAAAAAAAAAAAAGGCAACAGGCTCAAACAAGAATGTGCTTTGATCAAAATTAAATAAAAATGTACTAATAATGAAAACTATGACAGGTCAGTACTGCAGAAAGAGTGTTAGGAGTAGGCTTGTGGTTCTACACCAGACACTCTACCCAGAAAACACAACTGTGATGTGTTTGTGATGACATGCATTCACTAAAGACAGGGGATGAAAAGTTCTGGAAACATGGGAAGGCTCTCCTCAGCAAGCACGGGTGAAAGATGTGAGGTGAAGGAACGAATATGAGCTGTAGCCTAGGCTCAGTGATGTGCACAGTGGAGGTGAGTAGGAGGTGCAAGGGCTGCGGGCTTTACGCAGTTGTGGTCAGAGTGGGCACCTGGGGCTTCTGTCACAAAGATGTGTACTACTCTGAGTCTGTCTTAGCCTCTGGCTGCAGCTGTTGAAAGTAGGGAGCATGTTTGTGGTCTCCTACCCCACCTCCACTCTTCCATTGGTATTGTTTGAAGGTTTGTGCCAGAAAGATGGTGTAGTTGGGGTTTTCCCATAAAGGCAGAGGATGCTCTTAAAGGACATGAAGTGGGGATCTGATACTGTAAGTCTTAATTCCTGATCAGAAGAAAAGGAGTTACAGCAGTAGAGTGGTTTCTGCATAGGATGCTATAGCTCATAAGTAATTTTAAGAAGGTTCAGTCTGTCTGACTCTCAGATTTGTGTACGCAGGAAGAGACTGTCCATATCAGTTTCAAGCTGCCCTCACCTTTGGTTGACAAGGAATGGGTCTATGTATGCTGCTATGGCTGTGAGGCTGCTCTTGCTTCAGGGCAGCACTGGTAGTCAGCTGCCTGAGGCTGACGGTGTGGTCTTGGGGCAGAGAAATAAGGTTTTTGTTGGGATGTGAGTGTATGCACACCTACCTGTGAGCATTTCACTGCTGCACTGGTTAAACATAAGACTTCTCTACAATAAACATATAATCACAGAATCATAGAATCACCAAAGTTGGAAAAGACCTCTAAGATCATCCAATCCAACTACCCAACTATCACCAATATTTCCCACTAAACCACGTCCCTCAGTACAACACCTAAACATTTAGTGAACACCTCCAGAGATGGTGACTCCACCACCTCCCTGGGCAGCCCATTTCAGCGCCTGACCATTCTTTCGGAGAAGTATTTCCTAACATACAGCCTGAATCATCCCTGGCACAAATTGAGGCCATTCCCTCTAGTCCTATTGCTAGTTACCTTGGAGAAGAGACTGACCACTACTTCACCACAACCTCCCTTCAGGTAGCTGTAGAGAGAAATAAGGTCACCCTGTCATGGTTTTGTGATTTTTGTTATCGGTATTCCACTTCATAGAATCATAGTATCATAGAATTGCTCAGGCCTAGCCATCCAGTCAGTGTTTCACCCAGCAGAGCGTACGCCCATCCAAATCGTAGGCAGCCAGCTTCTCCACAAGAATGTTGTGGGGGACAGTGTCAAAGGCTTTACTGAAGTCCAGGTAGAGCACATCGACAGCCTTACCTTCATCCACTAAGTGGGTCTCCTTGTCATAGAATGAAATCAGGTTTGTCAAAATAGGATCTACCATTCGTAAACCCATGCTGACTGGGCCTGATCCCATGGTTGACCTTTAACTGGTCCATGATGGCTCCTGAGATTATCCGTTCCATAACCTTCCCAGGCACCGAGGTGAGACTGATAGGCCCGTAGCTGCCAGGAACATCTTTCTGGCCCTTTTTGAAGATGGGCATCACATTTGCCAGTCTCCAGTCTGCCAGGACACCCCTGGTTAGACAGGACTGCCAAAGAATGATGGAGAGTGGCTTGGCAACCACATCTGCCAACTCCCTCAGCACTCTGGGGTGCAATCCATCCAGTCCCATGGACTTGTGAGCATCCAGCTTTCACAGAATCACAGAATTGTAGGGGTTGGAAGGGACCTCCAGAGATCATCAAGTCCAACCCCCTGCCAAAGCAGCCTGGGTTGCAAAGGAGCACAGTGCTCATCCAGTTCCAACCCCCTGCTGTGTGCAGGTCGCCAACCAGCAGCCCAGGCTGCCCAGAGCCACATCCAGCCTGGCCTTGAATGCCTGCAGGGATGGGGCATCCACAGCCTCCTTGGGCAACCTGTTCCAGTGCCTCACCACCCTCTGGGTGAAAAATTTCCACCTAACATCCAACCTAAACCTCCCCTGTCTCAGTTTAAAACCATTCCCCCTTGTCCTATCACTATCCACCCTCACAAACAGCTGTTCCCCCTCCTGTTTATACGCTCCCTTCAAGTACTGGAAGGCCACAATGAGGTCTCCCCAGAGCCTTCTCTTCTCCAAGCTGAACAAGCCCAGTTCCCTCAACCTTTCCTCATAGGAGAGGTGTTCTAGCCCTCTGATCATCTTAGTGGTTCTTCTCTGGACCCATTCCAATATGATGGAGGAACTGTGTAGCTTCCTTCATCATGATGAGCCTGATGAACCCCTGGTGGCATCACAGACAATTGATGAGAATCACGATTATCAAAAGTCTACTAAAGGGGCTGATCAAACTGATTTGCTCCCTACCTGTATCATTCAATATCTCAGCTATTAAAAGCAGACATCCTCCAGCTTGAACAAATGACAACAGTAAGACTATGACTATTGCCTTGTGGAATTACCTATGGGGGCATGGAGAAGATATGAAGAAGTGGCATAAAAAACCCACTCCTGAACATTAAGTGCTAGGACACATCAACCCCCAAGGAGAACTCCTCCAAAAAGGTAATTGCTCCAGTAGCTGCGGGACACAGCAAAAGCTATAAAGGCCCTGATCATTAGTCACAGGCGGAGAAACATAGCAGTAAAAAATAGAAGGGCCCAGCACCCAGCTGAGGGAGGGAAGGATTAACAGTGTATTGGACTGTGTGGATTCGATGGCCTGGCACATCAGAACTACAGGAATATAAGGCACTGGTGGACAGTGCACTCTGATACCTTCAAGTCACCAAGGGACAAAATCTATCCATATTTCTGGAGTGACTGGGGGTTCCCAAGAGTTGACTGGGTAGGAGGCCAAAATCAGCCTCACAGGTAAAGACTGGCAAAAGCATCCTATTGTGACTGGCCCAGGGGGACCCTGTATACATCACATTGATTACCTCAGAAGGGAGTATTTTAGTGATCCCAAGGGGTATCGATGGGCCTTTGGAATAGCTGCTGTAGACACAGACAACATTAAGCAGCTGTCTGTTTTGCCTGGCCTGTCAGAAGATCCGTCTGTTGTGGGGCTGCTGCGAGTAAAAGAGCAACAGGTACCAATTCCTACAAAAACAGTGCACAGGCGGCAGTACCGCACCAACAGGGATTCTTTGCTCCCCATTCATAAGTTAATTCGTCAACTAGAGAGCCAGGGAGTGATCAGCAAAACTCACTCGCCTTTTAACAGCCCCATATGGCCAGTGCGTAAAGCCAGTGGAGAATGGAGGCTGACGGTGGACTACCGTGGCCTGAATGAAGTCACACCCCCACTGAGTGCTGCTGTGCCGGACATGGTAGAACTCCAGTATGAACTGGAGTCAAAAGCGGCCCCACAAAATGGGAAGTGAAAGGGAAAAGGGATAGGGAGATGGGAGCTGGGCTCAAGGAAGGAAAAAAAGCAGCGGCAACAATCTGTGGAGGAAAACTTATTTTACTGACTATGATATCGGAATGCAAGACAACACAATATAATACAGTCTAATTGAAATTGAGACTAATAAATCAAATAAAATAGGAGAGAGAGATTTCCTGAGACCAAGTCAAACCTGAAAAGCTTGGTATGGCTAGGAAAGCACCTTCCAGCACCACTGCAAGGCAGTAAGAGAGCGCCCAACCAGGGAGGGCCAGATCCTGTGACTTCCGTAATGTATAGGGATGGGTACCTGGAATTGAAGCTTTAACACTTTAACTCCCAGTGCACTACATGATGTTATGACATGGAATACTGAAAAAAAACACAAAACCATGACATACACTCCAACTGAAAAGGAGATCTTATCCACGTATGAGGGGGTTCAGGCTGCCTCTAAAGTAATCGGCACTGAAACAAAGCTCCTTCTAGCACCTCAACTGCCTCAGATTGTTGCTGCTGTTTTGTTTTTGGACCTATCTCTCTACCCTTTCCCTGTCTCCCTTTTCCCTTTCTGGGGCATAGATCCGTGGATCTAGTTGACGAATCAACTTATGAATGGGGAGCAAGGAATCCCTGTTAGTACGGTACTATCTGTGCACTGTTTTTGTAGCAATTGGTACCTGCTGCTCTTCCACTTGTAGCAACCTCACAAAAGATGGATCTTCCAATAGGACAGGCAAAACAAAGC
The DNA here is from genome assembly GCF_023343835.1 of Lagopus muta. Classification (NCBI taxonomy): domain Eukaryota; kingdom Metazoa; phylum Chordata; class Aves; order Galliformes; family Phasianidae; genus Lagopus; species Lagopus muta. The sequence continues at coordinate 3,606,358 of NC_064471.1, forward strand.
TCTCTTTTCTCTTTGCTCCCTGTCTGCATCATCTACAGCATTAGTATAAGGACTTCAATTTCAGAAACTCTTTTTTTTGTTTCTGTTAGCTTCAATTCCAAATACATTGTATTACACTGTATTTTCTCATATTCTGCTATTGTATTTAGCAAATTCAGTATTTTGCCTTAGCTTATTGCCATTGTTTTCATCATCTAGGACCCTCTCCCTACCTTTTCCCTCCCCCCCCCCCAGCCCCCTACAATTATTGGGGCATAGATTTGTGGGTCATTTCACCCCCTTGTCATGGCCACTAGTCTGAAACAGGCCGAACCATGACAGTGACGCAGTGATAAAACCAAATTACCTGGGGGAAAAAAAAAAGGCCAATGAAATACTGCACAATTTAAAGTTATAGCCAGTATTTGCAGTCCTAAGTCTTTTTCATGTTATTTCATGTTCAGTGATAGAGGAGTGTAGGAAATGGCAGTGACATACAGAAATGAGGCGAGGTAGATAGTCCAGTTAACTGAGAAAGCACTTGATGTGGTGGAACATTTGAAGAGGTGGATGTGAATGAGGATGCTTTTCCAGTGTAGGATAATGTGTGGAAATGAGTACAGGAGTGGTTAAAGCCTTAACTCTGGAAGGGTTAGAAATGGTGAAGAGTAAGTGAACATTAGAAGGAAAACCTACTACATAGAATTGTCATCTGAAATCCAGGAAGAAAACTCTCTAACTCCAATGTGGTGCTGGAAAGTGGCATCCCTTTATTCCTCATGATGCACGCCAGGCAACTTGACAAACAAGCGCTTCCTCTCAGAGTTCAGGTTCTACATTTAAACAGTTAATACATACATATTGTAGAGCAAACAAAGGCAATGACAGAGCCTTTATTTGAGATATAGGTGCTACAGGAAAAGATACCAGAGGAATTAACTTCCCCCCCCCCTCCCCGGAACAGTTTGGAGAAAGGGGCAAGCTGAAGAACGCAGCCTTCTCCCATTTGTACTCTCGCACCACAGGAGAAGGGGAAACCCACACAGACTCAAATTGCACACGTGTTCCCAGAAGCATTGCTGAGACAGAAAGGGTGACTCCAGCCCCCACCCTCACCCCTCCCTCCAGGGGCTCATGGGCTCACAGCATGTGCGTGCAGTTGCATTTAGAGTAGTCATACACCCACTTCCTTACTTTTTCCGCATTTTTCCACCATCAACTTTATCACTGAAACTTTTGGCTGACCTTTAGCTGATTTTCCCAAATTTGGCAAATTCCCATTGCTTGTTAGGCCATAATGAGCAAATTCCAAAAGAATATCTTGAAAATTCAAGGAAAATACCCTTGCATCTGGCGAAACGCAAAGATAAGTAGTCTATTAAGACTGCAGCGCTTCTTGTGAGGCAGAATCCTTGAGGTAAACAAGGCTGTTCGCACACTAAGCATAAGCAAAGATGAAATTGAATGTTTTAGAACTAACACTCATTGATTCCTTTTGCTAAACTTATATATTGGTCCTTAAACTAATACAGTGATCCCTATTGCTAAACAAACCAACCTGTACAATCAATGGATATTAAGATGTTATAATCACAAAAGAACAAGAAAGTTAGACAAAGTAGACTAGGATAATAAGGAAGAATAAATGGAAGGCTTACCTGTATGCTAGCCTTAACTACAAAAAGCACCAGAAGAAGGGATCTCCAGATGAGATCCTTCCCCCCTGGTAGCCAGCTCTTAAACAGGTCTAGGAGGGGTGCAGCCTGGCTCCACCCCTTCCAGCAGCACAGATGAATTGCCTTCACCTGTGCTCCTCTGGCTGATTCATGGCTCACCTCAGGTGATCAATCAGAGGTTCAGGCCATGACTCAGCAGTTCCCATACACTCCACCCCTTCACGGCATGAACCAATGATCAGGTTAAATAAAGAGTAAGCTTTCCCTAATACAGAGATCCTCTATATTGTGACGCTTACACAATTTTATCATGACGCGTGTTGGTACAATTCCAGACGAGTGATGATCAGTGGATGTCCATATTCTTCTATGGGCCAGTGCTCGATGATGTGACTGGAAGCATGTGGCAGTGAGGTGCAGGTCCGTTCTGTGTTCCATCAGTCCCATGCAGACCATCACCGGGTGTTGTACGTGATCTGACAGCAACACTGGAACACTTGATGGCATTTTGTTCCTTCCGGTGGTCCTGAAGGCTCACAGACTCACGGGGAGTAATACAGATGTTTTACAGGTACCAAGAGGGGAAGGTCTGCTCTCCAGGGCAAGATACAGGCCATATTTCTATCCTGGGTCAACACTTCCACTTGTACTGGGGCACGTCCTGGCCGCCTGTACCACACCTTCAGGCCAGATATCTGCAGCTGCATAATGATATCAGGCACCAAAGGAGGTGTCCTGATCTGCCACAGTGTCACGGAGTTGATCAGATCAATCTATGTCCGTGACAGGGGCGACAGGCCTCTGCCCTCCCCCCCCCACCCCAGTCCCACAAAAATGGGAAGGAAGGAAGGGAGGAAAAGAGCAGCGGCAACAATCTATGGAGGAAAACTTGTTTTACTATAATATCGGAATACAAAATAACACAATATATACAATTTAGTTGGAATTGAGATTAATAAACCAGACAAGATGAGAGAGAGAGAGAGTTCCCGGGACCGATTCAAACCTGAAAAGCTTGGAACGGCCAGGAAAGCACCCTCCAGCACCCACTGCCAGGCAGCAAGAGAGCGCCCCCCCCCACCCGGAAGGGCCAGATCCCGTGACTGCTGTAATGTACAGGGATAGGTAGCTGGGATTGGGCAGTGACACTTTAATGCCCCGTACACTACATGATGTTTTGATGTGGAATACTGAAACCCAAAAACAAAAAAACAAAAACAAAAAACATAGAACCATGACATTCCACCCCTTATTCTACATCGTTACATCATGCTTAAAATATATATACATATATACAAACAAACAAAAAGTGATTAAAATGCACACATGGCTATGTACATATACATAGAATTAGTAACTGCACTCCCCCGGCATCAAGTTTCCTTGTGGTACACATTGGACATCCCCATTCTTCTGCATTACCCACCAAGTGGATCCTGGTCCCTGGGCAAAAACTGTACCACGGAGAGGTTTGCCCTTTCCAGAAGCTGGAAGAACCCAAACTGCCTTTCCAAACATGTTCTTTACATGTACAACAGGGACTTTATCTCCCTCTATGGTATGTAGGGAACTGGATTGGTTAGGACCATCACGATTGATAGATCCTCTGGTATTGACCAACCAGGTGGCTTCTGCCAAATGCTTCTCCCAGTGCTTAAATGTTCCGCCACCCAGTGCTTTTAGCATCGTTTTTAACAATCCATTGTATCGTTCAATTTTACCAGAGGCTGGTGCATGATAGGGAATATGGTAAATCCACTCAATGCCATGATCTTTGGCCCAAGTATTTACAAGAGAATTTTTGAAATGAGTCCCATTATCTGACTCAATCCTTTCTGGAGTGCCGTGTCGCCACAGGACTTGTTTCTCGAGACCCAGTATGGTGTTTCGGGCGGTAGCATGGGGTACTGCATATGTTTCGAGCCACCCAGTGGTTGCCTCCACCATAGTAAGCACATAATGCTTACCATTGCGAGATCGTGGCAAGGTGATATAATCAACCTGCCATGCCTCCCCATATTTGTACTTTTGCCATCGCCCTTCTTCCCACAGAGGTTTCATCCTCTTGGCTTGTTTGATGATGGCACATGTTTCACAGTTATGAATAACCTGTGCAATGGCATCCATAGTTAAGTCCACCCCTCGGTCTCTAGCCCATTTGTATGTTGCATCTCTCCCTTGATGACCTGAGGTCTCATGGGCCCACCGAGCCAGAAATAATTCACCCTTGTTCTGCCAGTCCAGGTCTATTTGAGCCACCTCAATTCTGGCAGCTCGATCTACCTGATGGTTATTTTGCTGTTCTTCAGTAGCCTGACTCTTGGGCACATGAGCATCTACATGGCGCACCTTTACAATCATATTCTTTATTCGGGCAGCAATGTCTTTCCACAGTTCAGCAGCCCAAATAGGTTTACCCCTTCTTTGCCAGTTATTTTGCTCCCACTGCTGTAACCACCCCCATAAGGCATTTGCTACCATCCATGAGTCAGTGTAAAGATAGAGCATTGGCCACCTCTCCCGTTCAGCGACATCTAAGGCCAGTTGGACAGCCTTTACCTCTGCAAATTGGCTTGATTCGCCTTTCCCTTCAGTGGCCTCTGCAACTTGTCGTGTGGGGCTCCACACAGCAGATTTCCATCTGCGATGCTTTCCCACAATACGACACGATCCATCTGTGAACAGGGCATATTTCTTTTCATTCTCTGGTAGTTCATTGTATGGTGGGGCTTCTTTAGCACGTGATACTTCTTCTCCCGGTGGTGTTCCAAACTTTTTACCTTCAGGCCAGTCCATGATGATCTCTAGGATTCCTGGACGGCTGAGGTTCCCCATCCGCGCTCGCTGTGTAATCAACGCAATCCACTTGCTCCAGGTGGCATCAGTAGCATGATGGGTGGAGGGAACCTTTCCTTTAAACATCCAGTTCAGCACTGGCAGTCGAGGTGCCAGAAGGAGCTGTGTTTCAGTACCGACTACTTCGGAAGCAGCCCGAACCCCTTCATAAGCGGCTAAGATCTCCTTCTCAGTTGGAGTGTAGCTCTCTTCAGACCCTCTGTATGCCCGACTCCAGAATCCCAGGGGTCGGCCTCGTGTCTCTCCTGAGGCTCTCTGCCACAAACTCCAAGTGGGACCGTTCTCTCCAGCAGCAGTGTAGAGGATGTTCTTTATACCCTGTCCCGTCCGCACTGGCCCTAGGGCCACGGCACGGGCTATCTCCTGTTTAATCTGTTCAAAAGCCTGCTGCTGCTCAGGGCCCCATGTAAACTCATTTCTCATTCGCGTCACATAATAAAGGGGGCTTACAATGAGGCTGTAGTTTGGAACATGCATTCTCCAAAAGCCCACTGCACCCAGAAAAGATTGTGTCTCTCTTTTGCTAGTGGGTGGAGACATAGCAGTGATTTTGTTGATCACGTCTGTCGGGATGTGACGACGGCCATCTTGCCACTTTATACCTAGGAATTGAATCTCCTGGGCAGGTCCTTTCACTTTGCTTCGCTTAATAGCAAAACCAGCACTCAGAAGAATTTGGATCATTCTCTCTCCTTTTGTGAAGACTTCTTCTGCTGTATCGCCCCACACAATGATGTCATCAATGTACTGCAGGTGCTCAGGAGCACTGCCCTGTTCCAATACAGTTTGGATCAACCCATGGCAAATGGTCGGGCTGTGTTTCCACCCCTGGGGCAAACGGTTCCAGGTATACTGAATGCCCCTCCATGTGAAAGCAAACTGTGGCTTACATTCTTTGGCCAAAGGAATGGAAAAGAAGGCATTAGCAATGTCAATGGTGGCATACCATTTGGCCGCTTTTGACTCCAGTTCGTATTGGAGTTCTAACATGTCCGGCACAGCAGCACTCAGTGGGGGTGTGACTTCATTCAGGCCACGGTAGTCCACCGTCAGCCTCCATTCTCCACTGGCTTTACGCACTGGCCATATGGGGCTGTTAAAAGGTGAGTGAGTTTTGCTGATCACTCCCTGGCTCTCAAGTTGACGAATTAACTTATGAATGGGGAGCAAAGAATCCCTGTTGGTGCGGTACTGCCGCCTGTGCACCGTTTTTGTAGCAATCGGTACCTGTTGCTCTTTTACTCGCAGCAGCCCCACAACAGACGGATCTTCTGACAGGCCAGGCAAAACAGACAGCTGCTTAATGTTGTCTGCATCCACAGCAGCTATTCCAAAGGCCCACCGATACCCCTTAGGATCCTTGAAATGCCCCCTTCTGAGATAATCAATACCTAGTATACATGGAGCCCCTGGGCCCGTCACAATAGGATGGTTTTGCCAGTCCTTACCAGTGAGGCTTATCTCAGCCTCCAACACAGTCAATTCTTGAGAGCCCCCGGTCACTCCAGAAATATGGATTGATTCTGTCCCTTGGTGACTCGAGGGCATCAGAGTGCATTGTGCACCAGTGTCCACCAGGGCCTTATATTTCAGTGGTTCTGATGTGCCAGGCCATCGAATCCACACAGTCCAATATACTCTATTATCCCTTTCCCCCCCCTGACTGAGGGCAGGGCCCCCCTATTCATTACCTGTGGTAACTGGAGCAACTGCACTGGTGGTTGATCTGCTTTGTAATTCTTTCACCCGGGCTCGTAGTACAGGAGTAGGTTGACCGTGCCACTTTCCCATGTCTTCTCCATGGTCACGTAGGTAATACCATAAGGTAACTCGCGGTGTATTATTTCTTACTTGAGCCGGAGAGCGTTTGCTTCTAACAGCTGAGATCTTTGATGGTGCACGTGAGAAGGAAGGAAGGTGGGCTCGGATCATCTCCTTCATCTCCTTCATCTCCTTCATTAGACTCTTTTGATTATCCTGATCTTCATCAAGCATCTCTGATACTGTTACAGGTTTGTCACGGTTAATCAGTTGAGACATTTGCTGCCGCGTTTCATTCAGTTGGTCCGTCACTTTTGAGATAGCGGCTACAGCAGCATGAATGGGGGATAGCAACTGCTGATAGTTTTGGAGCGTAAGAATTAATTCATAAACTAAGGGCGTTCTCTGTTGTTCCTGGTATCTGTCACACGCTGACGTTAGTGTAGCGGCATATTTGTCCGGCGCTGTTGTCACGAGTTTCTGCCATATCTCAGGCGTCGTCCTCACTCTTTCAGGGTCGCGGTTTTGGTGTGGTTGGTTAGGAACAAAGTTAGGGTCATACAACATTTCCACCACGCCTATTTCCCTCAAATACTGGATTCCCTTTTCCACTGTATCCCATTTTTTCATCGCAATCTTCAAACCGTTTTTGAAGGGATACTTTTCCTTCACGGCTATTAACACTCGTTCCCAGAGGGAGGCAGCCTCATCCGAACATCGACTAATTCCTCTATCAATAGCTGGGTCTCTGGCAATGGCGCCTAGCTGGCGAGCTTCATTACCATCCAGAGACAAGCTATGGGCCCCACTGTCCCAACAGCGAACCAACCAGGAAACAATACTTTCATTCAGGTGCCGTGTAAACTCCTTTCTTGAACCTTGGATTTCAGTCATCTTTAGAGGCCGGCGAGTAGTAATAGAGACTTCCTCTTCATCACTCTCTTCTGCATGTCTCTTAGTTTTCGCTTTTGCCTTTCGCGATGGTGGTGGTTCTGAGGAGGGCCCCTCGCCTGGATCTTCCTCCTCCTCCTCCTCCTCTTCTCTTTTTCGTTCAAGACGCGAAGACACTCGTTTCCATTTCTTGCCCTCCACAGGAGCAACCGGTATTGTTACTGGTGTCTCCTTTGATTGATTAGATTTGACTTGGGGATTTTCCCCTTTGGCTTGAACCTCAGCTCGGAAACTCTCTCTCTCCCGAATGGTATTATATAGGGCACGGTAAGCACAAGCCAAACCCCAAATAAGTTGTACCTCCTTAGATTTATGTAAGCCGCATAGTCCCTGACTCAAATACTGGCTTAATTTCTCGGGATCCCACAGGTGTTCAAGAGTAAAATCCCATGACACTGCGGGTCCCCATGCTTCTAAAACCTTTCCTAAACCTCTCCATATTCCCTGCCAATCATCATTCTCTAGTTTTGGAGGAGACTCCTTCCCCTTATTACGAATGCATAGGAATACATTCAGGAAAATTGATGACATGCACACGCACACCAACATGAGTATTAGTTCAGGAGTCAAAAAACGTTTGACAAACCGAGAAGAAAACCCAGAGACTGGTCTGAACATCGTGTTGTTTGTAAAATTAGCTATTCCATTTGGGATGTAGTTGTATGTGAAATTACCCATTCCTTCTGAGATGTAGTTGTTTGTGAAATTAGCCATTCCTTCTGGGATGTAGATGTCAAAGTTCAAATCATACCACATTGCAAATAGGTAAAACATAGGTGTCTCCATCAGTGCCCTTAGGTAGTTATATACGGATGCAATTCCAAAACACACAAGTGTGAGATGGATTATTGGCCAGTAGGTTGTGACTAACACCATTGCTTTAAATCCTTTACCCAGCACCCCCACGATAACGAGTGGGTTCATCGCTGGTGCTTGCTAAAAAGGGTTAATGAATTGAAGCTAACAAGAGGAGGGAAAAAAAAACAAAAAAAGGAAAAAAAAAAGAGGCACTACTCAGACTAAGTAGTGCTCAAAGTTTACAAATATCCCAGAACACTGGCAGTACGCCTAATCTTTCAAGGTCAGGTTTTCCAGTACAGAAACCTGAACTACTGATAATGCTCCCTAACGAAGCTCTCTAAGAGCAGAGAGAAAAAAAGATTCGTTCTAAAAACTAAAAAGCAGTCGTGCCCCACGTTGGGCGCCAAAAAATCTGTCACGGAGTTGATCAGATCAATCTATGTCCGTGACAGGGGCGACAGGCCTCTGCCCTCCCCCCCCCACCCCAGTCCCACAAAAATGGGAAGGAAGGAAGGGAGGAAAAGAGCAGCGGCAACAATCTATGGAGGAAAACTTGTTTTACTATAATATCGGAATACAAAATAACACAATATATACAATTTAGTTGGAATTGAGATTAATAAACCAGACAAGATGAGAGAGAGAGAGAGTTCCCGGGACCGATTCAAACCTGAAAAGCTTGGAACGGCCAGGAAAGCACCCTCCAGCACCCACTGCCAGGCAGCAAGAGAGCGCCCCCCCCCACCCGGAAGGGCCAGATCCCGTGACTGCTGTAATGTACAGGGATAGGTAGCTGGGATTGGGCAGTGACACTTTAATGCCCCGTACACTACATGATGTTTTGATGTGGAATACTGAAACCCAAAAACAAAAAAACAAAAACAAAAAACATAGAACCATGACACACAGGGACACGATGGGGGTCCCTTTAGCAATAAAGATCTGAGTGTTGACCACAATATCAGTAGGCCATGTACCTATTACAGGAGGGACTACTCAGCCTCCCACCTCCAACAGTCTCCCCCAAGGTGCAAGTAGGCCACACCACTTGGGTCCTACCTGCACCTTCCAGGGCCATTTTATTTTATGGGTACCTGGATCTAAATTCTCAGGGGCAGGGAGCAGAAGATTATTTTCATTACCAATCTGGGGTCTTACATGATGATCAGTGCCCGTAATTTGGATCCTAAGCGGGGTGGCCCATGTCATCTGCAACATTCTCAGGGCACTGGGTCTGCCGTCTCAAGGTCTTTCATTCAGGTCCCGCAGGGTTTCATACAGTCTTTTCTTCCACCCCTGCAGGGACTGGGAGTCTGTCTTCAGGGCAGCCTTAAGAATACCGTTATAATGTTCAATGAGGCCTGCCCCCATTGGATTATATGGCTGGCAGGTGGAATCGCCATTCGATGTTATTTTCTTCTGCCCAGCGCTGTATCGTTGCACCAGTAAAATGAGTCCCTTGGTCGCACTCGATGACTTGAGGTGTCCCGTAGGCAGACATCAGTTTAGCGAGTGCCTTGATGGTATATGCCTGGTTTGCTCTCGGTACAGGATAGGCCTGCAGTAGCCCACTTGCAGTGTCGACACAGGTCAGGGCGTATCTTGCCCCCTCGGAGCGAGGAAGGGGCCTGATGTAACCAACCTGCCATCACTGGAGAGGATTGTGTCCCCTAGCAAGATGGGCTGTTGTTTCGGGCAACGATCTCGGTCTCATCTTGGAGCAAGCGTCGCATCCCGGCATGCCTGGATGATGTCAGATAGTCGTATGGACAGTCCCCATGCTTTAGCAGCTGCCCACATTGTCTTTTGTCCAGCATGCCATAGCTTCTGATGTAACCAGCGGGCGATGTTCTCAGATGGTGAATTCTCAATCCCTCGAACTCGGGCCAGTGTGTCAGCTTCATCATTTCCCGGTGACTGTAGGGGCTGATGACCAGAAACATGGTAGACACGTACAGTCCTGTGTTTGACCGTATTCCATATATCTAACCACATGTCTTTGCCCCAGATCGGTCAGGCGTGGATTGTCCATTCCTGGGTGGCCCACTGTGCAATCCAAAGAGTGAGCCCCTGGTACACAGCCCAACTATCTGTGCAGACGTTCAGGATACCATCACCGGGTTCCTTGGTTATAACCATCCACACAGCTCGCAGTTCTGCCCATTGGCTGCTCTGACCATCCCCCTCGTCGAACCAGATTGTCTCGGTGGAAGGATGGTATGCTATTGCTCTCCACTTGCTCGGGTTGCCCTTGCTGGACCCATCTGTGTACCAAGCATCTTCAGGGATAGGATATTTTCCCTCCTGAACGGGACTCTTCTCTGGTGCAGCGACCAGTATTTCTTTTGGTGCATCACTGTGATACGTAACTGGGCCTAGGATCTTCTGGAGTTCTTCTTTCAAGGGTGATGAAGACAGACTGCTCCTTTGGCTGAGGTAGGCGACCCATCGTGCCACCGTTTGTGCTTGGGCCACCCCTGTCTTAGGAAGGTGGGTCAGGTCTTTCACCCACCCCTGAATTGGCAGAGTGGTCTTGACTATAACTGCAGCTGTTTGAGTTATTGGCTCTACTGCCTGTAATGCCGAATAGGCAGCCAATAACTGTTTTTCAATCATACTGTATCTTTCTTCTGCTCCGTGCCAAACCTGAGACCAGAAACCAATGGGGGTCCGAACAGAACTCTGGCGTTGCCACAGGCCCCAACCAAAGCCGTCTTGAGTAACATGAACGTCCAATTCAGCTGGGAGGGTAGGTTCAAATATACCCAATGCCTGGGCTTGTTTAACTGCCAGTTTTGCTTGTTGGAAAGCATCCTGTTCTGTTTTCCCCCAGTCCCATAGCTGCCCCTTTTTTGTGAGTCTGTATAGTGGCCTTAGCAGCTGCGCTAGGTGAGGTATAAAGGAACGCCAATAACCCAATATACCTAGAAACTCTTGCAGCTGCTTTGATGTTGTAGGGACTGGGAACGCCTGAACCTTATCTATGACAGCACTGGGTAGCACTGCGGTCTTTCCTGACCAAACCACCCCCAGGAATTTTATGGACAGGCCTGGACCTTGCACCTTTTGGGGATTTATAGCCCATCCCCTCTGTTGTAAATAGGCGGTTAATGAATTTGCTGCCTGTCCTACTGCCTCCAGTGAGTCGGATGTCAACAGGAGATCATCAATATAATGATATTGGTTAACATCATCAGGTTTTCTCCAGTCAGTCAGGTCACACGCCACTAGATTGTGACAATACGTTGGTGAATGCACGTACCCCTGTGGCAGGACCTGAAAGGTCCACTGCCTGCCTCCCCACGTAAACGCAAACTGATCTTGCGATTCCTCAGCAATTGGGATACTGAAGAATGCATTTGCTAGATCTACGACACAATGATAGGTTTTTATCTCCCTACTCAATGTGTCCATTAGGGAGGCAATATTGGGTACGGCCGCATGAATAGGCGGCGTAACCTTATTTAAATCTCTGTAATCTACTGTCATTCTCCATGTGCCATCCGACTTCCGCACTGGCCATATGGGGGAGAATACGGGCTGTGTGCAGGTCTTATAATGCCCACTTTTTCTAATTCCTGCACTGTTCTCGATATTTCATCTTGCTCACCCAGGAGTCTATACTGTCTGACATTAGTAATCTGGCACGGTTTCGGCAGGCAAATAGGCCCATGTTTTGCATGGCCTCTTAATATTGCCTGCACCGCCCGGATACTGATACATCTTTGTCGAAGTCTGAACTCTCCCACGGTTGTTTGGAGAGCCAGACCCCATAGAATATCTATGCCCAGGACGTATTCTTGGACTGGGGCAATAGACACCTTGTACTCCCAGGGTGGGAGACGCCCAACCCCCAATTTTAACCATGTTTGGGTGACAGGAATAGTCTGTCCCCCAAAACCACCAATCATCACTCTGTCCCCATCAAATTTCCTCAGATCTCCATAGATAATTGATGTTTCTGCTCCCCTGTCTACCAAAGCCATAACTCTCTGAATATTTTTTCGGGACCAATAAATCGTTAATTCTACATAGTGCCTCCGGTCCTGTCTGGTGGCCCTACTGGGACTAACATCCCTTGTCACGCCATGAATTGTGCTATGGCCAATTCTTTTGCTTCTGGTGGCAAATTTAGTTGTCTCCAGAGCTGGCGGTCGATCTTAGCAAATTGAACCCCAGCCCGAATTAAATCATTAAACATTTGTTTTCGGGATACCCTTATGGGTCCCGATGGAGGAGCTCGAGTAGCCGGCATTTTGGTTTTATTTACCGGCAGGACCTCTGCTTCCTCCAAAAACCGAATATTGCGCCTAGTCCGCAGGCATTCTGTTTCTCCCAAGTCGGCAACTAACTGGGCAGCCTGCTGGACTACGGCTTCTGAGGCTACAAGGGGATTTAATATGGAAACTAGGGTGCCGTACAGATGGGAGGGAGCTTGCTGTAAAATTAAATCTCTCATCCCTGCTGAAAATTTAACCATATCAGGGCCATCAAATGTATCTTCATAGATAGCCTCTCTTACACCCAGTTCGTGGATATAGTTTTGAAGGTCCTCCATGGAGGACCACATGCCTGTACGTAAAGGTACGTCCGATTTATTCAGCCATACCATACGGCAGGCCACCATTAGCCATTCTAGTATAGAATGGTTTTCATCACATTATTGATTACCCACATATAACCTCTGTCTGAGAGCAGGATGGACAGTCATGGTGGCCAACTTGGCTATTTCTGGGCCATTCACCAAGACACTTTCTGCCCCAGTCTTAATAACCAAGCCGGCACACTTCCTCTAGGCTTCTGCCAAAATCGCTGTATTAAATCCATCAATACTGTTGCTGTGTATGGCCAGGCTGTTACATGTAAAGGAGTCTGGGCAGGGGGCCCCTGATCAGGCAGCACCCCTGCTGGTCTGTCCTGCCTTTTTTTTTTTTTGTTTGTGTGTGTGTTTGGTTTTTTTTGGAGGGGGTTATGACAGGACATACTTCTAGTGGATCGGTCAGAATTGGACATTCAAGCTCTAATTTGGATTTTTTATTTTCTTGATCAACAAAGTCCATTGATTCAGGAGTCTGGTCATCGTTTATTGAAATGTTATGAACTTGGCCTATGGGAAGATGTAGAATTGGCTTCTTCCCTGTTAATACGTTATGTTTGTGCTCTAGTTTTCCAATGCAGTCTTTTGAAAGTTGGTTTTCACTTTCTAAAGCGTTATTTCTTATATTGACATGATTTAAGGCACTTAATAGTGGCCATGCCACTATGGAGGCAGCCAGTTGTCTTTCTTTAATAGTGAGGACATCCTTGCTAAGTCCTTGAAAGTAATCCGCCATGCAATATGGGGAGATATTGCCCCTAACGTGTAAGGGACCCCATTTTTCCATGATAACAGGTAACTCATAATAGGGGGATCCCTCAAATCCTGGGATCTGCCCCAGAATCATTTTCTCTAGAGGAATATTGTGCTCCCCCTTCACCCATTTATAGAAATTCCAAAGAAAAGGCAAGATACAAACTTTAGTATATTCAGCCTGCCTGACTCACCGAGTGTATAATCAGTGGATATCAAGATGTTATAATCACAAAAGAACAAGAGAGCTAGTTAAAATAAACTAAGATAATAAAGGAGAATAAACAGAAGGCTTACCCAAATGCTAGACTCACCTACAGAAAATACCAAAAGAGGGGATCTCCAGACAAGATCCATCCCTACTGGCAGCCAGCTCTTAAATAGGTCTAGGAGGGGTAGAGCCAGGCTCCACCCCTTCCAGCAGCACAGGTGAATTGCCTTCACCTGTGCTCCTCTGGCTGACTCATGGCTCACCTCAGGTGATCAATCAGAGGTTCAGGCCCTGACTCATCATACACAACCTATATCAGAATACCAGCCTTCAGGCAGAGTTCACCCAGAGAGGAAAGGGCAAACTCTTCAACTGAAAACAAAATTTTCTTTTCTTTTTTTGCTTTTCTTTTGCTGGTGTGATTTGGCATTCCAGAGTGTAAGCCTACCCCAAGGTAAAGACTGTGTTACTTTTCTGTATAGAACCTAAAAGAATGATCTAAGGTAGTGATCTTCCCCTTTTTTGATTGTGCACCCTTATTTAAAAACGTTTGAACACCCACACTCTTAATATTTTTTTTTACCTTTGTTAATGGAACCAAAGAACATTTTCTTCATGTACCCCAATGGATTATTTTGGACACTCCACTTTAAAGACTCCTGATCTAAAGTTTCCTGTAACATATAGTTTAAATACTTTCTTCAGTCATCAGGTTTTTGTTCCAGTTTTGTTTTAAGTTTGTACTTTTTTTTTTAGGTGACGTTTTATCTTTTAGAAAACAAGGCATGGTATAAGCCCTACATTCGTGCTGCGATTATAGCTCTGGCTGTACCCCTGAGTCTTTGGCATCTCGCATGGTCTTTTGCTTTTCCAGGCCCTTTCCTGCTTGAAGATGACAGCTCTGAGCTGAAGGTTGAGAGAGAAGAGCTTTTAGTTGTTGCCTTTAAGTGGAGATGGATACTCAGCTCATAGAGTTTTTTTTCTCTGTGCCTTTACAGTCAAAGTTGTCAAGGCTTTTCAGCTGGCAAGAGGTGGGAGTACTCGTGGTTATCAAGACCATGAGGTGTTGAGAAGCTGCTCTTGCTTCTTTGTCAGCAGCCATCTCTTGGACTAAGCGTGTGTGTGTTTTGATGTTTGTTGGCTTTTTTTGTGTTAATTAATATTGTTCTTGCTTCTCAGGTCCTAAACTTCCTTTTCTCTAGGTGCTTTGGCAGATTACAGCAGAAGCTTTATCCTGGCTCATAAAGTTACCATTAAGAGATGAAGTATTTGTAGATGATATTAAATGTCTATAAAATAGATTTAGTTTGAAATTGAGGTAAGTCTATAGCTATGTTGTAAGCCTTGGCGGAAGCTCATCTTATAGCTTCCCTTATTTCTAGCTTTTAAAATTCTTATGTTTATAAGACAGGGTTTGTAAGAACTGTTCAGTTGTGTTGTGGTTTAACCTGTCAGGTGGTTAAGCACCACACCCTCGTTTGCTCACTTCCCCCCCTCCCAGTGGGTTGGGGGAGAGAATGGAAAATACCAAAGTAGAACTTGTGGGTTGAGATAAAACTACTAAGATAGAGAAAAAGGAAGAGGGAAAAGAAAAGATAATAGTTAAAACATATATACATACATCTGTATTATGTATGTAACAATTGATGCACAAGCAATTGTTTGCCACCCACCAACTGATGTCTAGCTAGCCCCTGAGCAGCAGAAGAGAGAGAAATGAACTCCCACGCCCTTCAAAACTTTCCTTCTACATGATGTCATATGATATGGAACATCCCTTTAGTCAATTCAAGTTAGCTATCCTGATTCTGTCCCATCCTTTGGGCTCCCGCAGCCACTCGCTGGTAGGAGCTGAGAAACTGGAATGGCTCTGTACAACACTGCTTAGCAACAACTAGAAACATTGGTGAGTTATCAACATTGTTTTTTATCCCAAAACCAAAACATAGCATCATATTGGACACTATGAAGAAAAACAACTCTGTCTCAGCTGAAACTAAGACACTCTGTTATGGTTTCAATTATTAATAAGTAATGTCTCTTCAAGGATTACTATGGAATTACATTCCCCGCTCCTGCAACCTTGACAGGCAGAGATGGGAGCCTTGCTAACAACCCATACTCAGGTGAGTGCTATTTAAAGGCAAGGATGATAAATTAGATGTGTTTGTTTCTAGATGCAGATAATCCTTTTGTTACTGAAAGAACAACCATTTTTCCTTCTGTAAGCAATTAAACTCACCAATCCAAAATAGGCAAATAAAAGCAAGCATCTCCTTCTCAACTTTGACATTATTTTTTCTTTGTGGTTTTGGTTGGTAATTCATACATGACCTCTTCTGGGATAAAACTGGGTAGTCTTCCAATGAAAAAGTACAAAATTGTTTAAAATGTAAATGGCAAGGTCATTTTGTGCCCTTCCCAAGCACATACAAGTGCTTGGAAAATACCCAATTGTTTAATCAGTCTTTTCCTTGAAACTGGCTTTCTTTTCTTTTTTTTTTGGCAATGGAATAGACCCTTTCAGAGCTCCCTCAGCAGCTCCCCGTGCTTGGTTATTTCTATTTTAGCACTTGTATGTTCCTAACAGGAGCTGCCTCTAACAGGCTCACCCCTGCCCTCCTCAAGTCTAATTGACTTAATTCTCAAAAGCATATGGTCTAAGAAGCCCTTCCTCACTCTTGCTCTTCTCTTGTTCTTCAGTTTTCAGTGTGCAAAGATGAGATTAATGCCATACAGCATATTCAGAAAGTGGTTTTCTTCCACTGCCATCTGATTATAGCTTAAAACTGTAGCCATAGGTATTAGGTGGTATAATTCCTATAATGCTGCTATTAAATGTTGTCATGTTTCTTGGCAACCAACAAAGAAGAATACTGGTTAGGATTGAGATAGATGTCATATGTCACTTCCTTACAGAAACAGAACAAAAACAAACGCATGAACGTGCTGCTCTGTAGGCTGTTAGTAAATGCAAGTGTTCTGGACTTTTCTGCTTCATAGTCACTTCTCTTGGGAGGCTGATTTTACGTCAATAACTAAATTTATTTTCCTACTTCTTTAGTAAGGTGATACAAGATGCAAGTGTTGTTTTACTGGCCTTCAGCTAATGTCTCCAGAACTTTGGTGTGAGGAATTGGACATCTAACTGGTCATGCTTCAAAAAATAAACATTGACAAAAATATGCCCATCACTGCCTGTAAATCCTAACTTGCTCTCAGACCATGATGCTTGGCTAATCAGTTTAACCTCCAGGAGAGTTACACTTTAACCCAACAACCGTTTTGCACTTTGGCTATTTACCATAGTTCTGCTTTTTAGCATATGTTATTGCAATAATCTGATAGTAATAAATAATGTACTTGAGATAGATAAGTATTAGTGTCTCTGTTTTATCAGTAGATTAGCTGTGGTACAGAGTTCTGTGCCACAAACAGGCAATGTCCCTGTGGCTGTCAGGAATAGAGACCGAGAGTTCTTCCCATGAAAACCTGCAGCCTTTCAAGTATAGGATGTGTTTTTTTTGTTTTGTTTTGGTTTTTTTAGCTGTTTATTTGTACTCAGAAGATCCTTGTAGAGAAGCTTTGATCACTTTTCTTCAGTTCTTTCCTTTGTAGGTGATGTAACAAAATTTGGCCGTGGTGATTCTACCTCCCCTGCTCCTGCTACCACTCTAGCCCAGCCACAGCAGAACCAGACACAGACTCACCATACGACTCAGCAGCCCTTCCTCAACCCAGCCCTGCCACCGGGGTACAGCTACACTGGGTTACCTTACTATGCTGGTGTGCCAGGCATACCCAGTGCATTCCAGTATGGGCCAACCATGTTTGTAAGTGTGACAGCCTCAACTGTAGTAACCCTCCCTTGATGACTGTTTTTTTCTCTCCCGCAAAACCTATGTCTTCCTCATCCTGCAAGAGATTCCCCCCCCCCAAAAAAAAAAAAAGTTGTGCAAGCATGAGAAAATAACTGCTGTCCCTTCTCCAAGAAAAGAGGAAATTTGGAAGGCCAGAAGTCATGGGTGTATGTTACTGTAAATAGTAGGTAGCTACAGCTCATGGATCTGTAGTGTTCCTGAAAACCCTTAGCAGCCTCTGAAGAGACAAAGGGAGACTCAAAGCTGAATCAGCAAGCTGAGAGGGCCTAGGAAATCCTTTGGAGGAAGGATACCCCAGCCTAGTAGTCTCAGGAAGGAGAAAGTTACTTGGGAAAAGGTGATACTTCAGGCAGAAGGATAGATTAGTATTTTAAGACTAAGTTTTATGAAACAACCTCAGGCAGGAGCTGGTTGGTGTTTCATTTGATTCTGGAGCACGCTGTAGTTATCCCTTTTTGGCTTATGGGTAAGAATTTTCTGCCTGCAGTCAATTTTATTGCATGTATGAGAGAAATGTGCAGCCTATTCTGAGACACAGTTGCACTGTAATGGGAAGAAAGTCCATATGATGCAGGACCAGGGGCAGCTGTAGCAGGAAACTTGTGGCTTGCACAGAGCTGCTAAAACAAGTTAGTACTTGAAATGTGAACACTGCCTCCCACATGATCCCAGTGCTCCCAGATCCAAATTACATTTCCCATGTGAGCTGGAGGTGCCTTCCCCACTAGATGACAGAAAGAAGCTTGCTTTTTGTTTGCTGCTCCCCAGCTAACAGCACCTTTTGTTCCCTTTCTCCTTTGTCCAGGTACCTCCAGCACCTGGTAAACAGCACGGAGTCAATTTGAACACTGCCTCCACTCCTTTCCATCAAGCAAGTAGCTATGGGCAGCATGGCTACGGAGCAGGTATGCTTATCACTGCACTGTTCACTGGAGCATCTACAGAGCTACTTGCGCACTGTAACACATTGTCTTGTACACACCAGCAGGCTATGATGACTTAACACAGGGAACAGCAGCTGGAGATTACAGCAAGGGAGGCTACAGTGGGTCATCTCAAGCACAAAGCAAATCTGCTGGCACTGGACCTGGGAAAGGTAATACGTGAGACTTGAGGTTACTTTTGAGTGGGATTTAGTAGGACAAACTACCAGTATTGCCAGTGCTTTGCAGTCAACACAGCAACCAGAGAAACACGCTTAAAATCAAAAATTTCTAATCAGGCAAAGATCTCTGTGAAGAGCAGTTTATTTATTATTGCAATAATGGGCGCACACCCCCTGCTGACGAGGGAGAAATTGTGCAACTAGTCAGTGAAATCCATTCCGTTATATACCCTGGGTCCAACACAGGTAATTCCTTTCCTGGCACTCATCAGTTGAGTGTCTCAAGCTCACAATCTTCCAACGCTGTTGCTACATTACACTTCCATACAACGTCTGTTACCAACCTATTGTTTTTAGGTATGTTCTGTGCTTTTCTATGGCGATAGGAGGACAATGTTTCAAAAAATTAGCACATTTGTTCTGTCCTGTGCTAGGCTCTCCCCTACCCTATATAGAATCACAGAATCACAGAATCGCAAGGTTGGAAACGACCTGCAAGATCATCTAGTCCAACCACCCTCCCATTCCTATCAGTGCCACAAGCTGCTAAACCATCTCTCATAGCTCCTCATCCAGGCGCCTCTTGAACACTGCAGGGATGGCGACTCCACCACCTCCCTGGGCAGCCATTCCAGTGCCTGACCACCCTTTGAGAGAAAAAGTTTCTCTTAATATCCAACCTAAACCTCCTCTGGTATAACTTCTGGCCGTTTCCTTGGGTCCTACTATTTGCCTGGGAGAAGAGGCCAGACCCTTTTACACGACAACCTCCCTTCAGGAAGTTGTACAGTGCAGTGAGGTCTCCCCTGAGCCTCCTCTTCTCCAGACTGAATAATCCCAGCTCCCTCAGCCACTCCTCATAAGGTTTGTGCTCCAGACCTCTCACCAGTTTTGTTGCCCTTCTCTGGACACGTTCCAGGGCCTCAATGTCTTTCTTGTAGTGAGGGGCCCAAAACTGAACACAATACTTGAGGTGCAGCCTCACCAGTGCTGAGTACTGGGGGATGATTACCTCCCAATATAATTACCTTACCTATTGCCTGTGCCATTTCTACCCAGGTCAGAATGCCCCAGTCTCAACTTTACTCTGTTCAGCAGCTTTCTTTGTGAAAAACAACTTATCCTATGCTACATACAGAAATACTGGAAATGTCCACTGCAAAAACACAGTCTACCTCTCACAACAGGATACAGATCCAAGCTGTTTCTCCACCTCCTGTGTACAAAATGCTTTTTTGTTTTTTAATGGCCCAAGTTATTCCTTCTAAATCTAATGGCTGAACTTCACATAAGGATTTGTGTGGTTGATGTGCAGCTTTGTCTCCAGTTACACATAGGAGAAATTGAGGTCTTTTTCCTGCCAAAGATGTCTTTGGTGAAGAATAAATGGTCTTGTAGTGTCATTGAAGCCTAAGATGCTTGATGCTACTGCTGAAATGGTCCTCTACCAATTGCTGACTGGATTTTGAGTTTGCTGGTAGGCATCTGAGTTAGCTGTGTATTCAGAGTGAGCAGGGCAGTTCACACATCTCTGGGCTGTTGTTTCAGCTGCTCTCTATATGCTCTGTAACTTATTGCATTGTTTCATACCTGGAAATGTTTCCTCTGTAACTGTAAAAGATAAGGGATGTACATAGCTTATGAAAGCTTTATTCTGCACATGCTGGTTAGATCTGAGAAATGTATACTGAACTGCTTAGCGCTAACTAGTTCATCCTTGAGCTTAAGCAAATACCAAGCATTTGCCATGCATCTGAAACACCAACTGGAGTGTTCAGTATGTAAGTCTTCAACCAAGAGCTGGTCATGCTCTTCTGCGTGGCCTGTGAAATGGAGTGATATCCTAGGAAGAGTAGTCTTAGAACAGTGCAAACCCCAGTTCAGTCCTTTGATTCAGTGGCCAAAGGAACTGCTGCTTTGTCACGGAGTTGACTAGATCAATCTATGTCCGTGACAGGGGCGGCAGGCCTCTGCCCTCCCCCCCACCCCAGTCCCACAAAAAATGGGAAGGAAGGAAGGGAGGAAAAGAGCAGCAGCAACAATCGATGGAGGAAAACTTATTTTACTATAATATCGGAATACAAGATAACACAATATATACAATTTAATTGAAATTGAGATTAATAAATCAGACAAGATGAGAGAGAGAGAGTTCCCAGAACCGAGTCAAACCTGGAAAGCTTGGAACGGCTAGGAAAGCACCCTCCAGCACCCACTGCGAGGCAGCAAGAGAGCGCCCCCCCCACCCGGAAGGGTCAGATCCCGTGACTGCTGTAATGTACAGGGATAGGTACTTGGAATTGGGGCAGTGACACTTTAATGCCCTGTACACTGCATGATGTTTTGATGTGGAATACTGAAACCCAAAAACAAAAAACAAAAACATAGAACCATGACATGCTTTTATTCAGATCCAAGTGAAGTGATCAGATCTGATCTTTATAAAACCACGAGTGGACAGTTGTCAGCAGTTTATGGGCTACTTTGGCCCTGTTCCATGAATAGTGGGGTGGGAGGATCCACAGATCCACACCCTAGAAAGGGAAAAGGGAAAGGATAGAAAGATGGGCCTAAAAACAAAACAGCAGCAATGATCTGAGGAGAAACAAACTAATTTAGTAAATAAGATATTGGAATGCAAGATAACACACTATAATACAATATAACACAATATAATAAGAATTGAAACTCATTAATGAAATAAAATGAGAGTGTCTGAAAGGCAAAGGCCTTACTCTAATGCTGTGATGAGACAGCACCCACAACAGAGACAAGCCAAATGATCAAAAAGAGGGGCTGTCAGGTGACTTACAAAGGCCTTTGATCTTATCCCCCTAAGCCAAAATGATAACAGAACAGCAAACAGTCCTCTGGGGAATGTAGTAGTTCTTCTCTTCTGTGACAGGTACCCAGAACTGGAGTATTAACTCTTTAACTCCCAGTGAACTGCATGATGTGGAATACCAACAACTAAACATCATAAAACCATGACATTCCACCCCTTATTCTACATCACTACATCATGCTCAATATATGCAAACAAAAAGCAATAATTAACAAGCATTACATACACTCACACACACATAAGTATATATACATGAAATTGCTGACTGCACTCCCCCAACATCAAATTCCCTTGTGGTACACACTGAACATCCCCATTTCTCTGCATCACCCACCAAGTGGACCCAGGTCCCTGGGCAAAAACAGTTCCACGAAGAGGTTTGCCCTTCCCAGAAGCTGGAAAGACCCAAACCGCTTTTCCCAACATGTTCTTTACATGTACTACAGGAACCTTATCTCCCTCTACAGTATGTAGGGAGCTGGCAGGACCATCATGATTGGTAGATCCTTAAGTGTTGACCAACCAGGTGGCTTCTGCCAAATGCTTCTCCCAATGCTTAAATGTTCCGCCACCCATTGCTTTCAACATGGTTTTTAGCAACCCATTCTGTTGTTACATTTTTCCAGAAGCTGGTGCATGATAGGGAATATGATAAATCCACTCAATGCCATGATCTCTGGCCCAAGCATTTAAAAGAGAATTTTTGAAATGAGTCCCATTATCTGACTCAATTCTTTCTGCAGTGCCATGTCGCCACAGGACTTGTTTCTTGAGACCCATTACGGTGTTTCGGGCGGTAGCATGTGGTACTGCATATGTTTCAAGCCACCCAGTGGTTGCCTCTACCATAGTAAGCACATAACGCTTACCTTTGCGAGATGGTGGCAAGGTGATATAATCAACCTGCCATGCCTCCCCATATTTGTACTTTTGCCATCGCCCTTCCTCCCAGAGAGGTTTCATCCTCTTGGCTTGTTTAATTGTGGCGCATGTGTCACAGTCATGAATAACCTGTGCAACGGCATCCATAGTTAAGTCCACCCCTCAGTCTCTAGCCCACTTACATGTTGCATCTTTTCCTTGGTGGCCAGATGATCGAAAATAGGGACCATCAGGTGACCTACAACGGCCTTTTATCTTTTCCCACTAAGCGGAAATGATAACAGAACAGCAAACAGTCCTCTGGGGGATGTAGTAGTTCTCTTCCTGGACAGGTGCCTGGACCTGGAGCATTAAGTCTTTAACTCCCAGTGCACTACATGATGTTATGGTCTGGAATACCGATAACCAAAAATCATAATATCATGACAACAGTTTGAGTCACCTTGCTGGTGAGTGAATGTTTCTGAGCCTTTTGTGGCACCAACTGACCCAGGTGGAAGCCAGCCTTAGTCAGTGATATTAATTCTGCAGGGGCAGTGGAGCAGATCTCATCCTTGGGCATGGATGTGAAAGGACAGGGACACAAGCTTGTAGCAGATGCTGAAGCTCATTGCTCAGCAGACTACTGGAAAGCTCTTGAATGCCACGAGAGCCAAATGTATCCCTAATCCTAGGGGAAAACTGGCTTTCTGCAAGCTAAATGAGTGTTCAGCACAGCCAGCTGCTGCCCAATGAAGTGCATTTGAATCCCAGCTACATGCATGTAGTGGACATGGATAACTTATCCCAGTGGGCTGATTTCCTGCATTATAGCATGAGCAAGGAACTGAGCCCTTCTTCCTGCTCCCGTATGGAGCACAGAGCAGGCCTAAGGGCATGTGGGGCGGTAGCCTGTGGGTCCAGGTGCCTTCACTGAGTACCAGGACCAAAACTAAGTGTAGAGTTCCAGTTGGGTGTTGCTTGGCTTTTTCATTGTCAGTGGCTTCTTGTTTTCTAGGTGTTTCTGTAACTTCAAGTAACACAGGTGTGCCTGATATCAGTGGCTCTGTCTATAACAAGACTCAGGTGAGAATTGCTGGATCCTCCTCCCTGTTGGTCTGAGACCAGGCTGGTGGCTCCTTTTATGGGTGTGATGGCACTCTGCTGGATCTGTGGCAGCTGAGGGCAGTTTCTAAACCAGTTGGTCTTGGTGTCAGCAGACTTGAGCTTTTCTTATACTGGCTCTGCTTGCTGCTAGAGAGGAGTCTTGTTCTCCATCCTGCTGCTTTTGCCTCATCAGTTCCTGGCCAAAGCTGCTGTCACAGATGCAGAGCTCCCTGCACTGTCACATGCTGCTTCATGTATACTGTGCCCTGAGCACAAATAAAATGTGATAGCACCAGTGTTTTTAGAAAGTAGCCCTCAAAGCAGATGAGTTAAGATGTTTGCTTTTCTCCAGCTAGACCAGTCAGTAGCACCCACTGCTATACCTGAGGATCTCTCTGATGGGTACCAGCACCCCTCTGCTTCACCTCTGTCTATTATTTTGTGTACAGGTTCCCAAAGAGAGTAGAAAGCACTTCAAGCTGTGTTGTGCAGTGGGGTTACATCCAGCTCCTTTCCTTATCCTTGAATCTTCTGTCAGGGCAGTCAGACTCATTGTGTGTCTGACTGTGATCTGTGCCCATGGGTAGGACGCCAGCTCTCAGTTACATGCATAGCATTAGCTTTGGCCTGGGGAAAGAAAACAGTGCAATTTCTTCTTGTCTTTTTGTTGAGCTGCTCTGAGGTCAAGTACACAAGATGTGAAGGATGGATTTCAAGCAGCTGCTGCTATCCCATATCCCACTAAGTAAAAAGAGGTCAGGGAAAAAAAGGAAAACAGTAGTCAATGAAATAAAACAATTTTAAAAGTTACGATCATTAGAGCAGAAATAAGGATGAAAATGAGTTGAAACTCACTCATCTACTAAATTGCTCACAGATGTTCAGTCTGACTTGCTCATGGGATTGACAAAAGGTACGGGAATCTGTGTTCAGGTCATTCTTGTTTGGTTGCTGTGGGGCTGTTCCCACTGGTCATTGATGTTTCCCATTACTTCCTGTGCAGACGTTTGATAAGCAGGGATTCCATGCTGGCACACCACCTCCTTTCAGCATGCCCTCTGCTCTTGGATCTACTGGGCCCCTGAACCCTGGTGCTGCCCCAGGTTATGCTCCAGCTCCTTTTCTCCATATCCTGCCTGCACATCAGCAGCCTCATTCACAGATGTTGCATCATCATCTTCAGCAAGATGGGCAGGTGAGTCAGCCCTTGCTGCCTTCACAAAGTGAGATTGTTCCTACCTACCTCCTAGAATGGGATTTTTGGTTTGTGTGTGGTGTTTTTTTCAATTTTTTTTTCTTTGTTCAAGTGCCTTGGCAGGATTGCAGACTAGATGCTGTTTACCAGCTAGGGGAGGGCTGTGGGGTAGGTCCTGCTTGGAAGATGCTATTGTAATGTAGGGTGCAGGGGATGTGAAGCTGAGACAGGTGCTGCTGATCCCTGGACATGAGCACTGTGATTGGGGGGAAAAAATACAAGCAACCCCTTGCAAAGATTGCATGTCAGCTCCCATTTCTGATTTGATTTCACCAACAAATGTGTTTCCTTTCCTCACTATAAAATGTTCACTGAAAAGAGAAAAAAAATGTTATGCTTTGGAGTCCAGAAATAGAAAATGACTGTTCTCTCTCTGTTCACACTGAGAGTGCTCCTTTCCTTCCTGCAGCTCTACTGTTTTACTTCTTGTGGTCTGATGCTGTTTTACAACACAGAGAAGCTAACCTTGAGAGAGATTAAACATTTGTTTAATTTGTTTGTTTTTTTGGGGGGGAGGTTACAACTCAACTCTAGCATCTCCCAGTGTTATTATTCCAGCTGTGTCCTTCTGCAGTGAAGGAATGATAGCATCCAGAGTGGCGACACTTGGCTGGGAATGGGGCTGGGTGGGTGTATCCCTGGGTTCCTGCTTGATGCCTTTGTTGGCCACTGGCTCATAAGATGTCAGATCTGGGTCTGATGAGCTGTATTAGTGGATGCTGGGGAGCAGCAGCTCTCTTGGTAATGTACTGATGAGCTTGTCTTCCATCTTCCTGGGGGCCTGTAGGTTCTATGGGTCCTGCAGTATGGTAGCAGTTGATGCTGATGGTTTGCTTTCTTTTGGTTTGCTAGGGTGGATCCAGCCAGCGCAACCAGCCCAGCACCATGCAGCAAAAGTCTCAGGCTACCAAAACTGCCTATGGCACTTCTCCATACTGGACTAACTAAATGTGAAAGGAGAAGAGAGGAAAAAACAAAAAAAAAAAAACAACAAAAAAAACTGAAGCCCAAGCCCATTCCTGAAATTAGTAGAAGTAACTGGTCAGCCAACCATCTGTGTGGGGAGAATTGTAGCCAGACATCCTCTGTGTGACTAGCCTGCTTCCTCTTTGAGTTGCTGTTGTATGTAATATATTTATGTATTTGTAAACGTAACAGAGCCTAAATGTGGTTTTCTGCATCTTGAAGCCTGTTTTATTTTCTTTGTAGGAAGACTAATTATTCACTTCCTGTATACACCAGGGCCTCCTTCCTTGTTTTTCAAGCTTTATGGGCATTATAACTGTGCCATTTTTATTGGAGCTATTTATTTAGTGCAATTCTAAATTCAGGCAAATACGGAGGCCTGGCTTCTAAAAGAGAATCAAGATGTAGCCTGTTTGACTTCTGCCCCCACCCACCAGTATAGCTGTTATTTTGCAGATGAACTCAGGGGCAGTTAGGTCACCTCTTTATTTTTTAATTTTTAAATAAATAATAAGAAAAAACTTTTGGTTTTGTTTCTCAAGCAAGAGACTTTGAATGGCTCATTGGGTCCTGGACCCTCCTTTGCATCATCAAAGGCAAAAACTACATAAGACTGTTTTAAAACTATAAGCTATTTCTTGTACCTCTTCTTGGCCTGAGCCACCCTGCCCAGGATTGACAGAGCGGCTGGATGAAAACTTCACGTTCTCCCTTTTTTAAAACAAAGGCCAGAGAAGCAACTCCTGGTACTTTTGTTATGTACCAGTGCAGTGAACGTTTTAGGAGTTTCTTTTTAGCCCTTCCCCTTATCTAATAAAAGATATAAGCATATCACGTGTTTGTCTGCTTTTCAAAGGCTCAAGGAACAGTTTTGCTTGTACAGCTTGTCCTTTTCTACCTCATCCCGCAGCAACCAGAGTAAAGCTCAGCAGGAAGGGGGTGCTGTGGAACAGGACAAAGGTGAGGGAAGGGGTCTGACGGAAGACCTGGGGCAAAGGCAGAGTATACTGTCTCCTGCCATGAGCTGCTGCTGTCTACCTCTGGTGCCCTCCATCACCATGCTCTATCTTAGTCTCAGCAGCAGCAGCGAATTTAGGTAAGGAGGAAGTGAATCTGAAGTATCACCCAGTGTTACCATACTGTACAATCAATGAATATACAGATGACATAATATATTAGAAAGCTTGGCTTACATAATTAATATACTAGAGCAGAAAAGGACACTCACCCTATCCTGGGCTCACATAGGAAACTCCAGTGGAGTAGATCTCCAAAAAAACTCCTTCCTACTGGTAGTCAGCACTTAAATGGGTCTAAGAGAGGTGCAGCCAGGCTCCACCCCTTCCAGCAGCACAGGTGAATTGCCTTCACCTGTGCTCCATAGCTGACTAATTGCTTGCCTCAGGTGATCAGAGGTTCAGGCCATGATTCAGCAGTTCCCATACATGTGCCTATGAGAAAGTGCTGCTTCTATGTGCAAGTGCTGAGAGGAAGGTCAGAGATGAAGGCTTCCTCCCAAGGGATGGATCCTGCCCCAGGTTCAACTTTGAGAGTCTGGCAGTTCATGGCAGTAGAGAAGGTGGTAAATGTGAAGCCATATTTGGACAAGCAGCAGATACAAGCTGGTTTTTTGTATTGCTTTTTAAACACTTTGCTGTTACTGTTACTGTAGTTAACAAAATACGCAAGTTAGAGATGTAGTCAATGAAATACGTAAAGCGGGGGCTGTCGAGGTCACCAGGCGTAATAGGATCTGCGGGGGCCCCTTGTGTGGTTAACGGAATACGTAAAAGGAGGGCTGTGGAAGTCATCAGGCTCTGCGGGGGCTTCTTGACTCATGAGAAACCATGATGAGACATGGCAAAACAAGACATGCCACACGTCTATTGGGCACAGATAACCGTAGCAAGGGTGATTGGTAGCACTGTGATATAAGGGAGAGCTATAAGAAGAGTGTGTTGCTTACAATAAACTGCATTTTGCCGCTCATCACTTTGGTGTGCTGAATAGCGAACAAATGGATCAGGCCTAGCACGGGACCAACTCGGTCGGGCGCTGGGCCTGAGGCTGTCAGGCCACTGCGGGCCAGGCGGACCACAACTTAAGTTACCGTGAGAAACTGCGACATGTTACAATATTGACAAGAGTGACAACTTCTTACTGTGAGAACCACTTTTTCTCTCTCTCATTTGAGTTATTAATTGTAACTCTCTTATTATCATCTTACATTATTTTACCATTTATAGTAAATTTGTTATCTGTCGTTATCTTAATTGGGTCATTTTACTTTCCTTCTCTCCAAAAGAAGAGAAAGGGGCCCCCTTGCCCTCCTTGCCCTGTCATGCTTGAAATCATGACAGATAGTGGTGCCCAACGTGGGGCGCAACAACTGATTTAGATAAGAGGTCTGCTGATAGCGTATTAGAACTTTTATTAAAATTTTTGGCCCAGTGCTAATTTTTGAGAAACTTTTGCCACTGAGCCAATATTCCCAGAAGTTTTTGGCATTGTACCAACTTGCTGTTTTCCACCTAAAAAACAATAAATTATTGTTTTTCTGTTTAAAAATGTTCTTTAGGGGGCTTCACACAACTGTACTCCAGATTGTGGTTCTTAAAACCTATTGGTTCCTTTTTAAGATAGTCAAAATACTTGTTGGGTTTGCATGCACATAACGCTATAACACAGTGGAAAGCACAATAATAGCAGGCTGACAAAGCCCTAGGCTGCAGCATGTCAGGATAAGCCCAAGTGCAGCAGCCGCAGATGCAGAAACAAAAGAAAAAAGCTACTTACCTGTGGGAATACAAGAAAGAATATTCAGAATATTCAGAGCAGAAGCTGTGGAGCAAGATAGATGGCATGAGAAAGCAAGGCTGAGAACCAAGGAAGGCTCCAGGAGAGAAAAACAGAAGCCAAATCAGCTGCGTGATGGCCACATGATAATGACCCTGATTGGAGAAAGGGTGTGTGGCTAGGAAGGACTGCTGTCTGATTCAATAAGTGCATGCATGCACAGCTGAGGAGTGTGCGTGGAATGTTTTGTTGACATGTAAAGGGCGGTGGGAAAGTTACAAGAGAAAGCTATGGAATACTGTCATGGTTTTGTGATTTTTGGCTTTCGGTATTCCACATAATAACATCATGTGGGGCACTGGGACTTTAACTGTTAATGCTCAAGTCCTGGGTACCTGCCCAGAAGAGAAGAACTACATTCCCCAGGGGACTTTGCGGTCAGGGAGAGGAGGTTTAACTCCTGGCAAGGTCACCTGATTGCTCTTTCTCGCCTGCCCTTCGTCGTGGGCGCTGCTCCCGTCTCCCTGCTGCTCAACTGGACTGCGCATCTCACCTCAGCATTGTGGTGAGGCCTATCCACCCTTTCAGACATTCTCTCTCTCTCCCATTATATTTGATTTATTAGCTTCAATTCTGATTATACTGTATTACAGTGTGTTATCTTGCTTTCCGATAATATACTTAGTAAATTAGTTTGTTTCTCCTCAGATCGGTGCCGCTGTTTTTAATTATTTTGGGGTCCCCTGTTTCCTTTTTTCTGGAGGTGCGGATCTGCGGATCCCTCCGCCCCGCTCGTCACGAAACCGGGCCGAACCAGCCCGCAAACAGTTGACATTCTTGGTGGAGAATGCAGGCACGGGCTGTTTTTTAGCTTTTTAGAACGAATCTCTCTCTGTTCTAGGAGAGCTGCATTGAGAAAGTTTATCTTTTTCACCGGTGCTCACTGAAAACTTGACCTTGAAAGTCTAGGCGGACTGCCAGTGTTCTGGGATATTTGTAAACTTTGAGCACTGCTATCTTGCTCCTGTAAAGGGAGAAAAGAAAATGATTCTGCTTTCTCTTTTAAACCTGTTTGCAGAGGGAGCTGTTAATTTCACAGAACTTGGGATTTTTAAACAGGTTCCCAGTCTCTCCTTTGAATCCTTTATGCAGTTTTTGAATGCTCACCTGATGGCTTTGTTAATCTCCCTGAATTCACTGTTCATTATTTCAGTCAGTTTTTGTATTTATTGTATTTTGAGGAAGCCTTCCCCAAAACCAGAGAATACTGAATGGCAGGGAGTGTGGAGAGGCTTGGGAGAGATTTTAGAGAGATGGACATCTTCGGTGTCATGGAACTTTACTCCTGAACACCTGAAAGACCCTGAAAGCTTAAGCATTTATTTGAGACAGGAATGTTGCAGTTCAGGCAGATCTGAGGAGGCACAAATGATTTGGGGCCTGGCTAATGCTTATCGGGCCTTATTCAATGGTATCCCAAAAAGAGAGTTTGTGAAATTGAGAGAGAGTGTCTGAGAGCTGAGAGGGAGAATCTCCAGGCTGAGAAGGAGAGTTTCCAGGAGAGACTCTGAGCCGAGAGGGAGAATCTCCAGGTCCAGAGAGAGAGTCTCCTAGTTGAGAAACAGAGTCTCCAAACGCAAAGAGAAAGTCTCCAAGCCAAAGGGGAGAATCTCCGAGATGAGAGAAGGAATCTCCAATCTCAATGAGATGCCTTCGAATCCGAACGAGACTCCCTCCAATCCAAACTCGACACCCTCCAGACTGAGCGAGACACCCTCCAATCTGAACTAAATAATCTCATAGTCGAACAAGACAGACTCCCCAAGCAGAGCTAGAGGGTGAGACCATCGGAACTGACCAACCTGATCAACCACAGGAGGCACCACAACTGATGTCAGTCGCCCCTGTAAGAGGACGGAAAACGAAACGAATCTTGACTCAGTTAGAACAGAAGAAAGAGGAGGAAAGAGGTCCAGAGGATTGGCTCCGAGGTCTAAGAGAAGCACCCCTGAGTCCAGGGGAGGGGCCCTCAGTAAGACCACGGTCACCGACGCCTACGAGGGCAACAAGAAGTCCTGAAAGAGGAAGAGGTGAGCAAGATATTTTTACCCTTGTTGATCGATCTCTGAAAATGAATGAAATTCGAAGTCTGAGAAAAGACTTCTCACGTCACCCAAATGAGCCTATTGCTACTTGGTTACTTCGATGCTGGGACAATGGGGCCAACAGCGTGTGGCTAGATAGTAGTGAAGCTCGCCAACTGGGTGGCATTGCTAGGGACTCAGCCGTTGACAGAGGCATTGGTACATGCCAGAACCAGGCCTTCACCCTCTGGAAGCGGATGTTACCTGTAAAAGAAAGATACCCCTTCAAAGACGATCTCATGTCTGAGAAAAAGAAATGGACTGATATAGAAAAAGGCATCCGTTATTTGAGAGAATATGCTGTGGTGGAAATGCTACATAGTCCTGATTTCATTCCTGATGATCCAGACCAAGAGCATGATCCGGAGAGAGCCAGGTGTACACCAAACATGTGGCGTACATTCACAAAGACTGCACCAGAGAGGTACGCCAGTACATTTGCAGCAATGTATGGCAGAGGGGAAAGAAGACCCCTTATAAATGAGTTGCTGCAGACAACGGAGGAAACAATTAGAGGGGCCCTGCCCCCAGCCGGGGGGGGAAAGGGATAACAGAGTATATTGGACTGTGTGGATTAGATGGCCTGGCACATCAGAACCACGGAAATATAAGGCCCTGGTGGACACTGGTGCTCAGTGCACCCTAATGCCCTCGAGTCACCAAGGGACAAAATCAGTTTATATTTATGGGGTGACTGGGGGTTCCCAAGAGCTGACTATGTTGGAGGCCGAAATCAGCCTCACTGGTAAAGACTGGCAAAAGCACCCTATTGTGATTGGTCCAGGGGCTCCATGTATACTTGGTATTGATTACCTCAGAAGGGGATATTTTAAGGATCCCAAAGGGTATCGATGGGCCTTTGGAATAGCTGCTGTAGACACAGAAGGTGTTAAGCAGTTGTCTGTTTTGCCTGGCCTATCAGATGATCCGCTTGTTGTGGCGTTTCTAGAAGTGAAAGAGCAACAGGTACCAATAACTACAAAAACGGTGCACAGGCAGCAGTACTGCACCAACAGGGATTCCTTGCTCCCCATTCAGAAGTTGATTCGTCAGTGAGAGAGCCAGGGAGTGATCAGCAAAACTCACTCGCCTTTTAACAGCCCCATATGGCCAATATGTAAAGCCAGTGGAGAATGGAGGCTGACAGTGGACTACCGTGGCCTGAATGAAGTCACACTCCCACTGAGTGCTGCTGTGCCAGCTATGTTAGAACTCCAATACGATCTGGAGTCAAAAGTGGCCAAATGGTATGCCACCATTGACATTGCTAATGCCTTTTTCTCCATTCCTTTGGCCAAAGAATCTAGACCACAGTTTGTTTTCACCTGGAGGGGCGTTCAGTATACCTGGAATCGTTTGCCCCAGGGGTGGAAACACAGCCCGACCATTTGCCATGGGTTGATCCAAGCCGCATTGGAACAGGGAGGTGCTCCTGAGCACTTACAGTACATTGATGACATCATTGTGTGGGGCAACACAGCAAAGGAAGTTTTTGAGAAAGGAGAGCAAATAATCCAGATCCTTCTCCGTGCTGGTTTCGCTATTAAGTGAGGCAAAGTGAAAGGACCTGCCCAGGAGATTCAGTTCCTATGTATAAAGTGGCAAGATGGCCGTCGTCACATCCCGACAGATGTGATCGACAAAATCACTGCTATGTCTCCACCCACTAATAAGGAAGAGACAGAATCGTTTCTGGGCGTAGTGGGTTTTTGGAGAATGCATGTTCCAAACTACAGCCTCATTGTAAGCCCCCTTTATCATGTGACATGAATGAAGAATGAGTTTACATGGGGTCCTGAGCAGCAGCAGGCTTTTGAACAGATTAAACAGGAGATAGCCCGTGCTGTGACCCTAGGGCCAGTACGGATGGAACAGGATGTGAAGAACATCCTCCACTCTGCTGCTGGAGAGAAAGGCCCCACTTGGAGTCTGTGGCAAAGAGCATCAGGAGACACCCGAGGCCGACCCCTGGGATTCTGGAGTCGAGCCTACAGGGGGTCTGAAGAGAGCTACACTCCAACTGAGAAGGAGATCTTAGCTGCATATGAGGGGGTTCGGGCTGCTTCTGAAGTAGTCGGTACTGAAACACAGCTCCTTCTGGCACATCGACTGCCAGCGCTGAACTGGTTGTTTAAGGGAAAGGTTCCCTCCACCCATCATGCTACTGATGCCACTTGGAGTAAGTGGATTGCACTGATTACACAACGAGCACGGATGGGGAACCTCA
The DNA here is from genome assembly GCF_023343835.1 of Lagopus muta. Taxonomy (NCBI): domain Eukaryota; kingdom Metazoa; phylum Chordata; class Aves; order Galliformes; family Phasianidae; genus Lagopus; species Lagopus muta. The sequence continues at coordinate 3,639,130 of NC_064471.1, forward strand.
GCCGTCCAGGAATCCTAGAGGTCATCATGGTCTGGCCTGAAGGTAAAAAGTTTGGAGCACCACCAGGAGAAGAGGCATCACGTGCTAAAGAGGCCCCACCATACAATGAACTACCAGAGAATGAAAAGAAATATGCCCTGTTCACAGATGGATCGTGTCATATTGTGGGAAAGCATCGCAGATGGAAATCTGCAGTGTGGGGCCCCACACGACAAGTTGCAGAGGCCGCTGAAGGGAAAGGAGAATCAAGGCAATGTGCAGAGGTAAAGGCTGTCCAACTGGCCTTAGATGTCGCTGAACGAGAGAGGTGGCCAATGCTCTATCATCCACTGACTCATGGATGGTGGCAAATGCCTTATGGGGTGGTTACAGCAGTGGGAACAAAATAACTGGCAAAGAAGGGGTAAACCTGTCAACGGTCAACGGTTTAGGGGCTGGTTCGGCCCGGTTCCGTGACGAGTGGGGTGGAGGGATCCGCAGATCCACGCCTCCGGAAAAAAGGAAACAGGGGACCCCAAAATAATTAAAAACAGCGGCACCGATCTGAGGAGAAACAAACTAATTTACTAAGTATATTATCGGAATGCAAGATAACACACTGTAATACAATATAATCAGAATTGAAGCTAATAAATAAAATACAATGAGAGAGAGAATGTCCGAAAGGTGGATAGGCCTCACCACAATGCTGAGGTGAGATGCTAGGTCCTTTTTCTAGGTCCTCAGACCTAGAAAAAGCTGAGGTACTCAATGAGTGCTTTGCCTCAGTCTTCATGAGTGGTCAGGCTTCCCATGTCTGCCAGGACCGCGAGCCTCTAGGTGAGGGTGTGGGGAGTGGTTTGTGTCCCACTGTAACAGTGGAACAAGTCCGAGTCCTCCTCACGAAATTGAATGTGTATAAGTCCATGGGGCTAGATGATATCCATCCTAGGGTTCTGAGAGAGATGGCTGATCATAGAATCATAGAATGGTCTGGGTTGAAAAGGAGCACAATGCTCATCCAGTTCCAACCCCTGCTGTGTGCAGGGTCGCCAACCAGCAGACCAGGCTGCCCAGAGCCACATCCAGCCTGGCCTTGAATGCCTCCAGGGATGGGTCATCCACAACCTCCTTGGGCAGCCTGTGCCACTGTGCCACCACCCTCTGTGTGCCCAGGTGTCCAAGAAGGCCAATGGCATCTTGGCTTGCATCAGAAACAGTGTTGCAAGCAGGAGAAGAGAGGTGATTGTTCCCCTATACTCAGCACTAGTGAGGCTGCACCTCGAGTACTGTGTCCAGTTTTGGGCCCCTCACTGCAAGAAAGACATTGAGGTCCTGGAATGTGTTCAAAGGAGGGCAACAAAGCTGGTGAGGGGTCTGGAACATAGGCCATATGAGGAGAGGCTGAAGGAGCTGGGAATGTTCAGCCTGGAGAAGAAGAGGCTCAGGGGAGACCTTATTGCTCTCTAACTACCTGAAGGGAGGCTGTAGTGAGCTGGGGGTCAGCCTCTTCTCTCATGTCATTAGTGATAGGACCAGAGGGAATGGTTTCAAGCTACAGCAGGGGAGATTCAGGCTGGACATTAGGAAGTATTACTTTTCAGAAAGGGTGGTCAGGCACTGGAATGGACTGCCCAGGGAGGTAGTGGAGTCACTGACCCTGGGGGTGTTCAAGGAAAGGCTGGATGTTGTGTTCACAGAATCACAGAATCACAGAATTGTAGGGGTTGGAAGGGACCTCCAGAGATCATCGAGTCCAACCCCCCTGCCAAAGCAGGTTCCCTACAGTAGGTCGCACAGGTAGGCATCCAGGCAGGTCTTGAACATCTCCAGAGAAGGAGACTCCACCACCTCCCTGGGCAGCCTGTTCCAGCGCTCCGTCACCTCACTGTAAAGGAGTTCTTGCGCATGTTTGTGCGGAACTTCCTATGCTGCAGTTTGCAGCCGTTTCCCCTTGTCCTGTCTCCACTCACCACTGAAAAGAGTCCAGCCTCGCCATTCTGCCCCCCACACCTTAGATATTTATAGACCTGGATCAGGTCCCCTCTCAGTCTCCTTTTCTCAAGGCTGAACAGACCCAGTTCACTCAGCCTTTCCTCATAGGGGAGATGCTCCAGGCCCTTCTCCATCTTCGTGGCCCTCCGCTGGACTCTTTCCAAGAGATCCCTGTCTTTTTTGTACTGGGGAGCCCAGAACTGGACGCAGTACTCCAGATGAGGTCTTACCAGGGCAGAGCAGAGGGGGAGGATCACCTCCTTTGACCTGCTGGCCACGCTCTTTTTAATGCACCCCAGTAAGCCATTGGCCTTTTTGGCCCCAAGGGCACACTGGTGGCTCATGGCCAACCTGTCGTCTACCAGGACACCCAGGTCCCTTTCCGCAGAGCTCCCCTCCAGCAGCTCATCCCCCAACCTGTACTGGTGCATGGAATTATTCCTCCCCAGATGCAAGACTCTACACTTGCTTTTGTTAAACCTCATCCGTTTTTTTTCTGCCCAGCTCTCCAGCCTATCCAGGTCTTGCTGAATGGCAACACAGCCTTCAGGCGTGTCAGCCAATCCTCCCAACTTCGTATCATTGGCAAACTTGCTGAGGGTGGCCATTATCCCCTCATCAAGGTCATTGAAGAAGATGTTGAACAAGACCGGACCCAGCACAGACCCCTGAGGAACACCGCTAGTTACAGGCCTCCAACCGGACTCTGCACCACCAACAACGACCCTCTGTGCTCTGCCAGTCAGCCTGTTTTCAACCCACCTCACTGACCACTCGTCTATCCCACACTTCTTCAGCTTTGTTATAAGGATGTCATGGGGGACAGTATCAAATGCCTTGCTGAAATCAAGATAGACTACATCCACTGCTCTCCCCCTATCCACCCAGCCAGAGACAACATCATAGAAGGCTACCAGATTGGTCAAGCACGACCTCCCCCTTGTGAACCCGTGCTGACTACTCCTGATAACCTCCTCTTCTTCCAGTTCTCTGGAGATGACATCCAGTACAAGCTGTTCCATCACCTTTCCAGGGACAGAGGTGAGGTTGACTGGCCTATAATTGCCTGGGTCTTCCTTCTTGCCTTTTTTGAAGACCGGGGTGACGTTGGCTATCTTCCAGTCTTCAGGCACCTTCCCCATCTTCCAAGACTTCTCAAAGATGACAGAAAGCGGTTCAGCAATCACCTCTGCCAGCTCCTTCAGCACCCGTGGATGAATCCCATCGGGTCCCATGGATTTCTGAACATTGATGTTGGCTAGGTGCTCCCGGACCACCTCTTCCCTGACAGAAGGGGGGTCTTCCATTCCCCAGATCCTCTCACTAATCTCCAGGGTCTCAGATTCCCGAGGGGGAGCTTTTTCACTGAAGACAGAAGCAAAGAAGGCATTCAGTATCTCCGCCTTCTCAGCATCCCCCGTTACCAGAACACCCCCGTCACTTAGCAGGGGAGCCACATTCTCCCTAGTCTTCCTTTTACTGTTAATGTACTTGAAAAAACCTTTTTTATTATCCTTTATCCCCTTTGCCAGATTTAATTCCAGGCGGGCTTTAGCCTTCCTTGTCGCATCCCTGCAGACCCTGACAACATTCCTGTATTCTTCCCAAGTAGTCAGACCCTTTTTCCACATTTCATGGGCCTTCTTCTTTCCTTTGAGTTTGTATTGTGTATTTGTGTTGTATTGTTTGTATTTGTGTTGAGGGACATGGTTTAGTGGGAGCTATTGGGAATAGGTGAACGGTTGGACTGGATGATCTTTTAGGTCTTTTCCAACCTTGGTGATTCTATAATTCTATGATTCTATGAAAAACTTCCTTCTAATATCCAACCTAAACCTTCCCTGTCTCAGTTTAAAACCATTCCCCCTTGTCCTATCACTATCCACCCTTGCAAACAGCCGTTCCCTTTCCTGTTTGCAGGAGTGCAAACAGGAACTAACAGGAACTAAATTCCCTTCAATTACTGGAAGGCCACAATGAGGTCTCCCTGGAGCCTTCATTTCTCCAAGCTAAACAAGCCTAGTTCCCTCAATGATCGAGAGAGACGACAGGTGACCTATGAAGGCCTTTATCTGTTCCCCCTGAGCAGAAATGATAACAGAACAGAGAACAGTCTTCTGGGGAATTTAGTAGTTGTTCTCTTCTGGGACAGGTACTCAGACCTGAAGCATTAACTCTCTAACTCCCAGTGCACTACATGACGTTATGATGTGGAATACTGATAATCAAAAATCATAAAACCATGACACTTCATCTTTGTCATCTGTGATTTTAGATCATGTCGAGGCCCTTGGGAAATGTAGTACATGTCAGTGTATCTTTCTCTGGGAGAGTCAGAGCTCATGTGAGACTGCTAGAGAAAATGAGACTGGGAAGTACAGTTCCACAGTGCACTGTCTCTACACCCAACAGCCTGTTGCATGATGTCATGATATGGAATACTGATATAACCCGGACATTATCCACCCCTTATTCAATATCACTGCATCATGCTTAAATTTTACAATACAATATATACACACACAGAAATCTTAACAGCAGTAATTAACATTACATATTGTATGTAATAACATATGTACATGTACATGTAAACACGTGTAAAATCTGTAAAAATGTAAAATCTGTAAAACATGTAAAATCTGTCACGGATTTGACCAGATCAATCTATGTCCGTGACAGGGGCGACAGGCCTCTGCCTTCCCCCCCCCCCCCCCACCCCAGTCCCACAAAAATGGGAAGGAAGGAAGGGAGGAAAAGAACAGCGGCAACAATCTATGGAGGAAAACTTATTTTACTATAATATTGGAATACAAGATAACACAATAGATACAATTTAATTGCAATTGAGATTAATAAATCAGACAAGATGAGAGAGAGAGAGTTCCCGGGACCGATTCAAACCTGAAAAGCTTGGAACGGCTAGGAAAGCACCCTCCAGCACCCACTGCAAGGCAGCAAGAGAGCGCCCCCCCCACCCGGAAGGGCCAGATCCCGTGACTTCTGTAATGTACAGGGATAGGTAGCTGGGATTGGGCAGTGACACTTTAATGCCCCGTACACTACATGATGTTTTGATGTGGAATACTGAAACCCAAAAACAAAAAAACAAAAACAAAAAACATAGAACCATGACATTCCACCCCTTATTCTACATCATTACATCATGCTTAAAATATATATACATATATACAAACAAACAAAAAATGATTAAAATGCACACATGGCTATATACATATACATAGAATTAGTAACTGCACTCCCCCGGCATCAAGTTTCCTTGTGGTACACATTGGACATCCCCATTCTTCTGCATTACCCACCAAGTGGATCCTGGTCCCTGGGCAAAAACTGTACCACGGAGAGGTTTGCCCTTTCCAGAAGCTGGAAGAACCCAAACTGCCTTTCCTAACATGTTCTTTACATGTACAACAGGGACTTTATCTCCCTCTACGGTATGTAGGGAACTGGATTGGTTAGGACCATCACGATTAATAGATCCTCTGGTATTGACCAACCAGGTGGCTTCTGCCAAATGCTTCTCCCAGTGCTTAAATGTTCCGCCACCCAGTGCTTTTAGCATTGTTTTTAACAATCCACTCTATCGTTCAATTTTACCAGAGGCTGGTGCATGATAGGGAATATGGTAAATCCACTCAATGCCATGATCTTTGGCCCAAGTATTTACAAGAGAATTTTTGAAATGAGTCCCATTATCTGACTCAATCCTTTCTGGGGTGCCATGTCGCCACAGGACTTGTTTCTCGAGACCCAGTATGGTGTTTCGGGCGGTAGCATGGAGTACTGCATATGTTTCAAGCCACCCAGTGGTTGCCTCCACCATAGTAAGCACATAATGCTTACCATTGCGAGATCGTGGCAAGGTGATATAATCAACCTGCCAGGCCTCCCCATATTTGTACTTTTGCCATCGCCCTTCTTCCCACAGAGGTTTCATCCTCTTGGCTTGTTTGATGAAGGCACATGTTTCACAGTTATGAATAACCTGTGCAATGGCATCCATAGTTAAGTCCACCCCTCGGTCTCTAGCCCATTTGTATGTTGCATCTCTCCCTTGATGACCTGAGGTCTCATGGGCCCACCGAGCCAGAAATAATTCACCCTTGTTCTGCCAGTCCAGGTCTATTTGAGCCACCTCAATTCTGGCAGCTCGATCTACCTGATGGTTATTTTGCTGTTCTTCAGTAGCCCGACTCTTGGGCACATGAGCATCTACATGGCGCACCTTTACAATCATATTCTTTGTTCGGGCAGCAATGTCTTTCCACAGTTCAGCAGCCCAAATAGGTTTACCCCTTCTTTGCCAGTTATTTTGCTCCCACTGCTGTAACCACCCCCATAAGGCATTCGCTACCATCCATGAGTCAGTGTAAAGATAGAGCATTGGCCACCTCTCCCGTTCAGCGACATCTAAGGCCAGTTGGACAGCCTTTACCTCTGCAAATTGGCTTGATTCTCCTTTCCCTTCGGTGGCCTCTGCAACTCGTCGTGTGGGGCTCCACACAGCAGATTTCCATCTGCGATGCTTTCCCACAATACGACACGATCCATCTGTGAACAGGGCATATTTCTTTTCATTCTCTGGTAGTTCATTGTATGGTGGGGCTTCTTTAGCACGTGATACTTCTTCTCCCGGTGGTGTTCCAAACTTTTTACCTTCAGGCCAGACCATGATGACCTCTAGGATTCCTGGACGGCTGAGGTTCCCCATCCGTGCTCGTTGTGTAATCAGTGCAATCCACTTACTCCAAGTGGCATCAGTAGCATGATGGGTGGAGGGAACCTTTCCCTTAAACAACCAGTTCAGCGCTGGCAGTCGATGTGCCAGAAGGAGCTGTGTTTCAGTACCGACTACTTCAGAAGCAGCCCGAACCCCCTCATATGCAGCTAAGATCTCCTTCTCAGTTGGAGTGTAGTGCTCTTCAGACCCTCTGTATGCCCGACTCCAGAATCCCAGGGGTCGGCCTCGTGTCTCTCCTGAGGCTCTTTGCCACAAACTCCAAGTGGGACCGTTCTCTCCAGCAGCAGTGTAGAGGATGTTCTTTATACCCTGTCCAGTCCGTACTGGCCCTAGGGCCACGGCACGGGCTATCTCCTGTTTAATCTGTTCAAAAGCCTGCTGCTGCTCAGGGCCCCATGTAAACTCATTTCTCATTCGTGTCACATAATAAAGGGGGCTTACAATGAGGCTGTAGTTTGGAACATGCATTCTCCAAAAGCCCACTGCACCCAGAAAAGATTGTGTCTCTCTTTTGCTAGTGGGTGGAGACATAGCAGTGATTTTGTTGATCACGTCTATCGGGATGTGACGACGGCCATCTTGCCACTTTATACCTAGGAACTGAATCTCCTGGGCAGGTCCTTTCACTTTGCTTCACTTAATAGCAAAACCAGCACTCAGAAGAATTTGGATCATTCTCTCTCCTTTTGTGAAGACTTCTTCTGCTGTATCGCCCCACACAATGATGTCATCAATGTACTGCAGGTGCTCAGGAGCACTGCCCTGTTCCAATACAGTTTGGATCAACCCATGGCAAATGGTCGGGCTGTGTTTCCACCCCTGGGGCAAACGGTTCCAGGTATACTGAATGCCCCTCCATGTGAAAGCAAACTGTGGCTTACATTCTTTGGCCAAAGGGATGGAAAAGAAGGCATTAGCAATGTCAATGGTGGCATACCATTTGGCCGCTTTTGACTCCAGTTCATACTGGAGTTCTAACATGTCCGGCACAGCAGCACTCAGTGGGGGTGTGACTTCATTCAGGCCACGGTAGTCCACCGTCAGCCTCCATTCTCCACTGGCTTTACGCACTGGCCATATGGGGCTGTTAAAAGGCGAGTGAGTTTTGCTGATCACTCCCTGGCTCTCTAGTTGACGAATTAACTTATGAATGGGGAGCAAAGAATCCCTGTTGGTGCGGTACTAACGCCTGTGCACCATTTTTGTAGCAATCGGTACGTGTTGCTCTTTTACTCGCAGCAGCCCCACAACAGATGGATCTTCTGACAGGCCAGGCAAAACAGACAGCTGCTTAATGTTGTCTGTGTCCACAGCAGCTATTCCAAAGGCCCATCGATACCCCTTAGGATCCTTGAAATGCCCCCTTCTGAGATAATCAATACCTAGTATACATGGAGCCCCTGGGCCCGTCACAATAGGATGTTTTTGCCAGTCCTTACCAGTGAGGCTTATCTCAGCCTCCAACACAGTCAATTCTTGAGAGCCCCCGGTCACTCCAGAAATATGGATTGATTCTGTCCCTTCATGACTCGAGGGCGTCAGAGTGCACTGTGCACCAGTGTCCACCAGGGCCTTATATTTCAGTGGTTCTGATGTGCCAGGCCATCGAATCCACACAGTCCAATATACTCTATTATCCCTTTCCCCCCCCTGACTGAGGGCAGGGCCCCTCTATTCATTACCTGTGGTAACTGGAGCAACTGCACTGGTGGTAGATCTGCCTTGTAATTCTTTCACCCGGGCTCGTAGTACAGGAGTAGGTTGACCGTGCCACTTCCCCATGTCTTCTCCATGGTCACGTAGGTAATACCATAAGGTAATTCGCGGTGTATTATTCCTTACTTGAGCCGGAGAGCGTCTGCCTCTAACAGCTGAGATTTTTGATCGTGCACGTAAGAAGGAAGGTTCATCGTCTTTAGTTAGGTGGGCTCGCAAAAGTCTCATCGTCTCCTTCATCTCCTTCACATCCTTCGCTAGACTTGTTTGATTATCCTGATCTTCATCAAGCGTTTCTGATACTGCTACAGGTTTGTCACGGTTAATCAGTTGAGACACTTGCTCCGTCATTCTTGATATTGCAGCAACGGCAGAATGAATTGGGGACAGCAATTGTTCGTAGTTTTGAAGCGTAACAATTAATTCATAAATTAAGGGTGTTCTCTGTTGTTCCTGGTATCTGTCACACGCTGACGTTAGTGTAGCAGCATATTTGTCCGGCGCTGTTGTCACGATTTTCTGCCATATCTCAGGCGTTGTCCTCACTCTTTCAGGGTCGCGGTTTTGTTGTGGGTGGTTAGGAACAAAGTCAGGGTCATACAGCATTTCCACCACGCCTATTTCCCTCAAATACTGGATACCCTTTTCAACTGTATCCCATTTTTTCATTGAAATCTTCAAACCATTTTTGAAGGGATACTTTTCCTTCACAGCTGTTAACACTCGTTCCCAGAGGGAGGCAGCCTCATCCGAACATCGACTAATTCCTCTATCAATAGCTGGGTCTCTGGCAATGGCGCCTAGCTGGCGAGCTTCATTACCATCCAGAGACAAGCTATGGGCCCCACTGTCCCAACAGCGAACCAACCAGGAAACAATACTTTCATTCAGGCGCCGTGTAAACTCCTTTCTTGAACCTTGGATTTCAGTCATCTTTAGAGGCCGGCGAGTAGTAATAGAGACTTCCTCTTCATCACTCTCTTCTGCATGTCTCTTAGTTTTTGCTTTTGCCTTTCGCGATGGTGGTGGTTCTGAGGAGGGCCCCTCGCCTGGATCTTCCTCCTCCTCTTCTTCTCTTTTTCGTTCAAGACGCAAAGACACTCGTTTCCATTTCTTGCCCTCCACAGGAGCAACTGGTATTGTTACTGGTGTCTCCTGTGATTGATTAGATTTGACTTGGGGATTTTCCCCTTTGGCTTGAACCTCAGCTCAGAAACTCTCTCTCTCCAGAATGGTATTATATATGGCACGGTAAGCACAAGCCAAACCCCAAATAAGTTGTACCTCCTTAGATTTATGTAAGCCGCATAGTCCCTGACTCAAATACTGGCTTAGTTTCTCAGGATCCCACAGGTGTTCAAGAGTAAAATCCCATGACACTGCGGGTCCCCATGCTTCTAAAACCTTTCCTAAACCTCTCCATATTCCCTGCCAATCATCATTCTCTAGTTTTGGAGAAGACTCCTTATTACAAATGCGTTGGAGTACATTCAGGAGAATTGATGACACGCACACCAACATGAGTATTAATTCAAGATTCGAAAAACGTTTAACAAACCGAGAAGAAAAACTGGAGACTGGTCTGAACATCGTGTTGTTTGTAAAATTAGCTATTCCATTTGGGATGTAGCTGTTTGTGAAATTAGCCATTCCTTCTGGGATGTAGTTGTTTGAGAAATTAGCCATTCCTTCTGGGATGTAGATGTCAAAGTTCAAATCATACCACATTGCAAATAGGTAAAACATAGGTGTCTCCATCAGTGCCCTTAGTTATATACGGATGCAATTCCAAAACACACAAGTGTGAGATGGATTATTGGCCAGTAGGTTGTGACTAACACCATTGCTTTAAATCCTTTACCCAGCACCCCCACGATAACGAGTGGGTTCATCGCTGGTACTTGCTGAAAAAGGGTTAATGAATTGAAGCTAACAAGAGGAGGGGAAAAAAAAAAAAGGAAAAAAGGCACTACTCAGACTAAGTAGTGCTCAAAGTTTACAAATATCCCAGAACACTGGCAGTATGCCTAATCTTTCAAGGTCAGGTTTTCCAGCACAGAAACCTGAACTACTGATAATGCTCCCTAACGAAGCTCTCTAAGAGCAGAGAGAAAAAGAGATTCGTTCTAAAAGCTAAAAAGCAGTCGTGCCCCACGTTGGGCGCCAAAAATCTGTCACGGATTTGACCAGATCAATCTATGTCCGTGACAGGGGCGACAGGCCTCTGCCTTCCCCCCCCCCCCCACCCCAGTCCCACAAAAATGGGAAGGAAGGAAGGGAGGAAAAGAACAGCGGCAACAATCTATGGAGGAAAACTTATTTTACTATAATATTGGAATACAAGATAACACAATAGATACAATTTAATTGCAATTGAGATTAATAAATCAGACAAGATGAGAGAGAGAGAGTTCCCGGGACCGATTCAAACCTGAAAAGCTTGGAACGGCTAGGAAAGCACCCTCCAGCACCCACTGCAAGGCAGCAAGAGAGCGCCCCCCCCACCCGGAAGGGCCAGATCCCGTGACTTCTGTAATGTACAGGGATAGGTAGCTGGGATTGGGCAGTGACACTTTAATGCCCCGTACACTACATGATGTTTTGATGTGGAATACTGAAACCCAAAAACAAAAAAACAAAAAACAAAAAACATAGAACCATGACAACAACTACTGACTGTTTTCTCTCAGCATTAAATTACCCTGAGGTACACATAGAATGTTCCCATTTTCTTGCATTATCCACCAAGTAAATCCAGGTCCCTGAGCAAAAGCAACCCTACAAGTAGGCTTGTATTTGCCTGAGGCAGTAAAAATCCACGCTGTTTTCACCAGTATGTTATTTACCTGTACTACAGGGACCTTATCCCCTTCTACAGTACATACAAGGCTGGATTGGACAAGGCCGTCTTGATTGGCAGACCCACGAGTACTAACTGACAAAGTGGCATCTGTGGCCAAACCAGCCCATAAACTGTTGACATTCTTGGTGGATAATGCAGGCAATGGATGCTTTTTGGCTTTTAGAATGAATCTTTCTCTGCTCTCAAAGAGATTCAATAGGAAACTTTATCAGTAGTTCAGGTTTCTGTACTGAAAAAAAACACCTGGAAAGTCCAGGCGGACTGCCAATATTCATGGACATTTGAAAATATTCAGGCACTGCTAGTTTGCCTCTATTAAGAAAATAAATAAATAAAAGATACCACTTTCCCACTTAGAACTGTTTCCAGAGGGAGTTGCTAATTCTACAGAACTTGTGATTTTTAAAGTTTTCCAGTCTCTCCCTTGACTTTTTAATGTGTTTTTGAATGCTCATGTGATCATGTTGTCAGTCTCCCGGAATGTACTCCTCACCCATAATATATCATATTATATCATATGAATATATATATCCTATCCATAATATACAGATCAATAACATAAAAAACATCCTATTGTGACGGGCCCAGAGGCTCCATGTATACTAGGTATCGATTATCTCAGAAGGGGGCATTTCAAGGATCCTAAGGGGTATCGATGGGCCTTTGGAATAGCTGCTGTGGACACAGACAACATTAAGCACCTGTCTGTTTTGCCTGGCCTGTCAGAAGATCCGTCTGTTGTGGGGCTGCTGCGAGTAAAAGAGCAACAGGTACCGATTCCTACAAAAACAGTGCACAGGCGGCAGTACCGCACCAACAGGGATTCTTTGCTCCCCATTCATAAGTTAATTCGTCAACTAGAGAGCCAGGGAGTGATCAGCAAAACTCACTCGCCTTTTAACAGCCCCATATGGCCAGTGCGTAAAGCCAGTGGAGAATGGAGGCTGACGGTGGACTACCGTGGCCTGAATGAAGTCACACCCCCACTGAGTGCTGCTGTGCGGGACATGTTAGAACTCCAGTATGAACTGGAGTCAAAAGCAGCCACCACTGACATTGCTAACGCCTTCTTTTCCATTCCTTTGGCCACAGAATGTAGGCCACAGTTTGCTTTCACATAGGGGGGGGTGTTGAATACACCTGGAATCATTTGACCCAGGGGTAGAAACATAGTCCAACCATTTGCCATGGGTTGATCCAAGCTGCAATGGAACAGGACAGCGCTCTCAAGCACTTACAGTACATTGATGACATTATTGTGTGGGGCAACACAGCAAAGGAAGTTTTTGAGAAAGGAGAGAGAAAAATCCAGATCCTATTGCATGCCGGTTTCACTATCAAGTGAAACAAATTGAAAGGATCTGCCCAGGAAATTCAGTTCCTAGGTATAAAGTGGCAAGATGATCGTTGTCACATCCCACAGAATCACAGAATTGTAGGGGTTGGAAGGGACCTCCAGAGATCATCGAGTCCAACCCCCCTGCCAAAGCAGGTTCCCCACAACAGGTCGCACAGGTAGGCATCCAGGCAGGTCTTGAACATCTCCAGAGAAGGAGACTCCACCACCTCCCTGGGCAGCCTGTTCCAGCGCTCCGTCACCTCACTGTAAAGGAGTTCTTGCGCACACTGGTGCAGAACTTCCTATGCTGCAATTTCTGGCCTTTTCCCCCTGTCCTGTCTCCATTCACCACTGGAAAGAGTCCGTCCTCGCCATTCTGCCCCCTCACACCTTAGATATTTATAGACCTGGATCAGGTCCCCTCTCAGTCTTCTTTTCTCAAAGCTGAACAGACCCAGTTCACTCAGCCTTTCCTCATAGGAGAGATGCTCCAGGCCCTTCTCCATCTTTGTGGCCCTCCGCTGGACTCTTTCCAAGAGATCCCTGTCTTTTTTGTACTGGGGAGCCCAGAACTGGACGCAGTACTCCAGATGAGGTCTTACCAGGGCAGAGTAGAGGGGGAGGATCACCTCCCTCGACCTGCTGGCCACACTCCTTTTAATGCATCCCAGAATGCCATTGGCCCTCTTGGCCACAAGGGCACACTGCTGGCTCATGGCCAACCTGTAGTCCACCAGGACACCCAGGTCCCTCTCTGCAGAGCTCCTCTCCAGCAGCTCATCCCCCAACCTGTACTGGTGCATGCAATTATTCCTCCCCAGATGCAAGACTCTACACTTGCTTTTGTTAAACCTCATCCGGTTTTTTTCTGCCCAGCTCTCCAGCCTGTCCAGGTCTCGCTGAATGGCAGCACAGCCTTCAGGCCTGTCAGCCAATCCTCCCAACTTCGTATCATCAGCAAACTTGCCATTATCCCCTCATCAAGGTCATTGAAGAAGATGTTGAACATGACCGGACCCAGCACAGACCCCTGAGGAACACCGCTAGATACAGGCCTCCAACCGGACTCTGCACCACCAACGACGACCCTCTGCGCTCTGCCAGTCAGCCTGTTTTCAACCCACCTCACTGACCACTCGTCTATCCCACACTTCTTCAGCTTTGTTATAAGGATGTCATGGGGGACAGTATCAAATGCCTTGCTGAAATCAAGATAGACTACATCTACCGCTCTTCCCCCATCCACACAGCCAGAGACAACATCATAGAAGGCTACCAGATTGGTCAAGCATGACCTCCCCCTGGTGAACCCGTGCTGACTACTCCTGATAACCTCCTTTTCTTCCAGTTGTCTGGAGATGACATCCAGTACAAGCTGTTCCATCACCTGTTGCCTTTGCTTCGGCAACCTCTGATTAATGTCCCGTCGTGAAGTGCTCAGACAGCCACGGCCAAATCACACGCTTTTATGACATCAATGTGGTGAGCGGCAAAATGCAGTTTATTGCAAGCAACACACTCTTCTTATAGTTGTCCCTTATATCACAGTGCTACCAATCACCCTTGCTACGGTTATCTGTGCCCACTAGACGTGTGGCATGTCTTGTTTTGCCATGTCTCATCATGGTTTCTCATGAGTCAAGGAGCCCCCGCAGAGTCTGATATCTTCCACAGCCCCCCTTTCACGTATTCGCTAACCACACAAGGGGGCCCACACAGATTACGCCTGGTTACGCCTGGTGACCTTGACAGCCCCCGCTTTACGTATTTCGTTGACTACATCTCTAACTTGCGTATTTTGTTAACTACAATCACCTTTCCAGGGACAGAGGTGAGGCTGACTGGCCTATAATTGCCTGGGTCTTCCTTCTTGCCCTTTTTGAAGACCGGAGTGACATTGGCTATCCTCCAGTCTTCAGGCACCTCCCCCGTCCTCCAAGACCTCTCAAAGATAACAGAAAGCGGTTCAACAATCACCTCTGCCAGCTCCCTCAGCTCCCATGGATGCATCCCATCGGGTCCCATGGATTTGTGAACATTGGTGTTGCCTAGGCGCTCTCGGACCACCTCTTCCCTGACTGAAGGGAGGTCTTCCATTCCCCAGATCCTCTCACTAACCTCCAGGGTCTCAGATTCCCGAGGGGGAGCTTTTTCACTGAAGACAGAAGCAAAGAAGGCATTCAGTATCTCTGCCTTCTCGGCATCCCCCGTTACCAGAACACCCCCGTCACTTAGCAGGGGAGCCACATTCTCCCTAGTCTTCCTTTTACTGTTAACATACTTAAAAAAAGCCTTTTTTTATTATCCTTTATCCCCTTTGCCAGATTTAATTCCAGGCGGGCTTTAGTATTCCTCGTCGCATCCCTGCAGGCCCTGACAACATTCCTGTATTCTTCCCAAGTGGTCAGACCCTTTTTCTACATTTCATGGGCCTTCTTCTTTCCCTTGAGTTTGAGCACGAGCTCCTTGCTCATCCACACAGGTCTCCTGCCACCCTTTCCCGATTTCTTCCTCACAGGGACACACCGATCGTGAGCTTGGAAGAAGAGCTGCTTAAATGCCAACCAGTTCTCACAGGCCCCCTTACCTTCTAACACTCTAGCCCACGGGATAGCTCCAAGTAGGTCCTGGAAGAGGTCAAATTTGGCTCTCCTGAAGTCCAGGGTAGCAATCCTACTTTTTGCTTTACTTCTTCCACTCAGGATCTTGAACTCCACCATCTCGTGGTCACTACAACCCATGCTGCCCCCGACCTTTACTTCCCTGACAAGCCCTTCTCTATTAGTGAGAATAAGGTCCAGCAGTACCCCTCTCCTCGTCGATTCCTCCACCACCTTGTCTCGCTCCAATTTATAGGAGAGAGAGGAGGTTCTTTTATTATCTATATACCCGGCGTGAGATTAAGAAGCAACGGTTCAAATGTTGGTCCAACCAGTTTATTACAAATCTTAATCAGGGGAAATGGGGAAGGGGAGAACGGACACTATTATGAATTAGGGTAATGGGGAAAGGGAAGGAGAGCGATAGAAAAGATAGAAAAGAAGAAGCAAGGAGTCTTTATAGGCAGCAAGAAGGAGATAGTCACCACCATGGATCCAGCGAGGTTCGTAGTTCAGTCTTTGATCTTCAGTAGCGGTGGGTCGTCAGGCAGAGTTGTCCTGTTGACAATGACGACGAAGCACGACGAAGCACGACCATGACGATGATGGCCCTTTTTCAATAGTTTCAAAGTAGTTGAGTCAGCTGTCTTTGGAGTGACAGCTCAAATCCAAAGTGGTCGAGTCAGCTCTCCTTTGAGTGGCAGCTTCTGGCTCTGGGATCTCAGCAGAAACTTCCTTTGTTCTTATCTTCCTGGCCTTGCCAGCAGATAAGAGGAAGCAGGGAGGCACCAACTTGTATCTTGCCTTCGCAGGATACAATGGTATCATCCCCCAGTCTTCCATAGCAAACAGGAGTTATTTGGTAACAGGCTAGATCTTCTGCCAGTAAACAGTCCTGAGCGCTATCTTCCGAAGGCAAACAGTTCCAAAGATGTAAAATTGTCCACACAGCGATGTTGATTGCCACACAACATCCATCACTTGCCTCCTCAACAAAATACCTAAGGAAGCAAACTTTGAGCCAGAAAAACAAAGAAGGATTCTCACACACCTGCATCAGAAAGTTGTCTTCAACACATTGCAGGAAGCGTCTAGACCACGCATGCCTGGCCACATTGCTTTTCCAGCAAATATCTGGATAATTGAAGTCCCCCATAAGCACCAGCGCCTGGGATCGTGACGCTGCTTCCAATTGTTTGTGGAAGGCCTCATCAACCTCCTCCTCCTGATCAGGGGGCCTGTAGCACACTCCCACAACAGTGTCAGCCATACCAGCCCGCCCCTTGATTCTCACCCACAAGCTCTCCACTGCTACACCGCTCTCCCCCAGGTGGAGTTCAATACATTCTAGCTGCTCTCTCACATAAAGAGCAACTCCACCACCCCGCCTCGCAGGCCAATCTTTCCTAAAAAGCGCATAGCCCTCCATGACAACATTCCAGTCACGCGAGCTGTCCCACCACGTCTCCGTGATTGCAATTAGATCGTAGCCGTGCGACCGCACGCAGATCTCCAACTCTTCCTGTTTATTTCCCATACTGCGCGCATTAGTGTACAGACACTTCAGGGAAGCAGCATTCCCCTGCCACAATCCATCCCTTTGAACTCCACCCTCATCACCCATCAAGTTCACTTTTGAACCTCAAACTACCCGCACAACCTCAGCAGCCCTCATTTTGTCCCCTTCTCCCTTCTTGCCTAGTTTAAAGACCTTTCAATGAGGCCTGCCAGCTCCTGGGCTAGGATCCTTTTACCCCTTGCAGACAGGTGAGCTCCATCTGCAGCCATCATGCCAGGAGCCGAGTAAATTGTCCCATGGTCAAAAAAACCAAAGTTCTTGTGCCTGCACCAGCCTCTAAGCCATTTATTGATGAGGAGGGTTTTTTTGATCCTCTCAGTGTCCTTCCCCACCACTGAAGGGATAGAAGAGAAGACCACCTGCACTCCCGCACCATCCAGTACCCTCCCCAGACCCTTGAAGTCATTCTTGATAGCCCTTAGGCTTCTCTTGGCAGCATCATCACTGCCAACCTGAACTACCAATAAGGGGTAGTAGTCAGACGGGCGAATAAGCCCAGGCAGCTTTCTAGAGATGTCCCTGACCCGTGCCCTAGGGAGGCAGCACACTTCCCTCCGGGTGGGGTCAGGTCAACATATCGGGCCCTCAGTTCCTTTTAGAAGGGAATCACCTACAACTATCACCCTCCTTTCTTTACCGGAAGAGGCGGTCTTCAAGCGTGGAGCTGACCGCCTCTCTTTAGCAAAGTTCAGAGGCTGTTCCTCCACCTCATTCTCAGCCTCCTCACCCTCTAGTTCCAGGGTTTCAAACCTATTACTTAGAGGCTCCTGAGGAACCGAGGTAGGTCGGGAAGGGCACCGCCTGCGTTGCTGAGGTGGATTCCTCCTCTCCTCTCAAGTCAGCTCTCTCGGTTTGACTACGGCAAGGGAGAGAGTCCACTACAGGCTGGGGGTTGCAATCTCTGCTTGTTTCTCACAGAGAGTTACACCACCAGTCTATCTTCCTCTCGCAGTCTCTAATGGATCTTAACCTCTCCACCTCCTCCCTAAGCTCCACCACAAGGCTGAGCAGCTCCTCCACCTGCTCGCACCTCACGCAGGTGGCATCCCTCCCATCGTCCCCCAGCAGCAGCAGACTCAGGCACTCCCTGCAGCCAGATCACATCCCGACAGATGTGATCGACAAAATCACTGCCATGTCTCTGCCGACTAATAAGAAAGAGACACAATCTTTTCTGGGTGTAGTGGGCTTTTGGAGAATGCATGTTCCAAACTACAGCCTCACTGTAAGCCCCTTTATCATGTGACATGAATGAAGAATGAGTTTACATGGAGTCCTGAGCAGCAGCAGGCTTTTGAGCAGATTAAGCAGGAGATAGCCCGTGCTGTGGCCCTAGGGCCAGTACGGATGGAACAGGATGTGAAGAACATCCTCTATACTGCTGCTGGAGAGAACGGTCCCACTTGGAGTTTGTGGCAAAGAGCCTCAGGAGAGATCCGAGGCCGACCCCTGGGATTCTGGAGTCGGGCATACAGAGGGTCTGAAGAGCGCTACACTCCAACTGAGAAGGAGATCTTGGCTGCATATGAGGGGGTTCAGGCTGCTTCTGAAGTAATGGGCACTGAAATGCAGCTCCTTCTGGCAACTCGACTGCCAGTGCTGAACTAGATGTTCAAGGGAAAGGTTGCCTCCACCCATCATGCTACTGATGCCACTTGGAGTAAGTGGATTGCACTGATTTCTGAATGAGCTCGAATAGGGAACCTCAGCCGTCCAGGAATCCTAGAGATGATCATGGACTGGCCTGAAGGCAAAGAAGTATCACGTGCTAAAGAGGCCCCACCATACAATGAACTACCGGGGAATGAAAAGAAATATGCCCTGTTCACAGATGGATTGTGTCGTATTGTGGGAAAGCATCGCAGATGGAAAGCTGCTGTGTGGAGCCCCACACGACAAGTTGCAGAGGCCACTGAAGGGAAAGGAGAATCAAGGCAATGTGCAGAGGTAAAGGCTGTCCAACTGGCCTTAGATGTCGCTGAACGGGAGAGGTGGCCAATGCTCTATCTTTACACTGACTCATGGATGGTGGCAAATGCCTTATGGGGGTGGTTACAGCAGTGGGAGCAAAATAACTGGCAAAGAAGGGGTAAACCTATTTGGGCTGCCGAACTGTGGAAAGACATTGCTGCCCGAACAAAGAATATGGTTGTGAAGGTGTGCCATGTAGATGCTCATGTGTCCAAGAGTAGGGCTACTGAAGAACAGCAAAATAACCACCAGGTAGATTGAGCTGCCAAAATTGAGGTGGCTCAAATAGACTTGGACTGGAAACACAAGAGTGAATTATTTCACCCTTCTATATTTAAGCATTGGCAGAAGTATTTGGCAGAAGCCACCTAGTTGTTCAACAGTCTGGGGTCTATCAATTGCGATGATCCTACCCAATTCAGCTCCCTACATACTGTACAGGCAGATAAGGTTCCTGTAGTACATGTAAAGAGCATGTTGGGAAAAGCAGTTTGGGTCTTTCCCGCTTCTGGAAAGGATAAACCTTTACATGGTACTCTTTTTGCCCAACGACCTGGGTCCACTTAGTGGGTGATGGAGAAAAATGGGAACATTCAATGTGTACCACAAGGGAACTTGATGTGCAGTCAGTAATTCCATGTATATATATATGCGTGTGTGTGTTTAATGCTTGTTGATTATTGTTTGTTTCTATATATTAAGCATGATGTAGTGACGTGGAATAAGGGTGGAATGTCAAGGTTTTATGATTTTTGGTTTTTGGTATTCCACATCATAACATCATGTAGTGCACTGGGGATCATAGTGTTAATGCTTCAGGTCTGGGTACCTGTCCCAGAAGCGAATAAGAACTATATCCCCCATATGACTGTTCACTGATCTATTACTGTTTCAGCTCAGAGGGAAAAGACAATAATGTGCAGATCACTTTCCCTGACCTTTTTTCGTCGTCTGGCTCGTCTCTGTTGCAGGTGCCATCTCACCTGTGCATTGGAATAAGGCCTTCAACTTTTGGACACTCTCATTATATTTGATTTATTAGCTCCTTATCTTAATTGGGTCATTTTTCTTTCCTTCTCTCCGAAAGGGGAGAAAGGGGCTCCCTTGCCCTGTTGTGGTTAAAACTGCAACACATGCAAATAAACAGCTCAATTAAGAGAGACCTAACAGTACATGGCTACTTATTTCACATTTTTTATTAGATGACAGATGTGCAGAAAAGGCAATAATATTACTACTGATGAGGAATACAACATAAAAATGCATCAGTTAATGCTTTCTGGAAAATTATACTGAAGAAAAAAGGGAAACAGCTGGGATTTCAGCAAGAAAGAAATCTAGTGTATCCCCTCATTTCAGAATGGTTGAAAACCACATTTGAAGGGGGATTGTAGTTGCAAATATAAGTGTTAACATGGACTGAGACAAGAGAAAAGGATTAAGAAAAAAACCCACAGAATACACAGATCAGGTAAACATTTTTCTTCCATCTCTTAAATAGCTTCAAAAACAAACTGAATTATGAAATTATTTAAAAAAAAAACAAAAACAGCAAGTCAACAAGGAATGAGAGAGAAGGGGGAAGAGAAATTAGTTTGGGTAATTGTAGGAGCTCTCAGATTTTTTATTTTTTTTTCCTTTAAAAAGGTTATTAGAAGAATCATGATAATCTTACAACATCACACTTGAAAATATATAGTGAAGACAGGCAAAAGTACAAGGGAGATCTGAGAGGTGCAGTATCCTCACTTCAAACTAGGCCAGCAGCACATCCAGCACTACACCACACTGTTCACTTTGCGGGCAGGAGGGGAAGATGATCAGAAACTGCACTAACACAGACCAATTGGATACTACGAAAGCAGGAAACCTCAGAGATAAGGTGCCACCACCAGGGCTGTTTTCAGCCTGCACATCACCATGGAAACTGTCACAGTGCCCACCTCCCTAGCAGCTGCAAGACCACCCAGGCACTGATTGGTGCAGTGTTTTGCAAACATTAACCTTGCTACCTCTGGTACACATTGCTGCACATGTAGCATTGCCAGCTTTCCTCCCCTCTGCATCTGTTCCAGGGACATATCCACAGGCCCTGGAGCCTCACTGTAGTAGAAAGCTTGCTCCCACTACCACACTGCAGTTGGTTCAGTACCATTGAGAATCATTGAGACAGATGAAGCAGGACACAAACAAACACCAAAGGCAGTAATTCTCATCAGGGCAGCCTCCTCTATAAGGAGTGGGAGGGGAGGGTCTCAGCCCTCAGGGGCAACACGCAGTGCCAGGGCTCAGCAGGCAAAGGCAGGACAGGTGCCAATCAAGATATCATTCCAAAGGTGAATTCAGGCCACTGCACCACAGCCAATCTTGACCACCACATCACGGAAGGGTCAGGGTGCTAAGAAAGAGGATCCTGCAGAAGAATACATACAGGATGGCCCTGCCCAAGGGAGAGCTGTGAGCTCCACCAATACTCCCAAAAACATGCAAGGGCACCAGCTGAGGCACACTGTTGAGAAGTTTGATAAACCCTTCCACTGGTTTTCCCAGGGGCTGCCAACAAGGTAGGGGAGAGCCCACTACACATGCAGCCATCCCAGGTCCAGGGCAGGCAACACCAAAGGGAGCTCTGACTTCTGCCTGCCCCACAGAGCCCACATACAGTACATTTGCACTTACCTACACATAATGTACACAAGCAAGAGTAAAAAAGGCTCAAGGCAGCACTGGATTCAGGCTGCAGGAAGCTTGGCTGCTAGTGAGAATGGGGGTAGGAAACCATCAGAGAAATCCTTGCCAAAAGCAAGGTTGAGATAAAAGCTGGCCACAGAAGACAGCCATCACAGCAGCGAGATGCATGTCTGCTCTCCATCTGGAGAGAGGCAACAAGTCTCAGCAGCATGGGTAAACTAGACATTTTATTTTCTAATCCTGACAGTCTGGGAAAAATAAATAAATAGCAACCTAGGGTTGTACAGGTATGAAGTTTTAAGTGTTTAGTAGAGGGTTCATAGGACAAGCATTTTTCAGAGATAAAGCTAATTGCGCCCTCTGGGGCTCCAAGGGCCAGCTATTTCCTATCTTCAGCAAGCTAAAAAAAGGAATATTGTACCTTTCAGTAACATCCCACCAATTCAACAGACAGTATTTACACTCCCTACCTCACACCTTAAAAACAAACAAACAAAAAAAACCCACAAAACAAGCTATCACCACAAAGGTAAATGAATGTACACATGCTATTACTGTAAACAGAGCAGCTAAACCTCAGCAATTTGCATTTACTAGGGAGGAAAAAATCCACACAAAGCAGAATTTGAGCTCCTCAAAAACCCAGTACCCACTGGGTTTGTTCCAGCTTTAAATACATTAAACATCTCAATGCAAGACTGTATTTAATTCAATAATCTAAACACAAGCAAATCTGTTTCGTTGTATTTCATAAAGTGAAAAGGAGTTTCTTTTTAAAAAAGAAATAATACAGTGATGAAAAGATTAAGAATGCAAGACTTCAGACATTCTGTGAAGAGGCTCTGAAAAGTCCATAAAAAAGGAGCAAACAGATCCATACAACAGGAGACAGCAGGAGACAAAAGTTTTTTGATCCCTTCCCCCTCAACACACTTTTTTGCTGGACTGCTGCTAGGTTACTGCTGCTCCCTTCTGGCCTGAGTTGGCAGGGCAGTAGAACCGCATAGAGAGCAGGTCACGACTCCTCATTGCCAGAATCATCGTCATCATAACAATCAGCATCCTCCTCTTCCTCATCTTCCTCATCAATGTCATCATCATACAAGTCGTCATAAAGCAAATCTGAACTGTTGTCATTGGAAGGCACTTTAGTTTTGATGCAGTACTCTGCCAGCGTAGTGGGGACCTTCACACCATCCTTTTCCGCCTCAGCTTTGGTAGCCAAAACCTGTTTCCTGCAGGAGGAGGACAGAACACCATGACCGGGGTACGTGTGCAGCTCCCCACTGCTCAGTGGCCCCCAGCCCAAAACTCCTGGTAGCATACAGCTAGAAGAGTTGCTTCACCCACCACTCATGTCTGGAAGAGGTACTGCCACCAGCAGCAAGAGATTTCATTCTCATAGCCCCAAGTCTGGAAGTACTCCAAGTTTGCAGCATGTATACTTCCAGCAACATATGAAGCCAGTTATTGTACAGGACTCTGCATTAGAGGTCTGACAGAGCTCAGAGCAAGTTTCATTACATTAACTGTCTTGCTAGAGAAGGGCTGTTCAAAGATCTCTCAAGATGACTTACTGAGCTGGTTTCAGAGATACTATCCCACAGCCTTCAGTGGTGGAGGAAGCTATCCCAGTATGCCCAATACCAGGATTTCCACAAGTATTTGGCACCTCTCAGCTCCCACGAGATGGTGAGGGCAGCAGGAGTGTGGGGCTGCACCCTGGGGCACAGCTGTAACCCTGACACTGTCTTGTTGGCCCCCAGATACAAGCACTGCTGTCAGCTCAGGACAGAGGGGCTGGGCTGCAGCTGGCAGTGCCCCCTCTTGCTGACCCCTTCATCCTGAGCTCCTGCTTGTGGAATAAATTCAGCTCTGCCAAAGTCAATGGAGCTGGCAGGGACTAAGACAACCTCCAGTGAAGCTCTCCACATAGTTCAGGTCAGCAGCCACCCTGCTTAGCTCCAACCTATATCCTGCATGCCCAGCTAGCTGAGTCAATGCTGATGTGCTTTTTTTCTGCCAGACAAGTGTGGCAGCAGCCACTGCAGTAGAGGCTGCTCATTTATGGTTCCAAGCCACCCTGGCTCATGTTTATATTGTCTTCCAACAGCACCTGATAAACCGTGAACTTCTGAGCAAAGGAGAGTCAAGACTGAACAGTGCTTCAAGCTAATCAAACCCCAAGCTTTGCAAACACTTGCCAAATCCTGCTGATAGTCCTTCAAACTAGAGGGACAAGATTATGATTCATGAGTGCATTAAGCACAGAATTAGAAGGTTGCAGTCAATTTGAATAATTTCCCAAGCAATGCAGGCAGTGTTTTTAAAGGCAAGTACAAAGTTTAACTGTGATTTATGAGCAGCCAATAGGTTTTGCAGTGCATCATTCCAGATTAATCTGCAAAAAAAAAAACAACAAAAAAAAAAAACGAAAACCACACCACTACAACAACTCAAATACAGATCAGCCTGATCCTTCTGCTCCAGAAGTCTGCACCAATTCTTTGCTGAAAAACCTATGTAAACCAGACACCTGGACTTGAAATAAGATTCTAAAATTCATTTACAAATAACCAACCACAGAGAATCTGTTTTCAGCAAGTTCTACAAGTAGTCTGTATTGTAGGGTGCAAAGCAGGAGGCTGGTAGCACACAGCAAAACTTACCTTATGATTTCAGCATACTCCTTGTCTTTTCCTTTACTATCCCTCCATTTTCTGAACATGACTGATGCATCCACATTGGCAGGAGAGAACGTGTTGGGCTCATTAAGCAGAGAGATTACACTCAGTAAGATAGTCCTGAAAAAGGTAACCACAACAGTAGGGTCAGAGTGAAAGTACTCATGGATTCTGCTGACAACTTTAGGCAATGCATCAGAAAGGCATCAAAGTGAATTGTTTGAAGGCAAAACTTAAGCTAAAGATAACTGACTAGTAATTGATGTGAATGCAGGTATTTATCAGTTTCAGACCACATCTGTCAGCACAGGAAAGATGATGCAATACAGATCTTAAGGACCTGATTTGACTACAGACAGCACTCCAAAACATCTAGAAGCAAAAATCATGAAGATATTTGGGTGGGGACACTACAACACCAAATGGAGGACACTACTAGCTTGGAAGCATTTCTGAAGATTAACTAGTTTGGAATCTTCCAGCTACCACGCCCAAGGGTTCCCAGACTGAACTGCAGAGGCCTTTCCTGTGCTACCTCATCCAAGAGCTTGTATCCTAGCAAGAAGCAGAGGAGCACAAGTGCAGAGTGGGAGTGCAAAGCCAAGTGCACTCCAGCACCTGGCCCATCACTTCTGTTCATGTGTCTGTGATGGGGTA
This sequence comes from Lagopus muta, assembly GCF_023343835.1. Classification (NCBI taxonomy): domain Eukaryota; kingdom Metazoa; phylum Chordata; class Aves; order Galliformes; family Phasianidae; genus Lagopus; species Lagopus muta. The sequence continues at coordinate 3,663,963 of NC_064471.1, forward strand.
GCCAGCAGAGCTCAGCTCAGGCTAGATTTCACCTAATCCATGTTGCCTGGGGATGGTGCAGGGCTAGAAACATGCTTGGTGAGCCTGTTCCTGTCAACATTCAGCTTCCCAGCAGAAAGTTGGACTCTGCCTGTCCTACATAGCAAGGAGGACCACTGCATGTCCCTCTAAATAGCAAGGGGACCACTGCAACCCAAGGCCCTTGACCAAACTGCTGTCTTCACTACCCTGCTGGGAGCTCAAAGGCTGGAGCTTCAGCCAGATATCACCTCTCCTCATCCTGTGTATCTCCAAGGCTACTAAAGCAGCATGCACGGCAATGGGAAAGCAATGCAGATGCCTTTCAACACCCAGGCAAGCCACCAATTGTCCACCAGGTTCTGGCTGCCTGTCATCAGCAAAACCAGCACAAGCCAGTTATGTAACTCCAGGTGGCAGCTTTCCTGGACTTCTAGCAACAGCACTGAGCTAGCTGGGTGTCGTGGCTTTATGATTTTTGTTTTTGGTATTCCACATCATCACATAATGTAGTGCTGTCATGGTTCTATGTTTTTTTGTTTTTGTTTTGTTTTTTTATGGCTTCAGTATTCCACATCAAAACATCATGTAGTGTACGGGGCATTAAAGTGTCACTGCCCCAATTCCAAGTACCTATCCCTGTACATGACAGAAGTCACGGGATCTGGCCCTTCCGGGTGGGGGGGGTGCTCTCTTGCTGCCTTGCAGTGGGTGCTGGAGGGTGCTTTCCTAGCCTTTCCAAGCTTTTCAGGTTTGAATCGGTCCCAGGAACTCTCTCTCTCTTATCTTGTCTGATTTATTCATCTCAATTTCCATTAAATTGTATATATTGTGTTATTTTGTATTCCAATATTATAGTAAAATAAGTTTTCCTCCATAGATTGTTGCCGCTGTTTTTTTTTCCTCCCTTCCTTCCTTCCCATTTTTGTGGGACTGGGGTGGGGGGGGAGGGCAGAGGCCTGTCGCCCCTGTCACGGACATAGATTGATCTGGTCAACTCCGTGACAAGTGCACTGGGAGTCTCAGAAGAGATGTACTACAGCTCCCAGAAGACTTCACTGTTCTATTTACATTTTCCAGTCAGTGGGAAAGATAAAACTGACCAGAAGTCATGAGACTAGCTCTTTGCTCCCTGGCAGATCAGAGTAAGAACCTTGGTTTTCAGAAACTCTATCATTTATTTGATTTCTTAGCTTCAATCTCAATTAACTTGTATTTCTGCTATTATAATTAATAAACTAAGTTTGTTTTCCTCCTCAGATCACTGCCACTGGTGGTTTTTTTTTCCTCGTTTTTTTCCCCCCTTTTGTTCCCTCTCCCCCTTCCCTCCCTCCTTTTGGGCTAGCGGGCCTGCTTGTCCCCCTGTCAAAGACAAAGATAGATCTAGAGATAACCTTGACACTGGGTACATCCCTCTGCAAGCACTCAATGAGAACCAACACCATCTCTCTTGCTCAGCTCCTGCTCCCGTGTTTCCTATGAACCTCCGCACTGGCAAGAGCTTTCAGTTTAAACGGAAGGAAAGAACAGAGACAAGTAATAGGTCTTGAAACACAGCAGTGCATAGCAACTGATCTACTAAACTTGATAAAGGAAACTAGTCACATTGATTTAGATGTGAATTCAGAGCAGTACATACTGAGCATATCTAACAAATCACATAACTGAGATACTATTCTAGGAAATGCTTGGCCATTCAGATGCTTAGCTTCTTGAAAGGTTTTGAAACTAAACACTTGTGTCTGGTCAGACTGCTCAGCACAGTTATCAGGAGTCTTCTACAATTTGTTTTCCAAAGGATATAATCAGATCTGGAAAAAGTGATAGGAAAGTTCATATTTACTGTTAAAAAAAAAAAAATGCTTGACACCTTTAGAAGTGGAAGCACAAGTGTTCTCAAAGATGAAGAATGTCCCCCCCCCCAACCATAGTCACCTGTAGTAAACTGTCAATAATCAGCAAGATTTACAAAATTAATCAACAGAAGAGGAAGCCCAGGCTATGCATGCAGCTCATTACACACACACACACACACTCCCCTCATGCACCTTCAGTCCTGCTGCCTCTGATCTGACAGACACTGGAGCCTTGCAAAGCCAGATGGGATTCCAGCAGGAAGTGTTTATGCAGCACTTAACCCAATGGGTGACACCAGGAGTGGGCTAGAAGTTAAGGACAAGTTTCATTTCTGCTTGCCAATGCATCTGAGGAATGTTTTCTCCCCAAATGTTACCCTTAAGCCAATACGTTCCAAGAGAGTAAGCACCAAAAACTGCACCACAGTAAGAAAAAGCAGCAATCAGAACTAGCAAGATAAATTTCATGTCAAGCCTCGTACTGTATATAATTAAATAGTCAAATAGTTTGTGCGATCTAAATTAATGCTCTAAGCTATTTCTTAGCTATGATTTGAGGCTTGTCATCTAGTTGTAACAACTGGAGGAGATAACCTATCAAATGTATGAAAAAACAGTTTAATAGCCATATGAACAGAAGAACAACTGAATGTTCAGCAATACATAATTTAAAATACTATTTAAGATACTTAAAATAAAAAAACAATTCTGAACTATAACTTTCGAAAAATTGCTTCATACATTTGTACTTGGGACAGATTGATTAGATAACATTTACCTTAAACTTTTAAGGTAAAATTCTCAGCCCTTTATGACTTTACACAGCTAAGACACACCATCTCTTGAACCTTTTTAACTTTTAAGTAGTATGCTCTGGGAGCATCATAATAACAACATCAGTTGTTATTATTTTCTGACTGTTACAATTCCTAGTTTCCTGCCACATTAGTTACAGTTCAGCACTTTGCAGTTACCCCATTCCAAGGGTCAAGAATTCAGTACACTCTCCCTCTCATCTCTGCTTTGACAAAGGCTCTTTTCAAAGGAATTTAATGAATCCAAGTTAGATAAAAGCAGAATCAAACTATCAGAGAACTCTTCAAAATGCTGCATTCCCTCACAGGGAAGGAGATCCCTAGCTGGATCTACCAATTAAAAAAAAGAGAGATTTAAAATTAAGGAATTAACACACAACAATTCTGAAAACAATTCCTGTGTGATACTGGAAAAATTTAGGGGCAATTATTTTAACCTTATTTAGATAATGAATCGCACTAAATAGTCAAAACAGAAGTATCAGAGTTCAGTTTTTCTACTACATCACTCCTGCTGCATGTCAGTGATTTGCTATTTGATACTTGTGTTACCAGTTCCTTATTGGCAGTGTCTTGAAAGTAGAATGAAATCCAGTTGATGTTTTAAAAAAATTAACATGTTAGCCTTGAATTGCTCTGCTACTTAACCTTGTTTTTGGTAGCAAGAGAACTACCTAGCTAACAGGTCAAGACACCACCCTACAGGACAGGAAATATGAACATGTAATTAGAAGAACTGTAGGAAGGATGACACACAGAATTACTCCTGCTGGGCCTGAATACTCAAAGATGTTATTTTCTTCTATTGGTATCTTTGAAGAATTTGGATAACTTAAGTGTAGGATAACATTGCCTAGAAAAGCTAAATCATTTGAGATAGTTTTCTTTAAGAACATTAAAACAGGAAAGAAGGCTCTAAATTATTAATAAAATGTCAGAACACACAACACTCTAGTATCTTCAGACAGCTTGGTAACTCTAGCACTGATTTAAGCGCTAAAGAAAAAAGCAAACTTCACATCTTAAATTTCCTTCCAAATCTTTTCCTAGCACAGGCTTTAGTCTAGGAGATAAACAACAGGCCTTTGAGGTCAGCTTTGTACATCATTGGTCCACACTGTTACCTGACATTTTGAGTAGGGTTCCACCTCTCCGATGGCAGCTCTCCACTTTGTGGATCATCTACAGGTGGATGAAGAATGGAAATACACACATCTCCATTCTGAAAGACAGAAATTAAAGTTGAGAATAGCCCAGCTCAAGGTAAAAGTCTAATGACTCAGCTTCATCTCTAGCTATGTTCAAGTGGCTCAGCCTTAAACAATCCAAACACCAATAAAAACATGCAGGAACTGCTAACAGTTCTCAATTCTTCCTAGATTTGCTATATTAATATGTTCAAAAGCTTCTCTTGCTTAGAGAGTTAGTCTGCAAATTGATACTGTAGAGAAACTGTTGTTAGGTCATGTCTTGAACAGGTGATTGAACACCAGGTAAAGAGGTGTGGCTGGCCCAGGGAGCACAAGCAAATTGCTTGCAACTGTGCTCACCATGTGACCAGAAGAGGTGAACCCAGAGTGGAGCCACCCTAGACTAGGGTCCTAGGGCCAGCCATGGAAGAAAGTATTTTGTGGACTTAGGCTGTTTTCTAGGAAGAAGTACTAGCATATCCAAAGAACTCCTTTAATTTTGGGGTGTGGTTTTTTTTTTGTTTTGTTTTTTTGTGTTGATTTTTTTGTTGTTGTTGTTGTTGTTGTTTTAATATGATTATTGGCCTATGTGTGAGTACTTTGCCTGGTATTGCTGTGAGAATCCTTCTTTGTTTTTTTGGCTCAATGCTTGCTTCCTGAGGTATTTCTTGTGATAAGACTGAGTGATTTGTTGAGGAGGCAACTAATGGGTGCTAACCGTGTGACAATGGATATCCCTTTGGGAACATTTGAAAGCCCCTTCCTCCAGAGCTGCTTGCTCTGTAGAAGAGTGGATGAGAGTGCTCAGGAGTGTTTCCTGGCGGAACATCTGGCCTGCGACTAAACAGCTCCAGCTAGGTGTGGGAAAATTGGGGAACGATACCATCGTGTTCTGTGAGAAACAGGATGCAGATGGGCATCCCTGCTCCCTCTTATCTGCTGGCAAGGCCAGGAAGATGGGAACAAAGGAGTTTCTGCTGAGATCCCAGAGCCAGAAGCTGCCACTCAAAGGAGAGCTGACTCAACCACTTTGGATTTGAGCTGTCACTCTAAAGACAGTTGACTCGACCAGTCTGAAACTATTGAAAAGGGGCCATCATCACCATGGTCGTCATCGTGCTTCGTCGTTGTCAACAGAACAACTCTGCCTGACGACCCACCACTACTGAAGATCAAAGACTGAACTACGAACCTCGCTGGATCCATGGTGGTGACTATGTCCCTCTTGCTGCCTATAAAGACTCCTAACTTCTTTTCTATCGCCCTCCTTCCCTTCCCCATTATGCTAATTCATAATAGTGTCCGTCCTCCCCTTCCCCATTTCCCTGATTAAGATTTGTAATAAACTGTTCGGACCAACATTTGAACCATTGTTTCTTAATCTCACGCCGGGTATATAGATAATAAAAGAACCTCCTCTCCCTCCTATAAATTGGAGCGAGACAATTGCCAAGAACCTGTCAGAAGCAATTTTGCTTCTTCATGAGCAGAACAGATACAAAACAATCTCAGGCCAAGAGGTTTAAAAGAACATAACAAAACAGTCAAAAATAGTAGTAAAGTCACAGGAAAGTAATTTAGTCTCTAGACAGCGCATATTACCATAGTTATAGAAATGAACTTTAGTCGTGTGAGACCTAAAGCAGGATTAACTTCCCCCCTCCCAGTGGTAACTGAGTTAACTACAGGAATCTTTACATCCAAGGATTTTGCATTCTATCCTAGCTCAGGTATCAAAACAGTACTTCTCCATGGATATACAGAGGTTGAACAGATGCTAGGCAGGCTTAGGCTGTTTCCTGTAAGACAGCTGTTTGAAATATCGAGTGAAAAAGCAGGAGATGCTCTCCAAAGGTTTCACTGAAAATCCCTTTCAGTATGCCAGAGGAAGAATACTTTGGCAGCATGAGAAAGCCATATAGCCACATACTCCTCAATATATGTGGTGACTAATGCCTACCATTTATAAAAACTAACAAGTCTGTAAAACCTACTCTTTCAGCAACAGCATCCTGACAAGATAGCTTTGTAAGAGTACTATAGCAGTATTCCCCACAGCTGATATTACCCAGCAAAGCTGACTTCAGGCTCATAGAGTCTGAGGAGTGCCTTTGTGTAGGCTAGGGTGAAGGTGCAGATAGGCCCAGGGCAAGATAACAGACAGTGCTTTCCCAGGCCCTGATGGTTTACTGCCTCTTGCAGCTAGCTAGGGAATTACTTACAAGTTCCCAGAGGCATCCTACACCTTTAGGTGGCACAGCCCCAACTGATAGGCAGCACTCATGCTGTCTGTTGTCACTGACCTAAGGTCACAGAATCACAGAACTGTAGGGGTTGGAAGGGACCTCCAGAGATCATCGAGTCCAACCCCCCTGCCAAAGCAGGTTCCCTACAGTAGGTCGCACAGGTAGGCGTCCAGGCAGGTCTTGAACATCTCCAGAGAAGGAGACTCCACCACCTCCCTGGGCAGCCTGTTCCAGTGCTCCGTCACCTCACTGTAAAGAAGTTCTTGCGCATGTTTGTGCGGAACTTCCTATGCTGCAGTTTGCAGCCGTTTCCCCTTGTCCTATCTCCACTCACCACTGAAAAGAGTCCATTCTGCCCCCCACACCTTAGATATTTATAGACCTGGATCAGGTCCCCTCTCAGTCTCCTTTTCTCAAGGCTGAACAGACCCAGTTCACTCAGCCTTTCTTCATAGGGGAGATGCTCCAGGCCCTTCTCCATCTTCGTGGCCCTCCGCTGGACTCTTTCCAAGAAATCCCTGTCTTTTTTGTACTGGGGAGCCCAGAACTGGACGCAGTACTCCAGATGAGGTCTTACCAGGGCAGAGTAGAGGGGGAGGATCACCTCCTTTGACCTGCTGGCCACGTTCTTTTTAATGCACCCCAGTAAGCCATTGGCCTTTTTGGCCACAAGGGCACACTGGTGGCTCATGGCCAACCTGTAGTCCACCAGGACACCCAGGTCCCTTTCCGCAGAGCTCCCCTCCAGCAGCTCATCCCCCAACCTGTACTGGTGCATGCAATTATTCCTCCCCAGATGCAAGACTCTACACTTGCTTTTGTTAAACCTCATCCGGTTTTTTTCTGCCCAGCTCTCCAGCCTGTCCAGGTCTCGCTGAATGGCAGCACAGCCTTCAGGCATGTCAGCCAATCCTCCCAACTTCGTATCATCAGCAAACTTGCTGAGGGTGGCCATTATCCCCTCAGCAAGGTCATTGATGAAGATGTTGAACAAGACCGGACCCAGCACAGACCCCTGAGGAACACCGCTGGTTACAGGCCTCCAACCGGACTCTGCACCACCAACAACGACCCTCTGCGCTCTGCCAGTCAGCCAGTTCTCAACCCACCTCACTGTCCACTCATCTATCCCACACTTCCTCAGCTTTGTTATAAGGATGTCATGGGGGACAGTATCAAATGCCTTGCTGAAATCAAGGTAGACTACATCCACTGCTCTCCCCCTATCCACCCAGCCAGAGACAACATCATAGAAGGCTACCAGGTTGGTCAAGCACGACCTCCCCCTTGTGAACCCGTGCTGACTACTCCTTTACAGGAGTACAGGTTGATCATCTGAACAAGAGAATCAGCTTTGTTCAAGAGTGCAAACTGGGAGTTCCCTAAGTGCTAGGTCTCAGCTGCATCCTAAGGACCCTCCCAACACTGCTCTACTCATGTGAGTCAAACTACAAAGCAGCGCTGCTCACAGCAATAGCACCTGTGCTTTTGAGCCCTAGCCAGTGATCACAGCTACAGATAGCAACAGTTCACCTGAAGTCTCCCCAAATATTTCAGCTCACCATGATTAACAATGACATTTCACTTAGTCAAATGAGATTCTAATTCAACATTGGAGGCTTGTGATCCATATCCAGAATTCACTCACTGAACCTGCCAAGTATGCCATTTTAACAAGCCAGCATCATTTTGAAGCAGTTTTTTAATGAAGAACATAACTACAAAAAGCAAAGTAGCATTGGAGTTGCTGAGTACCCAAGCATACGCTTATGTTTGTGGAACAGTTTGCTCACAGAATCACAGAATCACCAAGGTTGGAAAAGACCTTCAAGATCATCCAGTCCAACCATCCACCTATCACCAATAGTACTGACTGAACCATATCCCTCAACACAAAATCCAAACGTTCCTTGAACACCTCCAGGGTCGGTGACTCCACCACCTCCCTGGGCAGCCCATTCCACTGCCAGACCACTCTTTCAGAGAAGCAGTATTTCCTAACGTCTGGCCTGAATCTCCCCTGGCACAGCTTGAAACCATTCCCTCTGGTCCTATCACCAGTTACATGAGAGAAGAGGCTGACCCCCAGCTCACTACAGCCTCCCTTCAGGTAGTTAGAGAGCAATAAGGTCTCCCCTGAGCCTCTTCTTCTCCAGGCTGAACATTCCCAGCTCCTTCAGTAGCTCCTCATAAGCCCTGTGCTCCAGACCCCTCACCAGCTTTGTTGCCCTTCTTTGAACCCGCTCCAGGGCCTCAATGTCTTTCTTGCAGTGAGGGGCCCAAAACTGGATGAGGTGCAGCCTCACCAGAGCTGAGTACAGGGGACAATCACTGCCCTGTTCCTGCTGGCAACACCGTTCCTGATGCAAGCCAAGATGCCATTGGCCTTCTTGGCCACCCGGGCACACTGCTGGTCCATGTTCAGCCGAGCATCAATCAATATTCCCAGGTCCATTTCCTCTTCCAGCCACTCCGCCCCAAGCCTGTAGTGTTGCCTGGGGTTGTTGCGGCCAAAGTGCAGGACCCGGCATTTGTTATAAGGTGGTTTCTTTTTTTAAGGACTCCAAAAAACTTGTGAAATCCATACATATTTTTATTATCATTTTAAGATGAAAATTAATCTTACTCAAGTGTCCTGGTTTCATCTGGGACAGAGTTGATTTTCCCTTCATAGTGTCTGGTATGATGCTATGTTTTGGATTTAGGAAAAAAACAATGTTGATAACATGCCCAAGTTTTAGATGTTGCTGAGCAATGCTGCACAGAGCCAAGGACGTTTCAGTTTTTCAGCTTCTTATACTGTTCCACCAGTGAGGGGGTTGGGGGGGCCAAGGAGATGGGAGGGGACAGAACCAGGACAGCTGACATAAACTGGCCAAAGGGATATTCCATACCATATGGCCTTGTGAAAAACTATAAAATTGGGGAGTTGGCTGGGGGGGCAACCACTTGGAGACTAGCTGAGCATCAATCAGTAGGAGGTGAACACTGCATTGCACGTCACTTGTTTCATGTATTATTATAATTACTTTTACCTTTATTTTCCTCCTCCTTTTCTGTCTTAGTAAATAGTTTTTATCTCAACCCACAAGTTCTACTTTTTTTTTTTTTTCTGATATTCTCTCCCATCACTGGGGTATATGTATGCACAAACAACTGCATGACATTTAGCTACCTGCTGGGTTAAACCACAGCATAAAGTGAAGCTATGATTACAGCCTATTCTGGCTTAATTCATCATTTCCTCTAGTTTACACAGTTTCTCCTTTAAATACCTCCCAGGAAAATGTAGTGCTGCTGATCAGAAGAAAGCACTGCAGCACTTGGGGGAAGTTCCTCACATCATCAGGTAAGCAGCATGTAGGCCAACAAATATTTTACAATATAAAAATAAAGAGGGAAGCAAGGATTTTAGATTTCTTTTTTGCAATGATCAATGTTATGTGTTTGAGAATTTGTTGATTAATGGTTCTATGTCCAAGTGGAGGCTGGTTAGGAGCAGCATCCCCCAGGGCTCTGTCTTGGGACCGGCGCTCTTTGACATCTTTAGCAGTGACGGCAATGACAGAATCGAGTGCACCCTCAGCAAGTTTGCTGATGACACCAAGCTGAGTGGTGCGGTTGACACGGTGGAAGGAAGGGATGCCATTCAGAGGGACCTCAACAGGCTGGAAAGGTGGGCCCATGTGAACCTGATGAGGTTCAACACAGCACAGTGCAAGGTTTTACACTTGGGCCGGAGGAATCGCAGGCATCCATACAGACTGGAAGGAGCGGTCCTTGAGAGCAGCCCTGCAGAGAAGGACCTGGGGGTCCTGATAGATGAAAAGCTGAACATGAGCCAGCAGTGTGCTCTTGCAGCTCAGAAACCAAATGGCATCCTGGGCTCCATCAGCAGAGGGGTGGCCAGCAGGGACAGGGAGGTGATTGTCCCCCTCTGCTCTGCTCCTGTGAGGCCCCATCTGCAGTGCTGTGTCCAGGTCTGGAGCCCCCAGCACAAGAAAGACAGGGAGCTGATGGAGAGGGTCCAGAGGAGCCACAGAGATGATCAGGGGACTGGAGCACCTCCCCTACGAGGACAGGCTGAGGGAGCTGGGCTTGTTCAGCATGGAGAAAAGAAGCTGCGGGGTGACCTCATGGCAGCCTTTCAGTACCTAAAGGGAGCCTACAAACAGGAGGGGAATTGACTCTTGGAAAGGGGAGATAACAGCAGAACAAGGGGAGATCAGCAGAAGATTTTAGGGATCATTGTAGTCAAAGGGAGGGTTCACCCTATATATGTTTTTGAAAGATAAATACATCATCCGCCATTGTTCGTATTTGCCAGAGTGGTGCGGTTTAACCTGGCAAGCAGCTAAAGAATAACAAGGTTGGAAATGACCTGCAAGATCACCTAGTCCAACTCCCATCACCATTGCCACCACAAGCACAAACCAGATCTCACAGCTCCTCATCCAGACTTCTCTTGAACACTGCCAGGGACAGCGACTCCACCACCTCCCTGGGCATTCCAGTGCCTGACCACTCTCTGAGAGAAAAAGTTTTGCCTTATGTCCAACCTAAACCTCCTCTAGAACAACTTGCAGCAATTTCCTTGGGCAGCTGAGGCTGCCTGCTGAACTTGCCAGTGAGAGAAAGGTTCCATCCCTGCCTACAAGACCAGCATTTCCTACAGGTCTTAGGAATTAACTGCTCAACCATGAAGCTAACATTTAACACAAACAGCTAACCGCTTCAGTTATGGCTTAGAGTTATTTAGTATCATCAATATTTCTTTAAGTTAAGGAACTAGAAAGCCTTCCCTCATGCCTGAGAAAAACTCTTTTTCTATCTAATTTTTTCTCAATATAAGAAACCTTACCTCATAAATGTTGGGGTGCCACATTTTGGTTAGAAATCTGAAGGTAGGTGGTGAATATGGGTAGTCAATAGGAAATTTAATGTGAGCCTGGAAAAAGCAAAATATAGTCAGAAAACAGAACAAAAGAAGATCAACAAGCTATTGTTACAGGGAAAAAGCAGAAAATTATTTCAATTAAGGCCATTAAACAATTCATTTTATGTATCAGTGTCCATGCAGAACCACAATACAACCTTGTACAATTCCTTATAAGCAAAACAGTAACAAGACAAAAAAAAAAAAAAAAAACGAAAAGAAACCCTAAACATTTGAGCCACACCAGCCCAGGTTGGTCTTAAAAACAAGCCAAATAGTATCCACTTATGTCCCAATTCAAGCATTCAAGCAGCACTCTCCAACAACTGCTGTTCAACAGGGCAAAATAGATGTCAAAAGACAGAACTCAAGATATCATTATTTTTTTTCCTGAATTCAAAAGTAGGTTAAAAACATTGGCTATGGTAAGAAGACCTGTTTTACATGAGTGTTCTGGTTCAACCTGGCAGTTGGATAATCACTACATAGTTGTTTGCTCACTCACTCCCTTTTCCAGAGGGGTGGGAGAGAGAATCAGGGGGAAAAAAAGTAGAACCCGTGGGTTGAGATAAAACTATTTGCTAAGATAGAGAAAAAGGATAATAGTTAGGACTATATATATATATAAATGTATATAACAAGTGATGCTCAAGCAATTGCTCACCACCCACCGACTGATGCCCAGCTAGCCCCTGAGCAGTAGAAGAGAAACGGATGAACTCCCACTCCCTTCAAACCTCCTTCCACTTGATGTCATATGGTATGGAATATCCCTTTGGCCAGTTCAAGTCAGCTGTCCTAACCCTGCTCCTTCCCAGTTCTTTGAGCCCTTTGCTGAGAATGGCCTTGGCTCTGTACAACACTGCTTAACAGAAACTATAAGCATCGGTGTTATCAACAGTTTTTCTCCTAGAACCAAAACACTGCATCATAGCAGACACTCTGAAGAAAACAATTCTGTCCCAGCTGAAACTAAGACAATATCTACCCCTTATTACATACCATTTACATCATGTTCAGGTCCCACAATTTCTATGCATCCTAATTACCATCACCTACCTTGCTTTTCTTAAAAATATATATACACATACTATTTCCACAGTCTATGGGCTATCCATGTAAATTATCCATGGTATTCATTTAGTTCATAACTTCGAGCTCCATCTGTCATAACAGTCCTTCAGTGCAGAAGGGATGATTCACAGTGTTGGATTAATGTATGCAGAAGCCAGTACTGGTTCCATTGGAGTATGCAGGAAGTTTGATTGGGCAGGACTAACTTGATTGGAAGATCCCCAAGTGTTGACCAACCAGGTGGCCTCTGCCAGATGCTTCTCCCAATGCTTAAATGTTCCACCACCCATTGCTTTCAACATAGTTTTTAACAGTCCATTATATTGTTCAATTTTACTGGAAGCTGGTGCACGATAGGGAATGTAATATACCTACTCAATGCCATGCTCTTTAGCCCAGGTGGTTACGAGATTGTTTTGGAAATGAGTCCTGTTGTCCAACTCAATTCTTTCTGGGGTGCCATGTCACCACAAGACTTGCTTTTCAAGGGGCAGGACAATGTTTTGGGCAGTAGCATAGGGCACGGGATACGTTTCCAGCCATTCAGTGGTTTCTTCCACCATTATAAGCACATGGCATTTGCCACGGCAAGTTTGTGCGAGTGTAATATAATCCAGCTGCCAAGCCTCCTCGTATTTATATTTCAGCCATTGTCCTCCATACCAAACATGTTATATTCACTTGGCTTTCTTAATTACAGCACATTTCACATTCACGGATAACCCGTGCAATAGGTTTGCCTTTGTGCTACCACTTGCTCTGAGGTGAAGTTCCAAACCACTGGGGGTGCCCACCAACCTAGGCACCTCCCCATACCATTCCACACTCCCTGCCACTGTCCTGGTTTTATCAGTATTCCATATCATGACATCATGAAACAGGCTGTTGGGTGCAGAGAGTGCACTGTGAAGCTGTGTTTCCTGGTTTCTTTAGCAGTGTCACATGAGCTCTGACTCTCCCAGAGAAAGATACACTGACATCTACTACATTTCCCAAGGGCCTCCACAGGATTTCCAATTCCAGATGACAGAGAAGAGCTTTCTTGTTATTTTTTTTCTGAGAGGTCAGCCAATAAAGACTTAGACTGACTCTCTCTCCTCCCATTTACTTTTGGTTTGTTTGATTTATTCTTAATTATTTAATTCTTAATTACTTAATTATCTTAATTCTTAAACATAATCTGAAACACATTCATGACACGTAGCATTTGACAGTGTCCTGCACAACATCCTGGTCAATAAATAGGAGAAAAATGAATTTGATGGATAGACCACTTGCTGGATAGGGAATTGTCTGGATGGCCAAACTCAGAAAGTTGCAGTCAAAAGCTCAGTGTCCAAATGAAGACTGGTCACAAGTGGCGTTTCTCAGGGATCAGTGTTGGGACCAGTGCTATTTAACATCTATGTAGGCAACATGAATATAAAAACCATGTCCCTCAATACAACATCTAAATATTCTTTGAACACCTCCAGGGTTGATGACTCCACCACCTCCCTGTGCATCCCATTCCAGTGCCTGATCACACAAGGCCTCCTCACTCTTTTCTTTCTAACAGGCAGAACCAAGCTCCTCACTGCACACCATCACTTTCTGTAACAGCCAGTTGTATGAGGTTCAACACGATCAAGTGTGGGGTCCTGCACTTCAGTTACAACACCATGCAAAGCTATAGGTTTGGGGCAGAGTAGCTGTGGTGGAAAGGGATTTGGGGTGTTAGTTGACAGCCAGCTGAACATGAATCTGGTGCCATGCGGCCAAGAAGGCCAATGCCATCCTGGCTTGTATTAAAAATAGCACTGCTATTAAGACCTCCAAGATGATCAAATTCAACTGTCACCCCATCATCACCATGCCCACTAAGCCATATCCCTAAGAGGCACATCTATATATTCTTGAACACCTCCAGGGATGGTGACTCCAACACTTCCCTGGGCAGCCTGTTCCAATGCTTGACCTCTCTATCAGAGAAGAAATTTTTCCTAATATCCAACCTGAACCTCCCCGACACAACTTGAAGCCATTAGCCTCATCCCATTGTTTAGTCACCTGGGAAAAGAGGCTGACACTCACCTCGCTACAACCTTCCTTCAGGAAATTGTAGGTGAGTTATAAGATCTCCTCTGAAACTCCTCTTCTCCAGACTGAACAATCCCAGCTCCCTCAGCCGCTCCTCATAAGACTTGTGTTCCAGACCCTCACCAGCTTTGTTGCCCTCCTTTGAACACGTTCCAGGGCCTCAATGTCTTTCTTGCAGTGAGGGGCCCAAAACTGGACACAGTACTCGAGGTGCGGCCTCACCAGTGCTGAGTACAGGGGGACAATCACCTCTCTGCTCCTGCTGGCCACACCATTTCTAATGCAGGCCAGGATGGCATTGGCCCTCTTGGCCACCTGGGCACACTGTCGGCTCATATCAGGTCCCTTTACTCTTCACACTCATCCAGCCACTCTGCCCTAAGCCTGTAGCATTGCATGTAGTTATTGTGGCCAAAGTGCAGGACCCAGGAGACAGTATGATGCACTTGTGACTTATCCTGGTCGTTTCTATAATTTGCTCAAATTCAAGTGATCAGGAGCAAAACAGACTAGATTCACAGCCTTTTGCATCAAGCTAGACAGATCTGCTATGAATTCAACTATTTCACTTCAACAGTTTGCACATTCATTAAAACACAGCAGATTGCTTTATTCTTTAGTGAGGCAGACCATACCATTTGCACCTGCTGAGCAAAAAGATAATGTTCAAATTAGCTTGATAAATAAACATTATTTACTTCAGCCTGTTTAACTAGTTTCAGAGAGTTCTTTAAAAAACAAATACTAGCCTAATCATTCATGAGTCAGTCAATGACTAATTGCCTTGACTCTCCTCATATACAAACCAGGCTGCATGCAAGAAGAAAGCATTTCTAAAGGGAAACCAATCACATGCTCTACTAAAAACTCAGAGCAGGCCTTGATGCAGAGACCTCTTTCATAAGCAGCAAGAGGAAAGGAATATTCATAGCATTACAGGTGTAACCAAAGAACTGTGCTGCAGTATAACAAAACTTCAAGTTCCTCATCACATCTAGCAGCAGTTCTTCTCAAGAGACTTCTCAAGTTGGCATACAAACTTTTATTTAAACAACTGTCATGGTTTTGTGAGTTTTGGCTTTTGGTATTCCACATCATAACATCATGTGGGGCACTGGGACTTTAACTGTTAATGCTCAAGTCCTGGGTACCTGCCCAGAAGAGAAGAAGAACTACATTCCCCAGGGGACTTTGCGGTCAGGGAGAGGAGGTTTAACTACTGGCAAGGTCACCTGATGCTTTTTCTCGCCTGCCCTTCGTTGTGGGTGCTGCTCCTATCTCCCTGCTGCTCAACTGCACTGCGCATCTCACCTCAGCGTTGTGGTGAGGCCTATCCACCTTTTGGACATTCTCTCTCTCATTATATTTGATTTATTAGCTTCAATTCTGATTGTATTGTATTATAGTCTGTTATCTTGCATTCCGATAATATACTTAGTAAATTAGTTTGTTTCTCCTCAGATCGGTGCTGCTGTTTTAATTATTTTGGGGTCCCGTTTCCTTTTTTCTGGAGGTGCGGATCTGCAGATCCCTCCGCCCCGCTCGTCACGGAACCGGGCCGAACCAGCCCGTAAACCGTTGACAACAACAGATATGTTTCCAGTGACTGAATTGCAGCACCCAGAAAATGCAGTTTCTAAGAAACTTATCTATGCTAACTGCCACAAAGAAGCATCTCCATGACTAGTGGAGTAGAGGGAGGCGCAGATCTGTGCCTCCGGAAAAGGGAAACAGGGGACCCTGAATAATTAAAAACAGCAGCAACGATCTGAGGAGAAACAAACTAATTTACTAAATTTAGTATTGCAACGCAAAATAACACACTATATTACAGTATAAATAGAATTGAAGCTAATCAAACATGATGAGAGTGTCCGAAAGGTGGATAGGCCTCACTGTAATGCTGAGGTGAGATGCACAGTAAGGTCAAACAGCAAGGAGGAGAGCCGAAGGAAAAAGGAAAATCATGTGACCTTGCCAGGGGTTATATGTGTTCCCCCTGAGGAGAAATGATAACATAACAGCTAATAGTCCTCGGGGGAATGCAGTAGTTCTTTTCTTCTGGGACA
Organism: Lagopus muta; assembly: GCF_023343835.1. Taxonomy (NCBI): domain Eukaryota; kingdom Metazoa; phylum Chordata; class Aves; order Galliformes; family Phasianidae; genus Lagopus; species Lagopus muta. Next base: position 3,680,246 of record NC_064471.1, read on the forward strand.
GGTACCCAGAACTGGAGCAGTAACACTTTAACTCCCACTGCACCGCATGATGTTATGATGTGGAATGCCGATAACCAAAAATCATAAAACCATGTTGCCACAGGACTTGTTTCCAGACCTAATATGGTGTTTCAGGTGGTAGCATGGGGTACTGCATATGTTTCAAGCCACCCACTGGTTGCCTCCACAATGGAAAGCACATAACACCACTGCGAGATCGTGGCAAGGTGATATAATCAACCTGGCATGCCTCCCATATTTATACCTTTGCCATCACCCTTACTCCCAGAGAGGTTTCATCCTCTTCGCTTGTATAATAGTGGTGCACGTGTCAGAATCTTGAATAATCTGTGCAGTAGCGCCCATAGTTAAGTCCACCCCTCGGTCTCTAGCCCACTTACATGTTGCGTCTCCTCCTTAATGGCCCATGATCTCATGGGCCCAGCGAGCTAGAAATCACTCTTGTTCTGCCAGTCCAGGTCTATTTGAGCCACCTCAATTCTGGCAGCTCAGTCTACCTATTGGTTATTTTGCTGTTCTTCAGTAGCCCGACTCTTGGGCACATGAGCATCTACACGGCGCACCTTTACAACCATATTCTTTATTCGGGCAGCAATGTCTTTCCACAGTTCAGCAGCCCAAATAGGTTTACCCCTTCTTTGCCAGTTATTTTGCTCCCACTGCTGTAACCACCCCCATAAGGCATTTGCCACCATCCATGAGTCAGTGTAAAGATAGAGCATTGGCCACCTCTCCCGTTCAGCAACATCTAAGGCCAGTTGGACAGCCTTTACCTCTGCACATTGCCTTGATTCTCCTTTCCCTTCAGTGGCCTCTGCAACTTGTCGTGTGGGGCTCCACACAGCAGATTTCCATCTCCGATGCTTTCCCACAATATGACTCGATCCATCTGTGAACAGTGCAGCGCCTGATGCACGGACTCATTCGAAACAGATGTGAATGATCCAAATCGTTTATTAGAAGTTCTCACATCACTTATATACCTTCACAAGTTTTCCTTTTCTAGCTTTACCATTTACCCCTACAACTTGCAAATCCACCTTCACATGTCAACAGAACATTCTACAAAACACTCTTCAACCATTCACACAGGTGCTTATGCAATCAGAGCCGTGCAACGTTCTTTCTTCTTTTAGAGGTGTCCTTGGTTCTTGTGCTGTTCATCTTCCTCCACAGCTTCTGCTCTAAACAGTTTTTCTTGCATTCCCACAGAACAGGGCATATTTCTTTTCATTTTCTGGTAGTTCAGTGCATGGTGGGGCCTCTTTAGCACATGATACCTCTTCTACTGGTGATGTCCCAAACTTTTTGCCTTCAGGCCAGTCCACGATCACCTCTAGGATTCCTGGATGGCTGCGGTTCCCCATCCTCTCTCGTTGTGTAATCAACGCAATCAACTTACTCCAAGTGGCATCAGTAGAAGGATGGACAGCGGGAACCTTCCCCTTGAACATCCACTTCAGAACTGGCAGTCAAGGTGACAGAAGGAGCTGTGTTTCACTACCGACTACATCCGAAGCAGCCCGAACCCCCTCTTACGCCGCTAAGATCTCTTTTTCAGTTTGAGTGTAGCACTCTTCAGACCCACTATACGCTCAATCCCAGAATCCCAGGGGTCAGCCACGGGTCTCTCCTGAGGCTCTTTGCCACAAATTCCAAGCGGGACCGTTCTCTCCAGCAGCAGTGTAGAGGATGTTCCTTACATCCTATCTTGACCATACTGGCCCCAAGGCCATGGCACAGGCTCTCTCTTGTTTAATTTGCACAATACCCTGCTCCTACTCAGGGCCCCAGGTAAAATTATACTTCTTCCACGTCACCTGATTAAGGGAGCTTACAATGCAAAATCCGCATACAGAAGGATCTTGATTATTTGCTCTCCTTTCTTGAAAACTTCCCTTGTTGTATCACCCCACACAATGATGTCATCAATGTACTGCAGGTGCTCAGGAGCACTGCCCTGTTCCAATACAGTTTGGATCGACCCATGGCAAACGGTCGGGCTGTGTTTCCACCCCTGGGGCAAACGGTTCCAGGTATACTGAATGCCCCTCCATGTGAAAGCAAACTGTGGCTTACATTCTTTGGCCAAAGGAATGGAAAAGAAGGCATTAGCAATGCCAATGGATCATACTGGAGTTCTAACATGCCCGACACAGCAGCACTCAGTGGGGGTGTGACTTCATTCAGGCCACGGTAGTCCACCGTCAGCCTCCATTCTCCACTGGCTTTATGCACTGGCCATATGGGGCTGTTAAAAGGCGAGTGAGTTTTGCTGATCACTCCCCAGCTCTCTCAGTGATGAATCAACTTACGGATTGGGAGCAAGGAATCCCAGTTGGTGCGGTGCTGCCGTCTGTGCACCGTTGTTTTTGTGGCAACTGGTACCTGTTGCTGGATGACGGAACAGCTTGAGCTGGATGTCATCTCCAGACAACTGGAAGAAAAGGAGGTTATCAGGAGTAGTCAGCACGGGTTCACCAGGGGGAGGTCATGCTTGACCAATCTGGTAGCCTTCTATGATGTTGTCTCTGGCTGTGTGGATGGGGGAAGAGCGGTAGATGTAGTCTATCTTGATTCCAGCAAGGCATTTGATACTGTCCCCCATGACATCCTTACAACAAAGCTGAAGAAGTGTGGGATAGACGAGTGGACAGTGAGGTGGGTAGAAAACAGGATGACTGGCAGAGCGCAGAGGGTCGTCGTTGGTGGTGCAGAGTCCGGTTGGAGGCCTGTAACCAGCGGTGTTCCTCAGGGGTCTGTGCTGGGTCCGGTCTTGTTCAACATCTTCTTCAATGACCTTGATGAGGGGATAATGGCCACCCTCAGCAAGTTTGCTGATGATATGAAGTTGGGAGGATTGGCTGACACGCCTGAAGGCTGTGCTGCCATTCAGCGAGACCTGGACAGGCTGGAGAGCTGGGCAGAAAAAAACCGGATGAGGTTTAACAAAAGCAAGTGTAGAGTCTTGCATCTGGGGAGGAATAATTGCATGCACCAGTACAGGTTGGAGGATGAGCTGCTGGAGAGGAGCTCTGCAGAGAGGGACCCGGGTGTCCTGGTGGACTACAGGTTGGCCATGAGCCAGCAGTGTGCCCTTGTGGCCAAGAGGGCCAATGGCATTCTGGGATGCATTAAAAGGAGCGTGGCCAGCAGGTCAAAGGAGGTGATCCTCCCCCTCTACTCTGCCTTGGTAAGACCTCATCTGGAGCACTGCGTCCAGTTCTGGGCTCCCCAGTACAAAAAAGACAGGGATCTCTTGGAAAGAGTCCAGCGGAGGGCCACAAAGATGGAGAAGGGCCTGGAGCATCTCCCCTATGAAGAAAGGCTGAGTGAACTGGGTCTGTTCAGCCTTGAGAAAAGGAGACTGAGAGGGGACCTGATCCAGGTCTATAAATATCTAAGGTGTGGGGGGCAGAATGGCGAGGACGGACTCTTTCCAGTGGTGAATGGAGACAGGACAAGGGGAAACAGCCGGAAACTGCAGCATAGGAAGTTCTGCACCAGTGTGCGCAAGAACTTCTTTACAGTGAGGTGACGGAGCGCTGGAACAGGCTGCCCAGAGAGGTTGTGGAGCCTCCTTCTCTGTAGATGTTCAAGACCTGCCTGGATGCCTACCTGTGCGACCTGCTGTAGGGAACCTGCTTTGGCTGGGGGGTTGGACTCAATGATCTCTGGAGGTCCCTTCCAACCCCTACAATTCTGTGATTCTGCTGTTTTACTTGTAGCAACCCCACAGCAGATCAATCTCCTGACAGGCCAGGCAAAACAGACAGCTGCTTAATGTTGTCTGTGTCCACAGCAGCTATTCCAATGGCCCATCAATACCCCTTAGGATCCTTAAAATATCCCTTTCTGAGGTAATCACTACCAAGTATACTGGGAGCCCCTGGGCCAGCCACAATGTGCTTTTGCCCGTCTTAACCAATGAGGCTTATTTGGACCTCCAACATAGTCAGCTCTTGGGAACTCCCATTCAACCCAGAAATATAAATTGATTTTGTCCCTTGGTGACTCGAGGGCATTAGAGCGCACTGTGCACCAGTGTCAACCATGGCCTTTATTTCTGTCATTCTGACATGTTAGGCCATCGAACTCACACAGTCCAATACATTCTATTATCCCTTTTCCCCCTAACTGGGGGCAGGGCCCCTCTGTTTGTTAGCTCTGATGTTCTTACAGCTATTGCCATGTCAGGAAGCAACTGGAGCAATCACCTTTTTGGAGAAGTTCACCCTGATGTTTGATGTGTCTTCTAATTCTTTTACCTGTGCTTAAAGTGCAGGAGTGGGTTTTTTATGCCACTTCTTCATGTCTTTTGTATGGTCAGGAAGGTAACACCACAAGACGATTCATGACGTAGTCTTACAGATACTGAGTGAAATGATGAGGAGAACATTCAGGGGGATTAACAACATGATCTGATGAGCATTCAGAAAACGTATAAAAGATTCAAGGGAGAGACTGGGAGCCTGCTAAAAAGTCCCAAGTTCTGTGAAATTAGCAGCTCCCTCTGCAAACAGATGTAAAAAAGAAAATGGAATCATTTTTCTTTCTTCACAGAAGTAAGACAGCAGTGCTCAAAGTTCACAAATATCCCACAATAATGGCAGTCCACCTAGACTTTCACAGTCAAGTTTTTTTTAGCAAGCACCTGCAAAAGGGATAAACTTTCCTAACAAAGCTCTCCAAGAGCAGAGAGAGATTCGTTCTAAAAGCTAAAAAGCAGCTTTTGCCTCCATTTTCTACCAAGAACGTCAACCGTTTACAGGCTGGTTCAGCCCAGTTCTGTGACTAGCAGAGGAGAGGGAAGTGCAGATATGCACCTCCAGAAAAGGGAAACAGGGGACCCCAAATAATTAAAAACAGCAGCAAAGATCTGAGGAGAAACAAACTAATCTACTAAATATAATATTGGAATGCAAGATAAATCACTATAATACAACGTACTCAGAATTGAAACTAATTGTATAGGAACTATTGAATCACACCCTGAACCTCTGATTGATCACCTGAGGCAAGCAATGAGTCAGCTGTGGGAGCACAGGTGAAGGCAATTCACCTGCGTGACCAGAAGGGGTGGAGCCTGGCACCACCTCTCCTAGACCCATTTAAGGGCTGACTGCCATTAAGGAGTGATCTCTCTCTGGAGATTGCCCTCCTTGCCCTTCAAGCCTTGGACACAGATAAGCTTTTCCATTCATTTCTGATTATTCCTTTCTAACGTGATAATTTTTCCAGCTATACAGTCTCTGAAGACCAGCCTAACTTCTCTCTATACTTGTTGATTATACACTATTAAATCAAACATGATGAGAGAGAGTTTCAAAGGTAAAAAGGCCTCACCATAACACTGAGGCAAGATGTGCAGTTGGGTCAAGCAACAGGGAGGAGAGCCGAGGGAACCAAGGAACATTGGGTGACTTTGCCAGGGTTTGTATGTGTTCCCCCTGAACAGGAATGTTAACGGAATAGCAAACAGTCTTCTGGGGAATGTAGTAGCTCTCTTCTGAGACAGGTACCTGGAACTGGAGCATTAACACTTTAACTCCTGGTGCACTGAATGATGTTATGATGCGGAATACCAATAATCGAAAATCATAAAACCATAACAGGTAGCAAAGTCTTTGGCTACAGCAAATGAGAACACTTCTCTGGAGATATTCAAGACCTGCCTGGATGCCTACTTGTGCTACCTGGTTTAGGGAACCTGCTTTGGCAGGGGGGTTGGACTCGATGATCTCTGGAGGTCCCTTCTAACCCCTACAATTCTGTGATTCTGTGAAAAGCTGCTTACCTTTGGAAAACCCAAAGTAGGCAGGGACCTCCAGTGAAATATCTTTACCCTTACCTCCACTGCCATCCCTTAAATGAGGTCTGGGAAGGGGTGGGTCCTGCCTCCACCCCTTCCGGTCACCCGGTGGCATTGCATGCACCTGAGCTCCCCTGGGTCTGCCCTGCCTTCCCACCAGGTGCTCTGTCATTGTTTCAGGCCCTGACTTAGCATTTTCTCTATAGCCAAAAAGCTCTGATCCACCCATGCAGACTACCTCCCTGTTTAGTGTCTACCAGCTCACTGCAGAAACTAGCAGCATGTCAGGAGGCATTCACTAGTGAGAGGCCTACATTTGAGACAAAAGCATATTTTCACATTACTGCATAATGATGTGCCTGTTAGGTCCATTATCATAGGCTGCTTTGAACAGATTAGGTTTAACTTTGAGCTAAAATAAATGACAGTGCATTAGCTGATACATACCTGTCCTCACTCCTCAGGCTATTGTTTCTACATTAAGTTTGCTTTTTTGTTTGTTTTTTAAGTGAGGAGTCAAATTCAAAAAGCATTAAGCATCATATCATTCACTACCTCTTCGCTCCTGATTTTTGTTTTAGATGGAACTCAGCATAATAATGAGGCTTTACTCATGAGCAGCAATTAATCAGACTTCCAGCAAACAGCACTGCAAGGGATGAGAATTAATGACAGATGAACCCTAGCTCAGATTTAGTTTTCCAAGACAGAAAAAGACAAAAACAAAAATCCCACAACCTGATCTAAGCATTAGCATCTAAATTTGAGTTTTGACCTGCTAAGGAAAAGGCAGTTAGAATTGTGTTCAATTCATTTCATGATTTCAGAACAGACACTCACCATATGTCAACCATAGCATGACAGAGCAGATCACTGAGGGCTGCACAGTACTAAGCTGCTACTTCTCACAGTACAAAGCAATCTTGCCCACAATCAGGAGAAAGCAGCAGGTAGCCAGAATCCACCACAGCACCAGCTCCTTCAAATCTTTGTGCAACAGCTGTGTTACAGCAGGCAATAGATCAGCTCTAACACTAAAACACACTAACAAAACCAGGTCATTAGACAGGACTGCTGCTATAGTCACAAGGACGTGAAAGTCAACTGCTTCAAGGTTTGGTGGTTCCAGAGTACTCCCATTGTTTAACCACATCTCAAGTTGCTTTGTGTTAAGACACCACACAGACCTTTTGATTGCAAGGTGTCCCTAAGGAAATAGTTACTGAAGAGCACACTAGTTTATGTGCAGTCCTCATCTTCTGAGGATCACCAGCAAGCTGTCTCCCTGTTGTACCAACTATGCTCCATTTAAAATCTAACTACAAGTGGCTAGAAAAAAGCCATCTACAAAACGGTTGTTCTTGATGATCATTAACACATGGATGCTTAAGAAGACACCTTTCAGACCAGATAGCTATACAAGAGAAAGTACAGTATTCTCATAACATTGATTCTCATACCTATGTTCCAACAAGTTACCATGTAAATGACTAACATGACATCTAGATAAAGCCAGAATCCTCAGTTTCCTGAAATATCTCCCAAATGCTGAAAGAGCTAGCAAAAATATAAAAAACAGGTTGATTCCTCTGCAGTGAATCACAAATACTTAATCATAGAATCACAGAATTGTAGGGGTTGGAAGGGACCTCCAGAGGTAAGGTACCATAAAGGTACAATATCCACCTCTAATAAAAGCAGAACCAGTAAAAAAGAGCTGAGTTTGGTACAAGAACAAACAGCACAGAAATTCCAATTTGTCACAGAGTTATCTCTAGATCATCTCTGTCCATGACAGGGGGACAGCAGGCCCAGACCTGAAATGGGGAAGGGGGGGGTTGTCGGCAGTTCACAGGCTAATTGGGCCTGGTTCTGGGACTAATGGGACAGGGGACACCCTGGGAAAGAGAGAAGGGTAGGGAGATAGGCCTAAAAACAGAACAGCGGCAACGATCTAAGGAGGAAAGTAAATTTATGAAATATGATACCGGAATGCAAGATAACACAATATAATGCAATATAATTGGAATTGAGGCTAATAAATAAAATGAGAGTGTCCAAAACCAAAGGCCTTACTCTAGAAATGAAGGTGAAATGGTCAGAGCACACACTCCCAATATGAGCAGCAAGAAAAGAAAAACTCTTGTGACTCACAAGGAGTTTTATCTTTCCTTCTGAACACAAAGTCCTCTGGGATACGTAGTTGTCATAGAGTTAACTAGATCAATCTATGCCCGTGACAGGGGGGCAGTAGGCCCCTGGCCCCTCCCCCAGCCCCACAAAAATGGAAGGAAAAAGGAAAAGGGATAGGGAGATAAGAGCTGGGCTCAAGGAAGGAAAAAAAACAGCAGCAACAATCTATGGAGAAAAACTTATTTTACTGACTATATCAGAATGCAAGACAACACAATATAATAGAATTTAATTGAAATTGAGACTAATAAATCAAATAAAATAGAAGAGAGAGAAAGTTCCTGAGACCAAGTCAAACCTGAAAAGCTTGGTATGGCTGGGAAAGTACCTTCTACCACGACTGCAAGGCAGTAAGAGAGTGCCCAACCCTGCAGGAAGGGCCAGATCCTGCGACTTCCGTAATGTATAGGGATGGGTACCTGGAATTGAAGCATTAACACTTTGACTCCCAGTGCACTACATGATGTTATGATAAGGAAAACCGAAAACCAAAAGGAATACTGAAAACCAAAAAACACAAAACCATGACAGTAGTTCTTCTCTTTTAAGAACCAGGTATCTGGAAAATCAGCAGCCCATGGACATGGAGCATTAACTCTTTAACTCACAGTGCTTTATATGATGCTATAATGTGGAATACTGTCAAAGGTTTACAGGCTGGGTTTGCCCCGGTTCCATGACTAGTGTGGAGGAGGAACCCAGAGACCCACACCCTGGGAAAGGGAAAATAGAAAAAGAATAGAGAAAGGGGCCTAAAAACAAAACAGAGGCAACAGTCTGAGGAGAAACAAACTGTATAACCAAAATGTTATAATCACAATATAATTGTGTATAATCAATAGACAACAAGATGCTATAATCGCAATATAATCAAGAGAGTAAGACAAAGCAGACAACAACCACAAAATAAGTAGAAGAACTTACCCTTTGGCTGAACACACCAAAAGACACTAAGAAAGGAGAACTCCAGAAGAGATCCTTCCACTCTGGTAGCCAGCTCTTAAATAGGTCTAGGAGGGGTGGAACCAGGCTCCACCCCTTCTGGCAGCACAGGTGAATTGCCTTCACCTGTGCTCCTCTGGCTGACTCATGGCTCACCTCAGGTGATCAATCAGAGGTTCAGGCCCTGACTCAGCAGTTCCCATACACTCCACCCTTTCACGGCATGAACCAATGATCAGGTTAACAAAAGGGTAAGCTTCCCCTAATACAGAGATCCGCTATATCATGACGCTTATACAATTTTATTGCGACGTGTGTTGGTACAGTTCAAGACAAGTGATGATTAGTGGATGTCTATATTCTTCTATGGGCCAGTGCTCGATCATGTGACTGGAGGCATGAGGTCCTGAGGTGCAAGTCCATTCTATGTTCCATCAGTCCCATGCAGACCATCACCGGGTGTTGTACGTGATCTGACAGCAACACTGGAACACCGGATGGCATTTTGTTCCTTCCGGTGGTCCTGAAGGCTCACAGACTCACGGGGAGTAATACAGATGTTTTACAGGTACCAGGAGGGGAAGGTCTGCTCTCCAGGGCAAGATACAGGCCATATTTCTATCCTGGGTCAACACTTCCACTTGTACTGGGGCACGTCCTGGCCGCCTGTACCACACCTTCTGGCCGGATATCTGCGGCTGCATAACAATATCAGGCACCAGAGGAGGTGTCCTGATCTGCCACAGGGACACGATGGGGGTCCCTTTAGCAATAAAGATCTGAGTGTTGACCACAATATCAGTAGGCCATGTACCTATTACTGGAGGGACTACTCAGCCTCCCACCTCCAACAGTCTCCCCCAAGGTGCAAGTCGGCCACACCACTTGGGTCCTACCTGCACCTTCCAGGGCCATTTTATTTTATGGGTACCTGGATCTAAATTCTCAGGGGCAGGGAGCAGAAGATTATTTTTGTCACCAATCTGGGGTCTTACCTGATGATCAGTGCCCGTAATTTGGATCCTAAGCGGGGTGGCCCAAGTCATCTGCAACATTCTCAGGGCACTGGGTCTGCCGTCTCAAGGTCTTTCATTCAGGTCCCGCAGGGTTTCATACAGTCTTTTCATCCACCCCTGCAGGGACTGGGAGTCTGTCTTCAGGGCAGCCTTAAGAATACCGTTATAACGTTCGATGAGGCCTGCCCCCATTGGATTATATGGCTGGCAGGTGGAATCGCCATTCGATGTTATTTTCTTCTGCCCAGCGCCGTATCGTTGCACCAGTAAAATGAGTCCCTTGGTCGCTCTCGATGACTTGAGGTGTCCCGTAGGCAGACATCAGTTTAGCGAGTGCCTTGATGGTATATGCCTGGATTGCTTTCGGTACTGGACAGGCCTGCAGTAGCCCACTTGCAGTGTAGACATAGGTCAGGGCGTATCTTGCCCCTTCGGAACGAGGAAGGGGCCCGATGTAATCGACCTGCCATCGCTGGAGAGGATTGTGTCCCCTAGAAAGATGGGCTGTTGTTTCGGGCAATGATCTCGGTCTCATCTTGGAGAAGGCGTCGCAATCCTGGTATGCCTGGACGATATCAGATAGTTGTATGGGCAATCCCCATGCTTTAGCAGCTGCCCACATTGTCTTTTGTCCAGCATGCCGTAGCTTCTGATGTAACCAGCGGGCAATGTTCTCAGATGGTGAATTCTCAATCCATCGAACTCGGGCCAATGTGTCGGCTTCATCGTTTCCCGGTGACTGTAGGGGCTGATGACCAGAAACATGGTAGACACGTACAGTCCTGTGTTTGACCGTATTCCATATATCTAACCACATGTCTTTGCCCCAGATCGGTCAGGCGTGGATTGTCCATTCCTGGGTGGCCCACTGTGCAATCCAGAGAGTGAGCCCCCGGTACACAGCCCAACTATCTGTGCAGATGTTCAGGATACCATCACCGGGTTCCTTGGTTATAACCATCCACACGGCTCGCAGTTCTGCCCATTGGCTGCTCTGACCATCCCCCTCATCGAACCAGATTGTCTCAGTGGAAGGATGGTATGCTATTGCTCTCCACTTGCTCGGGTTGCCCTTGCTGGACCCATCTGTGTACCAGGCATCTTCAGGGATAGGATATTTTCCCTCCTGAACGGGACTCTTCTCTGGTGGAGCAACCAGTATTTCTTTTGGTGCATCACTGTGATACGTCACTGGGCCTAGGACCTTCTGGAGTTCTTCTTTCAAGGGTGATGAAGACAGACTGCTCCTTTGGCTGAGGTAGGCGACCCATCGTGCCACTGTTTGTGCTTGGGCCACCCCTGTCTTAAGAAGGTGGGTCAGATCTTTCACCCACCCCTGAATTGGCAGAGTGGTCTTGACTATAACTGCAGCTGTTTGAGTTATTGGCTCTACTGCCTGTAATGCCGAATAGGCAGCCAATAACTGTTTTTCAATCATACTGTATCTTTCTTCTGCTCCGTGCCAAACCTGAGACCAGAAACCAATGGGGGTCCGAACAGAACTCTGGCGTTGCCACAGGCCCCAACCAAATCCATCTTGAGTAACATGAACATCCAACTCAGCTGGGAAGGTAGGATCAAATATACCCAATGCCTGGGCTTGTTTAACTGCCAGTTTTGCTTGTTGGAAAGCATCCTGTTCGGTTTTCCCCCAGTCCCATAGCTGCCCCTTTTTTGTGAGTCTGTACAGTGGCCTTAGCAGCTGCGCTAGGCGAGGTATAAAGGAACTCCAGTAACCCAATATACCTAGAAACTCTTGCAGCTGCTTTGATGTTGTAGGGACTGGGAACGCCTGAACCTTATCTATAACAGCACTGGGTAGCACTGTGGTCTTTCCTGACCAAACCACCCCCAGGAATTTTATGGACAGGCCTGGACCTTGCACCTTTTGGGGATTTATAGCCCATCCCCTCTGTTGTAAATAGGCAGTTAATGAATCTGCTGCCTGTCTTACCGCCTCCAGTGAGTCGGATGTCAACAGGAGATCATCAATATAATGATACAGGTTAACATCATCAGGTTTTGTCCAATCAGCCAGGTCACGCGCCACTAGATTGTGACAATACGTTGGTGAATGCACGTACCCCTGTGGCAGGACCTGAAAGGTCCACTGCCTGCCTCCCCACTTAAACGCAAACTGATCTTGCGATTCCTCAGCAATTGGGATACTGAAGAATGCATTTGCTAGATCTAGGACACAATGATAGGTTTTTATCTCCCCACTCAATGTGTCCATTAGGGAGGCAATATTGGGTACAGCCACATGAACAGGCGGCGTGACCTTATTTAATTCTCTGTGATCTACTGTCATCCTCCATGTGCCATCCGACTTCCGCTCTGGCCATATGGGGGAGTTATATGGGCTGTGTGCAGGTCTTATAATGCCCACTTTTTCTAATTCCTGCACCGTTCTCGATATTTCATCTTGCCCACCCGGGAGTCTATACTGTCTGACATTAGTAATCCGGTGCAGTTTCGGCAGGCAAGCAGGCTCATGTTTCGCATGGCCTCTTAATATTGCCTGCACCGCCTGGATACTGATACATCTTTGTCGAAGTCTGAACTCTCCCACAGTTGTCTGGAGAGCCAGACCCCATAGAATATCTATGCCCAGGATGTATTCTTGGACTGGGGCAATAGACACCTTGTACTCCCGGGGTGGGAGACGCCCAACCCCCAATTTTAACCATGTTTGGGTGACAGGAATAGACTGTCCCCCACAACCACCAATCATCACTCTGTCCCCATCAAATTTTCCCGGATCTCCATAGATAATTGATGTTTCTGCTCCTGTGTCTACCAATGCCATCACTCTCTGAATATTTTTTCGGGACTAATAAATCGTTAATTCTACATAGGGCCTCTGGTCCCGTCTGGAGGCCCTACGGGGACTAACATCTCTTGTCACTCCATGAATTGTGCTAGGGCCAATTCTTTTGCTTCCGATGGCTCAGGCATTGTGGCCCGAGACATCTGAGGTGGCTTCTTTTTCCTGATTGGAATAATAAAATCTTCTAGGTTCCATGTTGTTGATGGAACCCACTCTATAGCTCTTACCCTTGATTTCTTAGGTTAGCTCTAGAATTTTTGATTGTCCTTGAGTTGTCTCCAGAGCTGGAGAAGGACATGGTTGGGCTGGCGGTCGATCTTAGCAAATTGGACCCCAGCCCAAATTAAATCATTACACATTTGTTTTCGAGATACCCTTATGGGTCCCGATGGAGGAGCTCGAGTAGCTGGCATTTTGGTTTTATTTACCGGCAGGACCTCTGCTTCCTCCAAAAACCGGATATTGCGCCTAGTCCGCAGGCGTTCCGTTTCTCCCAGAGTCATGGTTCTATGTTTTTTTTTGTTTTTTTTTTTTTTGGTTTTTGGATTTCAGTATTCCACATCAAAACATCATGTAGTGTACGGGGCATTAAAGTGTCACTGCCCAATCCCAGGTATCTATCCCTGTAGATTACCGAAGTCACGGGGTCTGGGCCCTTCCGGGTGGGGGGGGCGCACTCTTGCTGCCTTGCAGTGGGTGCTGGAGGGTGCTTTCCTAGCCGTTCCAAGCTTTTCAGGTTTGAATCGGTCCCGGGAACTCTCTCTCTCTCATCTTGTCTGATTTATTAATCTCAATTTCAATTAAATTGTATATATATTGTGTTATCTTGTATTCCAATATTATAGTAAAATAAGTTTTCCTCCATCGATTGTTGCCGCTGCTCTTTTCCTCCCTTCCTTCCTTCCCATTTTTGTGGGACTGGGGTGGGGGGGGGGAGGGCGGAGGCCTGTCGCCCCTGTCACGGACATAGATTGATCTGGTCAACTCCGTGACAGATTTTTGGCGCCCAACGTGGGGCATGAGCTGCTTTTTAGCTGTTAGAACGGATCTCTTTTTCTCTCTGCTCTTAGAGAGCTTCGTTAGGGAGCATTATCAGTAGTTAAGGTTTCTGCGCTGGAAAACCTGACCTTGAAAGATTAGGCGTACTGCCAGTGTTCTGGGATATTTGTAAACTTTGAGCACTACTTAGTCTGGGTAGTGCCTTTTTTTTTCCCTGCTCTTGTTAGCTTCAATTCATTAACCCCTTTTTAGCAGGCACCTCTGATGAACCCACTCGTTATCGTGGGGGTGCTGGGTAAAGTATTTAAAGCAATGGTGTTAGTCACAACCTACTGGCCAATAGTCCATCGCACACTTACATGTTTTGGAATTGTATCCATATATAACTACCTAAGGGCACTGATGGAGACACCTATGTTTTACCTACTTGCAATGTGGTATGATTTGAATTTTGACATTTACATCCTGGAAGGAATGGCTAATTTCACAAACAACTACATCCCAAATGGAATAGCTAATTTTACAAACAACACGATGTTCAGACCAGTCTCCAGTTTTTCTTCTCGGTTTGTTAAACGTTTTTCGAATCTTGAATTAATACTCATGTTGGTGTGCGTGTCAGCAATTCTGCTGAATGTACTCCAACGCATTTGTAATAAGGAGTCTCCTCCAAAACTAGAGAATGATGACTGGCAGGGAATATGGAGAGGTTTGGGAAAGGTCTTAGAAGCATGGGGACCCGCAGTGTCATGGGATTTTACTCTTGAACACCTGTGGGATCCTGAGAAACTAAGCCAGTATTTGAGTCAGGGACTATGCAGCTTACATAAATCTAAGGAGGTACAACTTATTTGGGGTTTGGCTTGTGCTTACCGTGCCCTATATAATACCATTCTGGAGAGAGAGAGTTTCTGAGCTGAGGTTCAAGCCAAAAAGGAAAATCCCCAAGTCAAATCTAATCAATCACAGGAGACACCAGTAACAATACCAGATGCTCCTGTGGAGGGCCAGAAATGGAAACGAGTGTCTTCGCGTCTTGAACGAAAAAGAGAAGAAGAAGAGGAGGAGGGGGAGGAAGATCCAGGCGAGGGGCCCTCCTCAGAACCACCACCATCGCGAAAGGCAAAAGCGAAAACTAAGAGACGTGCAGAAGAGAGTGATGAAGAGGAAGTCTCTATTACTACTCGCCGGCCTCTAAAGATGACTGAAATCCAAGGTTCAAGAAAGGAGTTTACACGGCGCCTGAATGAAAGTCTTGTTTCCTGGTTGGTTCGCTGTTGGGACAGTGGGGCCCATAGCTTGTCTCTGGATGGTAATGAAGCTCACAAACTAGGTGCCATTGCCAGAGTTCCAGCTATTGATAGAGGAATTAGTCGATATTCGGATGAGGCTGCCTCCCTCTGGGAACGAGTGTTAATAGCCGTGAAGGAAAAGTATCCCTTCAAAAATGGCTTGAAGATTGCGATGAAAAAATGGGATACAGTTGAAAAGGGTATCCAGTATTTGAGGGAAATAGGCGTGGTGGAAATGCTGTATGACCCTAACTTTGGTCCTAACCACCCACACCAAAACCGCGACCCTGAAAAAGTGAGGACAACGCCTGAGATATGGCAGAAAATCGTGACAACAGCGCCGGACAAATATGCCGCTACACTAACGTCAGCGTGTGACAGATACCAAGAACAACAGAGAACACCCTTAGTTTATGAATTAATTGTTAGGCTCCAAAACTACGAACAAATGCTGTCCCCAATTCATGCTGCCGTTGCTGCAATATCAAGAATGACGGAGCAAGTGTCTCAACTGATTAACTGTGACAAACCTGTAGCAGTATCAGAGACACTTGATGAAGATCGGGATAATCAAATGAGTCTATCCAAGGATATGAAGGAGATGAAGGAGATGATGAAATGTATGCAAGCCCACCCAACTAAAGACGATGAACCTTCCATTTCACGTGCACCATCAAAAATCTCAGCTGTTAGAGGCAAACGCTCTCCGGCTCAAGTAAGGGATAATACACCGCGAATTGTCTTATGGTATTACCTACGTGACCATGGAGAAGACATGAGGAAGTGGCACCGTGAACCTACTGCTGTACTACGAGCCCGGGTGAAAGAATTACAAAGCAGATTAACCACCAGTGCAGTTGCTCCAGTTACCACAGGTAATGAATAGAGGGGCCCTGCCCTCAGTCAGGGGGGGGGAAAAGGATAATAGAGTATATTGGACTGTGTGGATTCGATGGCCTGGCACATCAGAACCACTGAAATATAAGGCACTGGTGGACACTGGTGCACAGTGCACTCTGACGCCCTTGAGTCATGAAGGGACAGAATCAATCCATATTTCTGGAGTGACCGGAGGCTCTCAAGAATTGACTGTGTTGGAGGCTGAGATAGTCCTCACTGGTAAGGACTGGCAAAAACATCCTATTGTGACGGGCCCAGGGGCTCCATGTATACTAGGTATTGATTATCTCAGAAGGGGGCATTTCAAGGATCCTAAGGGGTATCGATGGGCCTTTGGAATAGCTGCTGTGGACACAGACAACATTAAGCAGCTGTCTGTCTTGCCTGGCCTGTCAGAAGATCCGTCTGTTGTGGGGCTGCTGCGAGTAAAAGAGCAACAGGTACCCATCACTACAAAAACGGTGCACAGGCGGCAGTACCTCACCAACAGGGATTCTTTGCTCCCCATTCATAAGTTAATTCGTCAACTAGAGAGCCAGGGAGTGATCAGCAAAACTCACTCGCCTTTTAACAGCCCCATATGGCCAGTGCGTAAAGCCAGTGGAGAATGGAGGCTGACGGTGGACTACCGTGGCCTGAATGAAGTCACACCCCCACTGAGTGCTGCTGTGCCGGACATGTTAGAACTCCAGTATGAACTGGAGTCAAAAGCAGCGAAATGGTATGCCACCATTGACATTGCTAATGCCTTCTTTTCCATTCCTTTGGCCAAAGAATGTAAGCCACAGTTTGCTTTCACATGGAGGGGCATTCAGTATACCTGGAACCGTTTGCCCCAGGGGTGGAAACACAGCCCGACCATTTGTCATGGGTTGATCCAAACTGTATTGGAACAGGGCAGTGCTCCTGAGCACCTGCAGTACATTGATGACATCATTGTGTGGGGCGATACAGCAGAAGAAGTCTTCACAAAAGGAGAGCGAATGATCCAAATTCTTCTGAGTGCTGGTTTTGCTATTAAGCGAAGCAAAGTGAAAGGACCTGCCCAGGAGATTCAGTTCCTAGGTATAAATTGGCAAGATGGCCGTCGTCACATCCCGACAGATGTGATCGACAAAATCACTGCTAAGTCTCCACCCACTAGCAAAAGAGAGACACAATCTTTTCTGGGCGTAGTGGGCTTTTGGAGAATGCATGTTCCAAACCACAGCCTCATTGTAAGCCCCCGTTATTATGTGACGTGAATGAGAAATGAGTTTACATGGGGCCCTGAGCAGCAGCAGGCTTTTGAACAGATTAAACAGGAGATAGCCCGTGCCGTGGCCCTAGGGCCAGTACGGACGGGACAGGGTATAAAGAACATCCTCTATAGTACTGCTGGAGATAACGGTCCCACTTGGAGTTTGTGGCAAAGAGCCTCAGGAGAGACACGAGGCCGACCCCTGGGATTCTGGAGTCGGGCATACAGAGGGTCTGAAGAGCGCTACACTCCAACTGAAAAGGAGATCTTAGCTGCATATGAGGGGGTTCGGGCTGCTTCCGACGTAGTTGGTACTGAAACACAGCTTCTTCTGGCACCTTGACTGCCAGTGCTGAACTGGATGTTTAAAGGAAAGGTTCCCTCCACCCATCATGCTACTGATGCCACTTGGAGTAAGTGGATTGCACTGATTACACAACGAGCACGGATGGGGAACCTCAGCCGTCCAGGAATCCTAGAGGTCATCATGGACTGGCCTGAAGGTAAAAAGTTTGGAGCACCACCAGGAGAAGAGGCATCACGTGCTAAAGAAGCCCCAGCATACAATGAACTACCAGAGAATGAAAAGAAATATGCCCTGTTCACAGATGGATAGTGTCTTATTGAGGGAAAGCATTGCAGATGGAAATCTGCTGTGTGGAGCCCCACACGACAAGTTGCAGAGGCCACTGAAGGGAAAGGAGAATCAAGGCAATGTGCAGAGGTAAAGGCTGTCCAACTGGCCTTAGATGTTGCTCAGCAGGAGAGGTGGCCAATGCTCTACTTTTACACTTACTCGTGGATGGTAGCGAATGCCTTATGGGGGTGGTTACAGCAGTGGGAGCAAAATAACTGGCAAAGAAAGGGTAAACCTATTTGGGCTGCTGAACTGTGGAAAGACATTGCTGCCCGAACAAAGACTATAGTTGTAAAG
Source organism: Lagopus muta (assembly GCF_023343835.1). Lineage (NCBI taxonomy): Eukaryota > Metazoa > Chordata > Aves > Galliformes > Phasianidae > Lagopus > Lagopus muta. The sequence continues at coordinate 3,698,425 of NC_064471.1, forward strand.
GTGCGTCATGTAGATGCTCATGTGCCCAAGAGTTGGGCTACTGAGGAACAGCAAAATAACCATCAAGTAGATCGAGCTGCCAGAATTGAGGTGGCTCAAATAGACCTGGACTGGCAGAACAAGGGTGAATTATTTCTGGCTCGGTGGGCCCATGAGACCTCAGGTCATCAAGGGAGAGATGCAACATACAAATGGGCTAGAGACCGAGGGGTGGACTTAACTATGGATGCCATTGCACAGGTTATTCATAACTGTGAAACATGTGCCATCATCAAACAAGCCAAGAGGATGAAACCTCTCTGGGAGGAAAGGCGATGGCAAAAGTACAAATATGGGGAGGCCTGGCAGGTTGATTATATCACCTTGCCACGATCTCGCAATGGTAAGCATTATGTGCTTACTATGGTGGAGGCAACCACTGGGTGGCTCGAAACATATGCAGTACCCCATGCTACCGCCCGAAACACCATACTGGGTCTCGAGAAACAAGTCCTGTGGAGACATGGCACCCCAGAAAGGATTGAGTCAGATAATGGGACTCATTTCAAAAATTCTCTTGTAAATACTTGGGCCAAAGATCATGGCATTGAGTGGATTTATCATATCCCCTATCATGCTCCAGCCTCTGGTAAAATTGAACGATACAATGGATTGTTAAAAACGATGCTAAAAGCACTGGGTGGCGGAACATTTAAGCACTGGGAGAAGCATTTGGCAGAAGCCACCTGGTTAGTCAATACCAGAGGATCTATCAATCGTGATGGTCCTAACCAATCCAGTTCCCTACATACCGTAGAGGGAGATAAAGTCCCTGTTGTACATGTAAAGAACATGTTAGGAAAGGCAGTTTGGGTTCTTCCAGCTTCTGGAAAGGGCAAAACTCTCCGTGGTACAGTTTTTGCACAGGGACCAGGATCCACTTGGTGGGTAATGCAGAAGAATGGGGATGTCCAGTGTGTACCACAGGGAAACTTGATGCCGGGGGAGTGCAGTTACTAAATCTATGTGTATATATATATGTATAGCTATGTGTGTGTAATGCATTGTAATCATTTTTTGTTTGTATATATGTATATATATTTTAAGCATGATGTAACGATGTAGAATAAGGGGTGGAATGTCATGGTCCTATGTTGTTTGTTTGTTTGTTTTTTATTTTGGGTTTCAGTATTCCACATCAAAACATCATGTAGTGTACGGGGCATTAAAGTGTCACTGCCCCAATTCCAAGTACCTATCCCTGTACATTACAGCAGTCACGGGATCTGGCTATTCCGGGTGGGGGGGCGCTCTCTTGCTGCCTTGCAGTGGGTGCTGAAGGGTGCTTTCCTAGCTGTTCCAAGCTTTTCAGGTTTGACTCGGTCCCGGGAACTCTCTCTCTCATCTCGTCTGATTTATTAATCTCAATTTCAATTAAATTGTATACATTGTGTTATCTTGTATTCCGATATTACAGTAAAATAAGTTTTCCTCCATAGATTGTTGCCACTGCTCTTTTCCTCCCTTCCTTCCTTCCCATTTTTGTGGGACTGCGGTGGGGGGGGAAAGGACAGAGGCCTGTCGCCCCTGTCACGGGCATAGATTGATCTGGTCAACTCCGTTACATCCGTCCTGTTGTAACCCAGATAACAAAAAAAGTACAGGACAGACTGGCAGGGGTGCCGCCTGATCAACGGCCCCCTGCCCAGACTCACTTACATGTAACAGCTCGGCCATACATGGCAACAGAATTGATGGACTTAGTACAACGATTTTGGCAGAAGCCTAGAGAAAGTGTGCCAGCTTGGTTTTTGAGACTATGGGATTCTGGGGCAGAAAGTGGCTTGGTGAATGGCCCACAAATAGCCAAGTTGGCCACCATGACCGTCCATCCTGCTCTCAGACAGAGGTTTGTCACGGATTTGACCAGATCAATCTATGTCCGTGACAGGGGCGACAGGCCTCTGCCCTCCCCCCCCCACTCCAGTCCCACAAAAATGGGAAGGAAGGAAGGGAGGAAAAGAACAGCGGCAACAATCTATGGAGGAAAACTTATTTTACTATAATATTGGAATACAAGGTAACACAATAGATACAATTTAATTGCAATTGAGATTAATAAATCAGATTAATAAATCAGACAAGATGAGAGAGAGAGTTCCCGGGACCGATTCAAACCTGAAAAGCTTGGAACGGCTAGGAAAGCACCCTCCAGCACCCACTGCCAGGCAGCAAGAGAGCGCCCCCCCCCACCCGGAAGGGCCAGATCCCGTGACTGCTGTAATGTACAGGGATAGGTACCTGGGATTGGGGCAGTGACACTTTAATGCCCCGTACACTACATGATGTTTTGATGTGGAATACTGAAATACAAAAACAAAAAAACATAGAACCATGACATTCCACCCCTTATTCTACATCGTTACATCATGCTTAAAATATATATATACATATATACAAACAAACAAAAAATGATTAAAATGCACACATGGCTATATACATATACATAAAATTAGTAACTGCACTCCCCCGGCATCAAGTTTCCCTGTGGTACACACTGGACATCCCCATTCTTCTGCATTACCCACCAAGTGGATCCTGGTCCCTGGGCAAAAACTGTACCACGGAGAGGTTTGCCCTTTCCAGAAGCTGGAAGAATCCAAACTGCCTTTCCTAACATGTTCTTTACATGTACAACAGGGACTTTATCTCCCTCTACAGTATGTAGGGAACTGGATTGGTTAGGACCATCACGATTAATAGATCCTCTGGTATTGACTAACCAGGTGGCTTCTGCCAAATGCTTCTCCCAGTGCTTAAATGTTCCGCCACCCAGTGCTTTTAGCATCGTTTTTAACAATCCATTGTATCGTTCAATTTTACCAGAGGCTGGTGCATGATAGGGAATATGGTAAATCCACTCAATGCCATGATCTTTGGCCCAAGTATTTACAAGAGAATTTTTGAAATGAGTCCCATTATCTGACTCAATCCTTTCTGGGGTGCCGTGTCGCCACAGGACTTGTTTCTCGAGACCCAGTATGGTGTTTCGGGCGGTAGCATGAGGTACTGCATATGTTTCGAGCCACCCAGTGGTTGCCTCCACCATAGTAAGCACATAATGCTTACCATTGCGAGATCGTGGCAAGGTGATATAATCAACCTGCCAGGCCTCCCCATATTTGTACTTTTGCCATCGCCCTTCCTCCCAGAGAGGTTTCATCCTCTTGGCTTGTTTGATGATGGCACATGTTTCACAGTTATGAATAACCTGTGCAATGGCATCCATAGTTAAGTCCACCCCTCGGTCTCTGGCCCATTTGTATGTTGCATCTCTCCCTTGATGACCTGAGGTCTCATGGGCCCACCGAGCCAGAAATAATTCACCCTTGTTCTGCCAGTCCAGGTCTATTTGAGCCACCTCAATTCTGGCAGCTCGATCTACTTGATGGTTATTTTGCTGTTCTTCAGTAGCCCGACTCTTGGGCACATGAGCATCTACATGGCGCACCTTTACAACTATAGTCTTTGTTCGGGCAGCAATGTCTTTCCACAGTTCAGCAGCCCAAATAGGTTTACCCCTTCTTTGCCAGTTATTTTGCTCCCACTGCTGTAACCACCCCCATAAGGCATTTGCTACCATCCATGAGTCAGTGTAAAGATAGAGCATTGGCCACCTCTCCCGTTCAGCGAGATCTAAGGCCAGTTGGACAGCCTTTACCTCTGCAAATTGGCTCGATTCTCCTTTCCCTTCGGTGGCCTCTGCAACTTGTCGTGTGGGGCTCCACACAGCAGATTTCCATCTGCGATGCTTTCCCACAATACGACACGATCCATCTGTGAATAGGGCATATTTCTTTTCATTCTCTGGTAGTTCATTGTATGGTGGGGCCTCTTTAGCACGTGATACTTCTTCTCCTGGTGGTGTTCCAAACTTTTTACCTTCAGGCCAGTCCATGATGACCTCTAGGATTCCTGGACGGCTGAGGTTCCCCATCCGTGCTCGTTGTGTAATCAGTGCAATCCACTTACTCCAAGTGGCATCAGTAGCATGATGGGTGGAGGGAACCTTTCCTTTAAACATCCAGTTCAGCACTGGCAGTCGAGGTGCCAGAAGGAGCTGTGTTTCAGTACCGACTACTTCGGAAGCAGCCCGAACCCCTTCATAAGCGGCTAAGATCTCCTTCTCAGTTGGAGTGTAGTGCTCTTCAGACCCTCTGTATGCCCGACTCCAGAATCCCAGGGGTCGGCCTCGGGTCTCTCCCGAGGCTCTTTGCCACAAACTCCAAGTGGGACCGTTCTCTCCGGCAGCGGTATAGAGGATGTTCTTTATACCCTGTCCCGTCCGTACTGGCCCTAGGGCCACGGCACGGGCTATCTCCTGTTTAATCTGTTCAAAAGCCTGCTGCTGCTCAGGGCCCCATGTAAACTCATTTCTCATTCGCGTCACATAATGAAGGGGGCATACAATGAGGCTGTAGTTCGGAACATGCATTCTCCAAAAGCCCACTGCACCCAGAAAAGATTGTGTCTCTCTTTTGCTAGTGGGTGGAGACATAGCAGTGATTTTGTCGATCACGTCTGTCGGGATGTGACGACGGCCATCTTGCCACTTTATACCTAGGAACTGAATCTCCTGGGCAGGTCCTTTCACTTTGCTTCGCTTAATAGCAAAACCAGCACTCAGAAGAATTTGGATTATTCGCTCTCCTTTTGTGAAGACTTCTTCTGCTGTATCGCCCCACACAATGATGTCATCAATGTACTGCAGGTGCTCAGGAGCACTGCCCTGTTCCAATACAGTTTGAATCAACCCATGGCAAATGGTCGGGCTGTGTTTCCACCCCTGGGGCAAACGGTTCCAGGTATACTGAACGCCCCTCCATGTGAAAGCAAACTGTGGCTTACATTCTTTGGCCAAAGGGATGGAAAAGAAGGCATTAGCAATGTCAATGGTGGCATACCATTTGGCCGCTTTTGACTCCAGTTCATACTGGAGTTCTAACATGTCCGGCACAGCAGCACTCAGTGGGGGTGTGACTTCATTCAGGCCACGGTAGTCCACCGTCAGCCTCCATTCTCCACTGGCTTTACGCACTGGCCATATGGGGCTGTTAAAAGGTGAGTGAGTTTTGCTGATTACTCCCTGGCTCTCTAGTTGACGAATTAACTTATGAATGGGGAGCAAAGAATCCCTGTTGGTGCGGTACTGATGCCTGTGCACCATTTTTGTAGCAATCGGTACCTGTTGCTCTTTTACTCGCAGCAACCCCACAACAGATGGATCTTCTGACAGGCCAGGCAAGACAGACAGCTGCTTAATGTTGTCTGTGTCCACAGCAGCTATTCCAAAGGCCCATCGATACCCCTTAGGATCCTTGAAATGCCCCCTTCTGAGATAATCAATACCTAGTATACATGGAGCCCCTGGGCCCGTCACAATAGGATGTTTTTGCCAGTCCTTACCAGTGAGGCTTATCTCGGCCTCCAACACAGTCAATTCTTGAGAGCCCCCGGTCACTCCAGAAATATGGATTGATTCTGTCCCTTCATGACTCGAGGGCATCAGAGTGCACTGTGCAACAGTGTCCACCAGGGCCTTATATTTCAGTGGTTCTGATGTGCCAGGCCATCGAATCCACACAGTCCAATATACTCTATTATCCCTTTCCCCCCCCGGACTGAGGGCAGGGCCCCCCTATTCATTACCTGTGGTAACTGGAGCAACTGCACGGGTGGTAGATCTGCTTTGTAATTCTTTCACCCGGGCTCGTAGTACAGGAGTAGGTTGACCGTGCCACTTCCCCATGTCTTCTCCATGGTCACGTAGGTAATACCATAAGGCAATTCGCGGTGTATTACCCCTTACTTGAGCTGGAGAGTGTTTGCTTCTAACAGCTGAGATTTTTGATCGTGCACGTGAGAAGGAAGGTTTATCGTCTTTAGTTAGGTGGGCTCGGATCATCTCCTTCATCTCCTTCATCTCCTTCATTAGACTCTTTTGATTATCCTGATCTTCATCAAGCGTTTCTGATACTGCTACAGGTTTGTCACGGTTAATCAGTTGAGACACCTGCTCCGTCATTCTTGATATTGCAGCAACGGCAGAATGAATTGGGGACAGCAATTGTTCGTAGTTTTGGAGCGTAACAATTAATTCATAAACTAAGGGTGTTCTCTGTTGTTCCTGGTATCTGTCACACGCTGACGTTAGTGTAGCGGCATATTTGTCCGGTGCTGTTGTCACAATTTTCTGCCATATCTCAGGCGTTGTCCTCACCTTTTCAGGGTCGCGGTTTTGGTGTGGTTGGTTAGGAACAAAGTCAGGGTCATACAACATTTCCACCACGCCTATTTCCCTCAAATACTGGATACCCTTTTCCACTGTATCCCATTTTTTCATTGCAATCTTCAAGCCATTTTTGAAGGGATACTTTTCCTTCACGGCTATTAACACTCGTTCCCAGAGGGAGGCAGCCTCATCCGAACATCGACTAATTCCTCTGTCAATAGCTGGGTCTCTGGCAATGGCACCTAGTTGGCGAGCTTCATTACCATCCAGAGACAAGCTATGGGCCCCACTGTCCCAACAGCGAACCAACCAGGAAACAATACTTTCATTCAGGCGCCGTGTGAACTCCTTTCTTGAACCTTGGATTTCAGTCATCTTTAGAGGCCGGCGAGTAGTAATAGAGACTTCCTCTTCATCACTCTCTTCTGCATGTCTCTTAGTTTTCGCTTTTGCCTTTCGCGATGGTGGTGGTTCTGAGGAGGGCCCCTCGCCTGGATCTTCCTCCTCCTCCTCCTCTTCTTCTCTTTTTCGTTCAAGACGTGAAGACACTCGTTTCCATTTCTTGCCCTCCACAGGAGCAACTGGTATTGTTACTGGTGTCTCCTGTGATTGATTAGATTTGACTTGGGGATTTTCCCCTTTGGCTTGAACCTCAGCTCGGAAACTCTCTCTCTCCAGAATGGTATTATATAGGGCACGGTAAGCACAAGCCAAACCCCAAATAAGTTGTACCTCCTTAGATTTATGTAAGCCGCATAGTCCCTGACTCAGATACTGGCTTAGTTTCTCAGGATCCCACAGGTGTTCAAGAGTAAAATCCCATGACACTGCGGGTCCCCATGCTTCTAAGACCTTTCCTAAACCTCTCCATATTCCCTGCCAGTCATCATTCTCTGGTTTCAGAAGAGACTCCTTCCTCTTATTATTCACAATTATGAATACAATCAGAGAACTTAATGACATGCACACCAACATGAGTATTAATTCAAGATTCGAAAAACGTTTGACAAACCGAGAAGAAAACCTGGAGACTGGTCTGAACATCGTGTTGTTTGTAAAATTAGCTATTCCATTTGGGATGTAGTTGTTTGTGAAATTAGCCATTCCTTCTGGGATGTAGTTGTTTGTGAAATTAGCCATTCCTTCTGGGATGTAGATGTCAAAGTTCAAATCATACCACATTGCAAATAGGTAAAACATAGGTGTCTCCATCAGTGTCATTAGGTACCTATATATGGTTGCAATTCCACAACACATAATTATGAGCTGGATTATTGGCCAGTAGGTTGTGACTAGCACCATTGCTTTTAATCCTTTACCCAGCACCCCCACGATAACGAGTGGGTTCATCGCTGGTGCTTGCTAAAAAAGGGTTAATGAATTGAAGCTAACAAGAGGAGGGGAAAAAAAAAAAAAAAAAGGCACTACCCAGACTAAGTAGTGCTCAAAGTTTACAAATATCCCAGAACACTGGCAGTACGCCTAATCTTTCAAGGTCAGGTTTTCCAGCACAGAAACCTGAACTACTGATAATGCTCCCTAGCGAAGCTCTCTAAGAGCAGAGAGAAAAAGAGATTCGTTCAAAAAGCTAAAAAGCAGTTGCCCCACGTTGGGCGCCAAAAATCTGTCACGGATTTGACCAGATCAATCTATGTCCGTGACAGGGGCGACAGGCCTCTGCCCTCCCCCCCCCACTCCAGTCCCACAAAAATGGGAAGGAAGGAAGGGAGGAAAAGAACAGCGGCAACAATCTATGGAGGAAAACTTATTTTACTATAATATTGGAATACAAGGTAACACAATAGATACAATTTAATTGCAATTGAGATTAATAAATCAGATTAATAAATCAGACAAGATGAGAGAGAGAGTTCCCGGGACCGATTCAAACCTGAAAAGCTTGGAACGGCTAGGAAAGCACCCTCCAGCACCCACTGCCAGGCAGCAAGAGAGCGCCCCCCCCACCCGGAAGGGCCAGATCCCGTGACTGCTGTAATGTACAGGGATAGGTACCTGGGATTGGGGCAGTGACACTTTAATGCCCCGTACACTACATGATGTTTTGATGTGGAATACTGAAATACAAAAACAAAAAAACATAGAACCATGGCAGGTTATACATAGGTAATCAATATCGTGATGAAAACCATTCCATACTAGAATGGTTAATGGCGGCCTGCCGTATGGTATGGTCGAATAAATCAGACATATTTTTACATACAGGTATGTGGTCCTCCATGGAGGGCCTTCAAAACTATATCCGTGAACTGGGTGTAAGAGAGGCTATCTATGAAGATACATTTGATGGCCCTGATATGGTTAAATTTTCAGCAGGGATGAGAGATTTAATTTTACATCAAGCTCCCTCCCATCTCTATGGTACCCTAGTCTATATATTAAATTTCCTTGTAGCCTCAGAAGCCGTAGTCCAGCAGGCTGCCCAGTTAGTTGCCGACCTAGGAGAGACAGAACGCCTGCGGACTAGGCGCAATATTCGGTTTTTAGAGGAAGCAGAGGTCCTGCCGGTAAATAAAACCAAAATGCCGGCTACTCGAGCTCCTCCATCGGGACCCATAAGGGTATCCCGAAAACAAATGTTTAATGATTTAATTTGGGCTGGGGTCCAATTTGCTAAGATCGACCGCCAGCCCAACCATGTCCTTCTCCAGCTCTGGAGACAACTCAAGGACAATCAAAAATTCCAGAGCTACCCTACGAAATCAAGGGTAAGAGCTATAGAGAGGGTTCCATCAACAACATAGAACCTAGAAGATTTTATTATTCCAAATAGAAAAAAGAAGCCACCTCAGGCCTCAGGTGTCTCAGGCCACAATGCCTGAGCCATCGTAAGCAAAAGAATTGGCCCTAGCACAATTCATGGAGTGACAAGAGATGTTAGTCCCCGTAGGGCCTCCAGACGGGACCAGAGGCCCTATGTAGAATTAAGGATTTATTGGTCCTGAAAAAATATACAGAGAGTGATGGCATTGGTAGACACAGGAGCAGAAACATCAATTATCTATGGAGATCCGGGAAAATTTGATGGGGACAGAGTGATGATTGGTGGTTTTGGGGGACAGTCTATTCCTGTCACCCAAACATGGTTAAAATTGGGGGTTGGGCGTCTCCCACCCCGGGAATACAAGGTGTCTATTGCCCCAGTCCAAGGCATCCTGGGCATAGATATTCTATGGGGTCTGGCTCTCCAGACAACTGTGGGAGAGTTCAGACTTCAACAAAGATGTATCAGTATCCAGGCGGTGCAGGCAATATTAAGAGGCCATGCGGAACATGAGCCTGCTTGCCTGCCGAAACTGCACCGGATTACTAATGTCAGACAGTATAGACTCCCGGGTGGGCAAGATGAAATATCGAGAACGGTGCAGGAATTAGAAAAAGTGGGCATTATAAGACCTGCACACAGCCCGTATAACTCCCCCATATGGCCAGTGCGAAAGTCGGATGGCACATGGAGGGTGACAGTGGATTACAGAGAATTAAATAAGGTCACGCCGCCTATTCATGCGACCGTACCCAATATTGCCTCCCTAATGGACACATTGAGTAGGGAGATAAAAACCTATCATTGTGTCCTAGATCTAGCAAATGCATTCTTCAGTATCCCAATTGCTGAGGAATCGCAAGATCAGTTTGCGTTTACGTGGGGAGGCAGGCAGTGGACCTTTCAGGTCCTGCCACAGGGGTACGTGCATTCACCAACGTATTGTCACAATCTAGTGGCGCGTGTCCTGGCTGACTGGAGAAAACCTGATGATGTTAACCTATATCATTATATTGATGATCTCCTGTTGACATCCGACTCACTGGAGGCAGTAGGACAGGCAGCAGATTCACTAACTGCCTATTTACAACAGAGGGGATGGGCTATAAATCCCCAAAAGGTGCAAGGTCCAGGCCTGTCCATAAAATTCCTGGGGGTGGTTTGGTCAGGAAAGACCACAGTGCTACCCAGTGCTGTTATAGATAAGGTTCAGGCGTTCCCAGTCCCTACAACATCAAAGCAGCTGCAAGAGTTTCTAGGTATGCTGGGTTACTGGAGTTCCTTTATACCTCACCTGGCGCAGCTGCTAAGGCCACTGTACACTGACAAAAAAGGGGCAGCTATGGGATTGGGGGAAAACCGAACAGGATGCTTTCCAACAAGCAAAACTGGCAGTTAAACAAGCCCAGGCATTGGGTATATTTGATCCTACCTTCCCAGCTGAGTTGGATGTTCATGTTACTCAAGATGGATTTGGTTGGGGCCTGTGGCAACGCCAGAGCTCTGTTTGGACCCCCATTGGTTTCTGGTCTCAGGTTTGGCACGGAGCAGAAGAAAGATACAGTATGATTGAAAAACAGTTATTGGCTGCCTATTCGGCATTACAGGCAGTAGAGCCAATAACTCAAACAGCTGCAGTTATAGTCAAGACCACTCTGCTAATTCAGGGGTGGGTGAAAGATCTGACCCACCTTCCTAAGACAGGGGTGGCCCAAGCACAAAGAGTGGCATGATGGGTCGCCTACCTCAGCCAAAGGAGCAGTCTGTCTTCATCACCCTTGAAAGAAGAACTCCAGAAGATCCTAGGCCCAGTTACATATCACAGTGATGCACCAAAAGAAATACTGGTAAAGCGACCAGAGAAGAGTCCCGTTTGGGAGGGAAAATATCCTATCCCTGAAGATGCCTGGTACACAGATGGGTCCAACAAGGGCAACCCGAGCAAGTGGAGAGCAATAGCATACCATCCTTCCACCGAGACAATCTGGTTCGATGAGGGGGATGGTCAGAGCAGCCAATGGGCAGAACTGCGAGCCGTGTGGATGTTTATAACCAAGGAATCCGGTGATGGTATCCTGAACGTCTGCACAGATAGTTGGGCTGTGTACCAGGGGCTCACTCTTTGGATTGCACAGTGGGCCACCCAGGAATGGACTATCCACGCCTGACCGATCTGGGGCAAAGACATGTGGTTAGATATATGGAATACGGTCAAACACAGGACTGTACGTGTCTACCATGTTTCTGGTCATCAGCCCCTACAGTCACCGGGAAACGATGAAGCCGACACATTGGCCCGAGTTCGATGGATTGAGAATTCACCATCTGAGAACATTGCCCGCTGGTTACATCAGAAGCTACGGCATGCGGGACAAAAGACAATATGGGCAGCTGCTAAAGCATGGGGACTGCCCATACAACTATCTGACATCATGCAGGCATGCCGGGATGCGACACTTGCTCCAAGATGAGACCGAGATCGTTGCCCGAAACAACAGCCCATCTTGCTAGGGGACACAATCCTCTCCAGCGATGGCAGGTCGATTACATCGGGCCACTTCCTCGTTTCTGGGCAAGATACGCCCTGACCTGTGTCGACACTGCAAGTGGGCTACTGCAGGCCTATCCAGTACCGAAAGCAAACCAGGCATATACCATCAAGGCACTCGCTAAACTGATGTCTGCCTACGGGACACCTCAAGTCATCGAGAGCGACCAAGGGACTCAGTTTACTGGTGCAATGGTACAGCGCTGGGCAGAAGAAAATAGCATTGAATGGCGATTCCACCTGCCATATAATCCAATGGGGGCAGGCCTCATCGAACGTTATAACAGTATTCTTAAGGCTGCCCTGAAGACAGACTCCCAGTCACAGAATCACAGAATCACAGAATCGCAAGGTTGGAAACGACCTGCAACATCATCCAGTCCAACCACCCTCCCATTCCTATCAGTGCCACAAGCTACTAAACCATCTCTCGTAGCTCCTCATCCAGGCGCCTCTTGAACACTGCCAGGGATGGCGACTCCACCACCTCCCTGGGCAGGCCATTCCAGTGCCTGACCACCCTCTGAGAGAAAAAGTTTCTCCTAATATCCAACCTAAACCTCCTCTGGTATAACCTCTGGCTGTTTCCTTGGGTCCTACTATTTGCCTGGGAGAAGAGGCCAGACCCTTTTGCATCACAATCTCCTTTCAGGAAGTTGTAGAGTGCAATGAGGTCTCCCCTGAGCCTCCTCTTCTCCAGGCTGAACAATCCCAGCTCCTTCAGTAGCTCCTCATAAGGTTTGTGCTCCAGACCCCTCACCAGTTTCGTTGCCCTTCTCTGGACACGTTCCAGGGCCTCAATGTCTTTCTTGTAGTGAGGGGCCCAAAACTGAACACAGTACTCAAGGTGCGGCCTCACCAGTGCTGAGTACAGGGGGATGATCACCTCCCTGCTCCTGCTGGCCACACTATTTCTAATGCAGGCCAGGATGCCGTTGGCCCTCTTGGCCACCTGGGCACACTGTTGGCTCATGTTCAGCCGAGCATCAACCAACACCCCCAGGTCCCTTTCCTCTTCACAGTCATCCAACCACTCATCCCCAAGCCTGTAACGCTGCCTGGGGTTGTTGTGGCCAAAGTGCAGAACCCGACACTTGGCCTTGTTAAACCTCATCCCATTCATCTCAGCCCAGTGATCCAGCTTACCTAGATCCCTCTGCAGGGCCTCCCTGCCCTCAGGCAGATCGACACAACCTCCCAACTTGGTGTCATCTGCAAACTTACTCAGGGTACACTCAATCCCTTCATCTAAGTCATCAATGAAGATATTAAACAGGATGGGCCCCAGTACCGACCCCTGGGGGACACCACTTGTAACAGGTCTCCAGCTGGACTTCACTCCGTTGACCACCACCCGTTGAGCACGGCCCTCCAGCCAGTTCCTTATCCAACGGAGGGTAAAACTGTCCAAGCCATGGGCAGCCAGTTTCCGCAGAAGGATACTGTGTGAGACCATGTCAAAGGCTTTGCTGAAGTCTAGGTAGACTACATCAACTGCCTTTCCCTCATCTACCAGTTTGGTCACCCAGTCGTAGAAGGAGATGAAGTTGGTCAAACACAACCTGCCTTTCATGAACCCGTGCTGGCTGGGCCTGATCCCGTGGACAAGCTGTGTGATCTCTCCCAGGAGGATTTGTTCCATGACCTTCCCTGGCACTGATGTCAGGCTGACAGGCCTGTAGTTCCCCGGATCCTCCTTACGGCCCTTCTTGTAGATGGGAGTCACATCAGCAAGCCTCCAATCCTCTGGAATCTCTCCAGTCAACCAGGAGCGCTGGTAGATAGCCGAGAGTGGCTTAGCGATCACCCCCGCCAACTCCCTCAGCACCCTAGGATGAAGCCCATCCGGTCCCATGGACTTGTGACTGTCCAGATGGAGGAGGAGCTCTCTGTCTCCACCTCGATCTCCGGGGAGATATGCTGCATGTCAACCCAGATATCCAGATCAGGGCACAAAGTGCCCTGAAGATAGCTGGTCTGACTATTAAAGGCAGATGTAAAGAAGGCGTTGAGGACCTCAGCCTTCTCTTTGTCATCTGTGGTCACATTCCCTGCCGCATCAATTAAAGGACAGAGATTATCCTTGGGTTTTCTCTTGTCATTGATATATTTGTAAAAGGATTCCTTATTCTGCTTTACTGCAGTGGCCAATCTAAGTTCGAGATGGGCTTTCGCCTTCCGGACTTCCTCCCTGCATACCTTTGCAACTTCCTTGTAATCTCCCCTAGTAGCCTGTCCCTTCTTTGACAGGACATAGACTCTCTTTTTCTTCCTGAGTCTTGACAGTAATTCCCAGCTCATCCACACCAGTCTTCTCCCCCTACGGCTCGCCTTACGGTATTCAGGGACAGCCTGTTTTTGCGCCTTTAAGATTTCCACCTTGAGGAGCGTCCAGGTTTCCTGGACCCCTTTACCCTTGAGGAGCAACTCCCAAGGGACCCGTGCTACAAGCGTCCTGAGCAGGTCAAAGTCCACCCTCTTGAAGTTCAAGATAGTAGTTGCAGGGGTGGTTGCAGGTAGTTGCAGTCCTTGCAGGGGTGGACAAAAAGACTGTATGAAACCCTGCGGGACCTGAATGAAAGACCTCGAGATGGCAGACCCAGTGCCCTGAGAATGTTGCAGACGACATGGGCCACCCCGCTTAGGGTCCAAATTACGGGCACTGATCATCATGTAAGACCCCGGATTGGTGACAAAAATAATCTTCTGCTCCCTGCCCCTGAGAATTTAGATCCAGGTACCCATAAAATAAAATGGCCCTGGAAGGTGCAGGAAGGACCAAAGTGGTGTGGCCTACTTGCACCTTGGGGGAGACTATTGGAGGTGGGAGGCTCAGTAATCCCTCCAGTAATAGGTACATGGCCTACTGATATTGTGGTCAACACTCCGATCTTTATTGCTAAAGGGACCCCCATCATGTCCCTGTGGCAGATCAGGACACCCCCTTTGGTGCCTGATATCGTTATGCAGCCGCAGATATCCAGCCAAAAGGTGTGGTACAGGCGGCCAGGACGTGCCCCAGTACAAGCGGAAGTGTTGACCCAAGACAGAAATACGGCCTGTATCTTGCCCTGGAGAGCAGACCTTCCCCTCCTGGTACCTGTAAAACATCTGTATTACTCCCCGTGAGTTTGTGAGCCTTCAGGACCACCGGAATGAACAAAATGCCATCAAGCGTTCCAGTGTTGCTGTCAGATCACGTACAACACCCGGTGATGGTCTGCATGGGACTGATGAAACATAGAACGGACCTGCACCTCAGGACCTCATGCTTCCAGTCACATCATCGAGCACTGGCCCATAGAAGCATAGTGACATCCGCTGATCATCACTCATCCTGAATTGTACCAACACGCGTCACGATAAAATTGTATAAGCGTCACGATATACCGGATCTCTGTATTAGGGAAAGCTTACCCTTTTGTTAACCTGATCATTGGTTCATGCCTTGAAGGGGTGGAGTGTATTGGAACTGCTGAGTCAGGGCCTGAACCTCTGATTAATTACCTGAGGTGAGCCATGAGTCAGCCAGAGGAGCACAGGTGAAGGCAATTCACCTGTGCTGCTGGAAGGGGGGGAGCCAGGCTCCACCCCTCCTGGACCTATTTAAGAGCTGGCTACCAGAGGGGAAGGATCTCTTCTAGAGATCCCCTCTCTTGTTGTTTTCTGGTCAGTTAGCCGAAGGGTAAGCTCTTCCACTAATTCTCTTTTGTGGTCATTGTTTACTTTGTCTTACTTTTTTGATTATATTGTGATTATAACATCTTGATTATACAATAAGAAAGAGAGCTACAATTAATATCTTAAATTTGTTAGATACAGTGGAAGAATGTGTTATCTGTTCTTATCTTAATTGGGTCATTTGTCACAGTTCCAGCCCAGTTCATCCTAGTTGACAAAAGGATCCCATGCCCCAGGAAAAGGGGAAAAACGGTAGGGAATAGGTAGGGAGATGGGCCTAGATGAGAAAAAACAGTGGCAATAAGCTAAGGAACTAAACTAATTTGCTAAATATGATAGCGGAATGCAAGATAACACAATATAATGCAGTATAAATGGAACTGAAATTAATAAATCAAATAAATGAGTGTCCAAAAAGCAAAGGCCTTTCTCTAATGCTGAAGGTGAGCTCACACCACAGAGATGAGCAGAAAGAGAGCCAATCCTGTGACTTAAAGGCAGTTTTATCTTTCCCTCTGAACAGAACATGATTGCGTTGTGGCATTCTCACTCAAAACCCTTTACAGAGAAATTAAGTGAGACTCAAGTATCCATCTCCAGAGAAGAGGCTGCAACTCTAAATGTAAGCAGCAGATGAGATGCTGAAAGTAGCTGTGCACAAATATGCCTATAATCATTTACAAGAGGTGACCAAGCCACATTTAAAGCCTCTGTCTCACTCCAATTTATAGGAGGGAGATGAGGTTCTTTTAATATCTGTATACTTGGTGTGAGATTAAGAAACAATGGTTCATATGTTAGTCCAACCAATTTATTATAAATCCTAATCAGGGAGTCAGGGAAGGGAAGGAGAAACGATAAGAAAGGAGCAAGAATTGCATAAAGCGGGGACAGTAACCACCAGCATCCAGCAGCGATCCTGTTGCACGATGTTTCGAAGGTCCGAAGGTCTGAGGCAGAAGCAGCAGGGGGAGAGAGCAGCAGCGTGGCCGGCCTTGGGCAGCAAGCAGGTAGCAGGAGGCAGTTGCGGAGCAAATCCAGGAGGAAGCAGCAGTGCTCAGGCAGCAGGCTCAAGAGAGTTCCTCAGCATGCAGGAATTCTGTAGTGAGGAATCTGATGGCAGACACCTATCCTCCTGGTTTTCAATTCCTCTTTTATCCTACTTGTTCTCCTGCCTATGTGACATCCCTGGGCACTTGAGCAAGAATCATGTGAGTGCCCCCTGAGATGGCCATCATCCTGAGATAAGTCCACACAAAAGACAGCTTCACTGCCATTAAGCTGCAGCTCATCTCTCTCTCCTTGCCCCTGGCCTTGTCCATCTGTGTCCTTCAGACAAAGGATTTCACAACCCTTGCCCAGGAGTTGTCCAAAGTTCTCCAGACAAAGGGTTTCTCAACCCCTGCCCAGGACTTGCTTGGACTTGTTCATCTGTGTCCCCAGCAACCTTTGAGACAATGATGTTTTACAGAATAATATCTTACAGCCTCTCCTTTTGTTGCTGTTCCTCTCCACCAAAATATGCAAATGCAAGTTAAGCTGCATTGCTTTAATAAAACTCAGACAAAATATCAGGGACAGAACAGTGGACTGAGTAGATAAACAAGTTGGGTTCAATGCATAAATCAATATCAGAAAGGACAGCAAGCTGAAATATGACAGCTCAATTTACATGTCAGTTGTTTAGAATTAACTGTATATCAGTGCCAAAGACAGATCTGGAGATTCTTTCAAGCTTACTTTTCACACAGTCAACTTCACAGTTCCATAGCACAAAGAACTGGCCGACAGCAAGTAGTCATTTTAAAAACTGTTATAGTGAACCTATTAAAGCATCCAAGAAGCTCAAGGGGTATTGGATGGTGAACACAAAAAAATAGTTTTAAAAGGAGACTGAAGATGTCAATCTGGCTTCTCAGTTGAGGAAAGAAATTTTGATTCTAAGAAGATATTGCCAGAATAAAGTTGTGTACTGCAATTTTACAGTGGTCCAAAAGGAACAGAAGGATCCTAGGAGCCCCATTTGATGATGATACAATACATATACACTCAATTGGGGTGCCCAGAGGTGTCCCTGATGAATTTAAGGCAAGAAATCAAATTGCTGCAGGATTTGAATCTCTATTCTGGTGGGTAACAATTAACAAAAACGTAGATTGGATAAACTACATCTATTACAATCAGCAGAGATTTATAAACTATACAAAGGAGGCAATAAAGGGAATTGCAGAGCAATTGGATGCTACAAGCAGGGTGGCCTGGGAGAATAGGATCGCCCTAGACATGATACTAGCTGAAAAAGGGTGTGTGTGTGTAATGTTGGGCACTCGTTGCTGTATTTTTATCCCAAATAACAGCCCCAGATGGCATGATAACCAGAGCATTACAGGGGCTTACTACTCTTGCCAGTGAATTAATTGAAAACTCAGGAATAGATAATTCCCTCACTGGGTGGTTGGAGTCCTGGTTTGGCAAATGGAAAGGGATGATTGTGTCCATATTTACTTTTTTGATTGTGGTAGCAGGAATCCTGATGGCCATCGTTTGCTGTATTATCCCCTGAGTGAGGGGATTGGAACAGCGATTAAACGAAACTGCGTTGCTGAAGCAAACAGTAGTGGAACCACCACCATACTCGGATAAAATGATGATATTAGACGAAATGGAGAATGAAGAAAGTGAAGAAGTTTTTAGAATCATGCCTTAAAAAAAAAAAAAGGGAATTGCAGAAATCAACACTGTGAAAGAAGAGGGGGGAATTGTTGGAATGGAATGTTGTTTCTGCATTTGATATTAAAAAGGGCAATTGGTTTGAAGAAGTACAACATAATGCATTTGTATTCTGTAACTTATCCTTAGAAATAGTTGATCTACAAAGTTAAATACTGTATATGTTAGTGACATGTTTTAGAAACATTATTACTGAATTATGTGATTAATTCTTTCTTGCAAAACTGTAATAGTTGTTAACTGTTCCAAACAATGCGAGTATAGTGTGTTAGGGATTACAAAACATCTTGTAGAGTTGTTCTGTTAGGATAAGAAACTCCCAGCAAAAGAAAAATAGATTTAGCAAACATCAAAGAAGTTGGGGCCTCTGCACAAGGCCGGACTGTCTCACCCCATGAGAAGGTTGGGACTGATAGGCAGGCACCAAGATACACCCTTGTCTTTCTCCCGAGCTCATATTTGTGGAAAGAAGGACAAGCAGATATCCACAAAATAATGATCAGGTGTGGAATAAGTTAATTATTAGTTTTTAGTAATAATAGTAATAGAGGCATCTTGGATTCAATATTGGATTCAGTATTTTTCTTCTCTATAAAAAACTTATTACTAATAAGTTAATTATTACTAATCATGCTGGACATGAGGAAGTATTACTTTTCAGAAAGGGTGGTCAGGCACTGGAATGGACTGCCCAGGGAGGTGGTGGAATCACCGACCCTGGGGGTGTTCAAGGAAAGACTGGATGTTGTGTTGAGGGACGTGGTTTAGTAGGAGCTATTGGGAATAGGTGAACGGTTGGACTGGGTGATCTTTTAGGTCTTTTCCAACCTTGGTGATTCTATGATTCTATGATTCTATGAATTAACTACAGATTTACGCTTATGAAGCAAAAATTTGTTTGTCCAGTGTTTCTATGTTTAGTGAAGCGTTGAGAAGATTGTGAACCTAAAGTACTCAGCCAATGAGGAACTAGGGAAGAAAGAGATAAGCGTCGGAGAATACGGAATAAAAGATGGAACTCTGTTTTCTGGGTGCTCTCCTGCTTGCAGGAGGCCTGCCATTGCAATTGTGAATAAAATCTGCTTTATCAGAGAAACTGTCCTAGAAAATTATTTGGATATTTCCAACAGATGTATGGCCTTCCAACAAGTAAGGACAAACAGGCACCACAAGAGCAGTTGACCATCTGAATGCTGTGCAGGGCAGCTCAGGATCCCAATCCAGCAACTGAGCACCACACTGCACACGGCTTGTCACACTGAGACAACAAGCAATCAGAATTACTACACCAAAATAATCATTAAAAGCTGGATGAACAGTGACATAACATGGGTAGCATTAATTGTCACAGGCATTTGAACCCCCATCCATCCCAAACAGAAGTGTATGAACTGCTGTTCCTGCTCCTTACACTTATTTACATTTTCTCAGTAAACCTTAATGTTCAAACACTAAACTCTGAAGAAGTGCGGTATGCTTATAAACCAGTAGAAGTCACAGAAGTAGTTCTTCCTCCCACTAGAGCTGGCACTAATGTCTCTGCAGCCAAATGACAAGAAAGTCCCTCATTTTAACCTAAATAGTTTCTTCTGGAAACAACAAAAAAAAAAGAAGCAATACTTATAGCTTCATTTCTGTAGTTAAGTGCCAAGCGTGAGACACTTCAACCAAGTGGCCACTTTTTTCTGTGAAGTATGGGGCTAAACTCACAGGAAAAAAAGCATAGCTTTTCCATCTTTACCTACTATTGAAATCTTGCACAAATATCTATTTTCCCTGTCATGGTTCTATGTTTTTTTTGTTTTTGTTTTTTGGGTTTCAGTATTCCACATCAAAACATCATGTAGTGTACGGGGCATTAAAGTGTCACTGCCCCAATTCCAAGTACCTATCCCTGTACATTAGAGAAGTCTCGGGATCTGGCCCTTCCGGGTGGGGGGGGGGGGGGTGCACGCTCTCTTGCTGCCTTGCAGTGGGTGCTGGAGGGTGCTTTCCTAGCCGTTCCAAGCTTTTCAGGTTTGACTCGGTCCCGGGAACTCTCTCTCTCTCATCTTGTCTGATTTATTAATTTCAATTTCAATTAAATTGTATCTATTGTGTTATCTTGTATTCTGATATTATAGTAAAATAAGTTTTCCTCCATAGATTGTTGCCGCTGTTCTTTTCTTTCCTTCCTTCCTTCCCATTTTTTGTGGGACTGGGGTGGGGGGGGGAGGACAGAGGCCTGTCTCCCCTGTCACGGACATGGATTGATCTGGTCAACTCCGTGACAGATTTTTGGCGCCCAACGTGGGGCAGTGCTTTTTAGCTTTTAGAACGAATCACTTTTTCTCTCTCCTCTTAGAGAACATCGTTAGGGAGCATTATCAGTAGTCCAGGTTTCTGTGCTAGAAAACCTGACCTTGAAAGATTAGGCATACTGCCAGTGTTCTGGGATTTTTTTAAACTTTGAGCAATACTTAGTCTGAGTAGTGCCTTTTTTTTCTTTTTTTTCATTTTTTTTTCCCTCCCCCACCCCGTCATTAACCATGACAAACCTGCAGCAGTATCAGAAATGCTTGATGAAGATCAGGATAATCAAATGAGTCTAGCGAAGGAGGTGAAGGAGATGATGAAATTTTTGTGAGCCCACCTCACTAAAGACGAAGAACCTTCCATTTCACGTGCACCATCAAAAATCTCAGCTGTTAGAGGCAAACGCTCTCCGGCTCAAGTAAGGGATAATACACCGCGAATTGTCTTATGGTATTACCTACGTGACCATGGAGAAGACATGAGGAAGTGGCACCGTGAACCTACTGCTGTACTACGAGCACAGGTGAAAGAATTACAAAGCAGATTAACCACCAGTGCAGTTGCTCCAGTTACCACAGGTAATGAATAGAGGGGCCCTGCCCTCAGTCGGGGGGGGGAAAAGGATAATAGAGTATATTGGACTGTGTGGATTCGATGGCCTGGCACATCAGAACCACTGAAATATAAGGCACTGGTGGACACTGGTGCACAGTGCACTCTGACGCCCTTGAGTCATGAAGGGACAGAATCAATCCATATTTCTGGAGTGACCGGGGGCTCTCAAGAATTGACTGTGTTGGAGGCTGAGATAAGCCTCACTGGTAAGGACTGGCAAAAACATCCTATTGTGACGGGCCCAGGGGCTCCATGTATACTAGGTATTGATTATCTCAGAAGGCGGCATTTCAAGAATCCTAAGGGGTATCGATGGGCCTTTGGAATAGCTGCTGTGGACACAGACAACATTAAGCAGCTGTCTGTTTTGCCTGGCCTGTCAGAAGATCCGTCTGTTGTGGGGCTGCTGCGAGTAAAAGAGCAACAGGTACCCATCACTACAAAAACGGTGCACAGGCGGCAGTACCGCACCAACAGGGATTCCTTGCTCCCCATTCATAAGTTGATTCGTCAACTGTAGAGTCAGGGAGTGATCAGCAAAACTCACTCGCCTTTTAACAGCCCCATATGGCCAGTGCGTAAAGCCAGTGGAGAATGGAGGCTGACGGTGGACTACCGTGGCCTGAATGAAGTCACACCCCCACTGAGTGCTGCTGTGCGGGACATGTTAGAACTCCAATATGAACTGGAGTCAAAAGCGGCCAAATGGTATGCCACCATTGACATTGCTAATGCCTTCTTTTCCATTCCTTTGGCCAAAGAATGTAAGCCACAGTTTCCATTCACCTGGAGGGGAGTTCAGTATACCTGGAACCGTTTGCCCCAGGGGTGGAAACACAGCCCGACCATTTGCCGTGGGTTGATCCAAACTGTATTGGAACAGGGCAGTGCTCCTGAACACCTGCAGTACATTGATGACATCATTGTGTGGGGCGATACAGCAGAAGTCTTCACGAAAGGAGAGTGAATAATCCAAATTCTTCTGAGTGCTGTTTTTGCTATTAAGCAAAGCAAAGTGAAAGGACCTGCCCAGGAGATTCAGTTCCTAGGTATAAAGTGGCAAGATGGCCATTGTCACATCCCGACAGATGTGATCGACAAAATCACTGCTATGTCTCCACCCACTAGCAAAAGAGAGACACAATCTTTTCTGGGTGCAGTGGGCTTTTGGAGAATGCATGTTCCAAACTACAGCCTCATTGTAAGCCCCCTTTATTATGTGACGCGAATGAGCAATGAGTTTACATGGGGCCCTGAGCAGCAGCAGGTTTTTGAACAGATTAAACAGGAGATAGCCCATGCCGTGGCCCTAGGGCCAGTACGGACGGGACAGGGTATAAAGAACATCCTCTATTCTGCTGCTGGAGAGAACGGTCCCACTTGGAGTCAGTGGCAAAGAGCCTCAGGAGACACCCGAGGCCGACCCCTGGGATTCTGGAGTCGAGCCTACAGGGGGTCGGAAGAGGGCTACATTCCAACTGAGAAGGAGATCTTAGCTGCATATGAGGGGGTTCGGGCTGCTTCTGAAGTAGTCGGTACTGAAGCACAGCTTCTTCTGGCACCTTGACTGCCAGTGCTGAACTGGATGTTTAAAGGAAAGGTTCCCTCCACCCATCATGCTACTGATGCCACTTGGAGTAAGTGGATTGCACTGATTACACAACAAGCACGGATGGGGAACCTCAGCCATCCAGGAATCCTAGAGGTGATCATGGACTGGCCTGAAGGTAAAAAGTTTGGAACACCACCAGCAGAAGAAGTATCACGTGCTAAAGAAGCCCCACCATACAATGAACTACCGGGGAATGAAAAGAAATATGCCCTGTTCACAGATGGATCGTGTCGTATTGTGGGAAAGCATCGCAGATGGAAATCTGCTGTGTGGAGCCCCACACGACAAGTTGCAGAGGCCACTGAAGGGAGAGGAGAATCAAGCCAATGTGCAGAGGTAAAGGCTGTTCAACTGGCCTTAGATGTTGCTGAACGGGAGAGGTGGCCAATGCTCTACCTTTACTCTGACTCATGGATGGTGGCAAATGCCTTATGGGGGTGGTTACAGCAGTGGGAGCGAAGTAACTGTCAAAGAAGGGGTAAACCTATTTGGGCTGCTGAACTGTGGAAAGACATTGCTGCCCGAACAAAGAATATGGTTGTAAAGGTGCGCCATGTAGATGCTCATGTGCCCAAGAGTCAGGCTACTGAGGAACAGAAAAGTAGCCATCAGGTAGTGGCTCAAATAGACCTGGACTGGCAGAACAAGGGTGAATTATTTCTGGCTCATGAGACCTCAGGTAATCAAGGGAGAGATGCAACATACAAATGGGCTAGAGACCGAGGGGTGGACTTAACTATGGATGCCATTGCACAGGTTATTCATAACTGTGAAACATGTGCCATCATCAAACAAGCCAAGAGGATGAAACCTCTCTGGGAGGAAAGGCGATGGCAAAAGTACAAATATGGGGAGGCAAGGCAGGTTGATTATATCACCTTGCCACGATCTCGCAATGGTAAGCATTATGTGCTTACTATGGTGGAGGCAACCACTGGGTGGCTCGAAACATATGCAGTACCCCATGCTACCGCCCGAAACACCATACTGGGTCTCGAGAAACAAGTCCTGTGGAGACATGGCACCCCAGAAAGGATTGAGTCAGATAATGGGACTCATTTCAAAAATTCTCTTGTAAATACTTGGGCCAAAGATCATGGCATTGAGTGGATTTATCATATCCCCTATCATGCTCCAGCCTCTGGTAAAATTGAACGATACAATAGATTGTTAAAAACGATGCTAAAAGCACTGGGTGGCGGAACATTTAAGCACTGGGAGAAGCATTTGGCAGAAGCCACCTGGTTAGTCAATACCAGAGGATCTATCAATCGTGATGGTCCTAACCAATCCAGTTCCCTACATACCGTAGAGGGAGATAACGTCCCCGTTGTACATGTAAAGAACATGTTAGGAAAGGCAGTTTATGTATTATAGTAAAATAAGTTTTCCTCCATAGATTGTTGCCGCTGCTCTTTTTCTCCCTTCCTTTCTTCCCATTTTTTGTGGGACTGGGGTGGGGGGGAGAGCAGGGGCCTACTGCCCCCCCTGTCACGGACATAGATTGATCTAGTCAACTCCGTGACATCCCCCTACTAGGAAACTCATAACACAGGATAATTCTGTAGATTCTCAGTGTAAAAATTAAGTATTTTTTTGTATTACTGATAATCTGAAAGTTGCATTCATGCTTGCATATATTCTCTTGATCAGTACTTTTCTACTCTGGGAAGAATAAACACAGCTTTGGGTTTCTATCTTCCATCTCAACACACAGGTAAAAACCTTCAGATGCTCTAGGGCAGGGGGATGGCAGCAGGGAAAAAATCCTATTTCAGTTAGTGACAAGATAATCAGCAATTTTGACCAGCTGTAGTGATCAGCTGATTTACAGTGCAGATTTTAAAACTATGGCTTTGGTAGTTGTCATGGTTTTATGATGTTTGGTTGTCATTATTCCACATCATAACATCATGTAGTGCACTGGGATTTAAAGAGTTAATGCTCCAGTTCCGAGTACCTGTCCCAGAAGTGAACAACTTCTACATCCCCCATCAGACTGTTCACTGTTCTGTTATTTCTGCTCATTTGGAACAGATATAAGACCTTGGTAGCTCACCTGACACTCCCTTTTTGATCATCTGGCTCTCCTCCCTGCTGCTCTACCCAACTGCACATCTGGCTTCAGCATTAGTGTAAGGCTTTCAGTTTTCAGATACTCTTATTATATTTGATTTCTTAGATTCAATTCTAATTATATTGTATTACATTGTATTAGAGCGTGTTATGTTGCATTCTGATATCTTATTTAGTAAATTAGTTTGTTTCTCCTCAGATCGTTGCCGCTGTTTTTTTTTTGTTTGTTTGTTTTAGGCCCATCTTTCTATCCTTTTCCCTTATCCCTTTCTGGGGCACGGATCCACAGATCCCTCTGCCCCTCTAGTCACGGAACCAGGCCAAATCAGCCCATAAACCAATGACAGCAGTGTTGGAAATATCCAAGTGATTTTGTCAGGACGGTATCTCTGATAAAAAGCAGATTTTATTCGCGATTGCAGTGGTGGGCATCCCGCAAGCAGGAGCGCGCCTATGGACACAACATGACAGCCTTTAGACCCTGTTTTCTCCCCCTTGCCTCCCCCCTCCCCTGTTTCCCCACTGGCTGGGTACTCCAGGTTCACAATCTTATCAGAAGGATTACATTTGCTATTTACTTGTTAATTTATTTGTTATCTGGTGTCAGTCAGCAGCCATCCTGTTGTTTCTAAGATGTCTCGGTGCTCTCCTTGTATTGATATGGTGATTTATGAGTCAAGACCGCAGGGGAACCAAATGCTTTTCTCCATGGCAAACTGAGAGAGCAAGTCAGTGAGAGGGAGAGTGGCCAGTGTCCTGCCAGGAGCTCCACCTTTCTTCCTCTGTGCACTAAGTCCTCCGCTCCTCCCCTCTGAGGACTTTGCCAAGAACTCGTGATGATAAGTGTTATGTGCTTACCATGGTAGAGGCAACCACTGGGTGGCTTGAAAGATACGCAGTACCCCATGCTACCATCTGAAACACCATATTACATCTCAAGAAACATGTCACACATGTTGCTAAAAACCATGTTGAAAGCAATGGGTGGCGGAACATTCAAGCATTGGGAGAAGCATTTGGCAGAAGCCACCTGGTTGGTCAATACTAGAGGATCAATCAGTCACGATGGTCCTGCCAGCTCCCTACATACTGTCAAGGGAAATAAGGTCCCTGTAGTACATGTGAAGAACATGTTGGGAAAAGCGGTTTGGGTGTTTCCAGCTTCGGGGAAGGGCAAACTTGTCCTTAAACTGTTTTTGCACAGGGACCTGGGTCCACTTGGTTGGTGATGCAGAAAAATGGGCATGTTCAGTGTGTACCGCAAGGGAATTTGATGTTGGGGGAGTGCAGTCAGCAATTTCACGTATATAAGTGTATAGAGTTATGTGTGTATGTAATGCATGTTAATTATTGTTTGTATATAAGTATGTTTTAAGTATGATGTAGTGATGCGGAATAAGGGGTGGAATGTCATGGTTTTATAAATTTTGTTATCAGTATTTCATATCATAAGATCATGCAAAGCACTGGGAGTTAAAGAGTTAATGCTCCAGTTTAGTGGACTTCCACTTTTCCCAGGTACCTGGTTCTCAGAAGAGAGGAAGAACATATCGCCAGGGGACTTTGCGTTTCTGTTTTCCATTTAGAGGGCAATATATAAAACTGTTTGCAGATCATTAGACACCCCTCTTTGCCTTTTCTGTTCATCTCCTCTGTGTGTTCTCCCTAGCCATCACACCTTCACCATTAGAGTAAGCCCTTCTGTTTTAGACACTCTCATCTTATTTGATTTATTAGCCTCAATCTCAATTATGTATTGTTATCTTGCATTCCAATATCATATTTAGTAAATTAGCTTTCCTCCTCAGATCGTTGCCACTGTTTTGTTTTTAGACCCGTCTCCCTACCCTTCCCCCTTTTCCCCAGGCATGGGTTTATGGGCCCCTTGACCCATTAGTCACGGAACCAGGCCGAACAGGCCTATAAACTGTTGGCAGCGCCCCCTCTCTTCCGTGCTTGTGGGCCTGTTGTCCCCATCACGGACACAGATTTAGAGATATCTCTGTGACACCCAGCTAGTGCAGATACCCTGCCATGCTTCTCTGTTAGGGAGAAACCAGTGATGGAGGAATGCGGACATTTCTTCTGTTATTTAGACCTGAAATCTTAGTCCCAGACCAGAGGGTAGCCCAGCACGACAGTAATGGAGCTCAGCCCAGGCACTGAGGCCCTACTGCCAATGAAATATTTTCCTAAATGCTCCCCAAGCATTCAGTGAAGGGAATCAACATGTGATTCTCACCTATAAAGTGACTGGATATGGTGAGCAGATATCCAAGCTGAACCTCCCTTGTTGCAGCTTCATGCTATTCCCTCATCACTGCTCACCAGAGAGAGGAGATGTGCGCTTGCCCTTCCATTCCCCCTTGTGAGGTAGCTGTAGACCACAATGAGGTGTCCCCTCAGTCTCCTCTTCTCTAGTCTGAACAAACCTTGGGAATTCAGCCACTCCTCATATGTCTTCCCCTCTAGACCCATCACCACCACTGTACCCCTCCCCTTTGGGCACACTCTAAGCTTTATGTCCTTTTTGTACTGTAGCATCCAAAACTGCACACAATGATTCACACAATGAAAATGATTCCAGGGCTGATCCCAGGATTTGAGGGATCTCCCTATTATGAGTTAGCAGTTGTCATGGAAAAATGGGGTCCCTTATGCGTTATGGGCAATATCTCCCCATATCGCATGGCGGATTACTTTCAAGGACTTAGCAAGGATGTGCTCATCACTAAAGAAAGACAACTGGCTGCCTCCATAGTGGCATGGCCACTATTAAGTGCCTTAAATCATGCGAATATAAGAAATAATGCTTTAGAAAGTGAAAACCAACTTTCAAAAGACTGCATTGGAAAACTGGAGCATGAACTTGGCGTTTTAACAGGGAAGAAGCCAATTCTACATCTTCCTATAGGCCAATTTCGTAACATTTCAATAAACGGTGACCAGACTCCTGAATCAACAGACTACATTGATCAGGAAAATAAAATGTCTAGGTTGGATCTTGAATATCCAATTCTGACTGATCCACTGGAAGCCCATCCTGTCGTAACCCAGAAAACAAAAAAAGTACAGGACAGACCGGCAGGGGTGCCGCCTGATCAGTGGCCCGAACTCATTTACATGTATCAGCCCAGCCGTACACAGCAACCGAATTGATGGATTTAGTACAGCGATTTCGGCAGAAGCCCAGAGAAAGTGTGCCGGCTTGGTTATTGAGATTGTGGGATTCTGGGGCAGAAAGTGTCTTGGTGAATGGCCCAGAAATATCTGAGTTGGTCACCATGACTGTCCATCCTGCTCTCAGAAAGAGGTTATACGTAGGCAATCAATATCGTGATGAAAACCATTCCATACTAGAATGGTTAATGGCGGCCTGCCGTATGGTATGGCCGAATAAATCAGACGTACCGTTACATACAAGCGTGTGGTCCTCCATGGAGGACCTTCAAAACTATATCCGTGAACTGGGTGTAAGAGAAGCTATCTATGAAGGCACATCTGATGGCCCTGATATGGTTAAATTTTCAGCAGGGATGAGAGATTTAATTTTACAGCAAGCTCCCTCCCATCTGTACGGCACCCTAGTTTCCATATTAAATCCCCTTGTAGCCTCAGAAGCCGTAGTCCAGCAGGCTGCCCAGTTAGTTGCCGACGTGGGAGAAACAGAACGCCTGCGGACTAGACGCAATATTCAGATAGTGGAAGAAGCAGAGGTCCTGCCAGTAAATAAAACCAAAATGCCGGCTACTCGAGCTCCTCAATCGGGACCCATAAGGGTATCCCGAAAACAAATGTTTAATGATTTAATTCAGGCTGGGGTCAAATTTGCTAAGATTGACCGACAGCCCAACCACATCCTTCTCCAGCTCTGGAGACAACTAAAGGACAATCAACAATTCAAGAACTACCCTAGGAAATCAAGGGTGAGGATTATAGAGAGGGTTCCAACAACAATATGGAACCTACAAGATTTTATTGTTTCAAGTACAAAAAGAGAGAAAAAAAAAAAAAAGAAAAAAAAGCCACTTCAGGTGTCTCGGGCCACAATGCCTGAGCCATCGGAAGCAAAAGAATTGGCCCTAGCACAATTCATGGAGTGACAAGGGATGTTAGTCCCCGTAGGGCCTCCAGACGGGACCGGAGGACCCATGTAGAATTAACCATTTATTGGACCCGAAAAAATATTCAGAGAGTGATGGCACTGGTATACATGGGAGCAGAAACATCAATTATATTAGGACATCCGAGGCAATTTGATGGGGACACAGTGATGATTGGTGGTTATGGGGGACAGATGTCATGGTTAATCAGTTGAGACACTTGCTCCGTCATTTTTGATATAGCAGAAACGGCAGCATGAATTGGGGACAGCAATTGTTCGTAGTTTTGGAGCATAACAATTAATTCATAAACTAAGGGCGTTCTCTGTTGTTCCTGGTATCTGTCACACACTGACGTTAGTGTAGCGGCATATTTGTCCGGCGCTGTTGCCACGATTTTCTGCCATATCTCAGGCATTGTCCTCACTCTTTCAGGGTCGCGGTTTTGGTGTGGGTGGTTAGGAACAAAGTCAGGGTCATACAACATTTCCACCACGCCTATTTCCCTCAAATACTGGATACCCTTTTCAACTGTATCCCATTTCTTCATCGCAATCTTCAAGCCATTTTTGAAGGGATACTTTTCCTTCACGGCTATTAACACTCGTTCCCAGAGGGAGGCAGCCTCATCCGAACATCGACTAATTCCTCTATCAATAGCTGGATCTCTGGCAATGGCACCTAGTTGGCGAGCTTCATTACCATCCAGAGACAAGCTATGGGCCCCACTGTCCCAACAGCGAACCAACCAGGAAACAATACTTTCATTCAGGCGCCGTGTGAACTCCTTTCTTGAACCTTGGATTTCAGTCATCTTTAGAGGCCGGCGAGTAGTAATAAGAGATTTCCTCTCCGTTACAGTCTACTGCACATCTCTTAGTTTTCCCTTTTGCCTTTCGCGATGGTGGTGGTTCTGAGGAGGGCCCCTCGCCTGGATCTTCCTCCACCTCCTCCTCCTCTTCTCTCTTTCGTTCAAGACTCGAAGACACTCGTTTCCATTTCTTGCCCTCCACAGGAGCAACTGGTATTGTTACTGGTGTCTCCTGTGATTGATTAGATTTGACTTGGGGATTTTCCCCTTTGGCTTGAACCTCAGCACAGAAACTCTCTCTCTCCAGAATGGTATTATACAGGGCACGCTAAGCACAAGCCAAACCCCAAATAAGTTGTACCTCCTTAGATTTATGTAAGCCGCATAGTCCCTGACTCAAATACTGGCTTAGTTTCTCAGGATCCCACAGGTGTTCAAGAGTAAAATCCCATGACACTGCAGGTCCCCATGCTTCTACAACCTTCCCTAAACCTCTCCATATTCCCTGCCAATCATCATTCTCTAGTTTTGGAAGAGACTCCTTTCCCTTATTACGAATGAATTGGAATACATTCAGGAAAATAGAAGACGCGAACAACAACATGGGTATTAATTCAGGATTCAAAAACCGTTTCACAAACCGAGAAGAAAACCCGGAGACTGGTCTGAACATCGTGTTGTTTGTAAAATTAGCTATTCCATTTGGGATGTAGTTGTTTGTGAAATTAGGCATTCCTTCTGGGATGTAGTTGTCAAAGTTGAAATCATACCACATTGCAAATAGGTAAAACATAGGTGTCTCCATCAGTATCATTAGGTACCTATATATGGTTGCAATTCCACAACAAATAATTATGAGCTGGATTATTGGCCAGGAGGTTGTGAATAACACCATTGCTTTTAAACCCTTTACCCAGCACCCCCACGATAACGAGAGGGTTCATCGCTGGTGTCTGCTAAAAAGGGGGCAATGAATTGAAGCTAACAAGAGGAGGGGGAAAAAAAAAAAAAAAAAAAAAAAAAAAAAAGGAAAAAAGGCACTACCCAGACTAAGTAGTGCACAAAGTTTACAAATATCCCAGAACACTGGCAGTACGCCTAACCTTTCAAGGTCAGGTTTTCCAGCACAGAAACCTGAACTAATGATAATGCTCCCTAACGAAGCTCTCTAAGAGCAGAAAGAAAAAAAAATTCGTTCAAAAAACAAAAAAGCAGCCGCCCCACGATGGGCGCAAAAATCTGTTACTGAGTTGACTAGATCAATCTATGTCCGTGACAGGGGAGACAGGCCTCTGCCCTCCCCCCCCACCCCAGTCCCACAAAAATGGGAAGGAAGGAAAAGAACAGTGGCAACAATCTATGGAGGAAAACTTATTTTACTATAATATAGGAATACAAGATAACACAATAGATACAATTTAATTGAAATTGAGATTAATAAATCAGACAAGATGAGAGAGAGAGAGAGTTCCCGGGACCGAGTCAAACCTGAAAAGCTTGGAACGGCTAGGAAAGCACCCTCCAGCACCCACTGCAAGGCAGCAAGAGAGGGCGCACCCCCCCCCCCCCGAAGGGCCAGATCCCGAGACTTCTCTAATGTACAGGGATAGGTACTTGGAATTGGGGCAGTGACACTTTAATGCCCCGTACACTACATGATGTTTTGATGTGGAATACTGAAACCCAACAACCAAAAAAACAAAAACAAAAAAAACATAGGACCATGACAACAGACTACTCCTGTCACCCAAACATGGTTAAAATTGGGGGTTGGGCGTCTCCCACACCGGGAGTAGAAGGTGTCTATTGCCCCAGTCCAAGAATACATC
Source organism: Lagopus muta (assembly GCF_023343835.1). Classification (NCBI taxonomy): domain Eukaryota; kingdom Metazoa; phylum Chordata; class Aves; order Galliformes; family Phasianidae; genus Lagopus; species Lagopus muta. Next base: position 3,729,778 of record NC_064471.1, read on the forward strand.
CTGGGCATAGAGATTCTATGGGGTCTGGCTCTCCAAACAACTGTGGGAGAGTTCAGACTTCGACAAAGATGTATCTCTATCCGGGCGGTGCAGGCAATATTAAGAGGCCATGCGAAACATGGGCCTATTTGCCTGCCGAAACCGTGCCAGATTACTAATGTCAGACAGTATAAACTCCTGGGTGAGCAAGATGAAATATCGAGAACAGTGCAGGAATTAGAAAAAGTGGGCATTATAAGACCTGCACACAGCCCGTATAACTCCCCCATATGGCCAGTGCGAAAGTCGGATGGCACATGGAGGATGACAGTAGATTACAGAGAATTAAATAAGGTCACGCCGCCTATTCATGCGACCGTACCCAATATTGCCTCCCTAATGGACACATTGAGTAGGGAGATAAAAACCTATCATTGTGTCCTAGATCTAGCAAATGCATTATTCAGTATCCTAATTGCTGAGGAATCGCAAGATCAGTTTGCGTTTACGTGGGGAGGCAGGCAGTGGACCTTTCAGGTCCTGCCACAGGGGTACGTGCATTCACCAACGTATTGTCATAATCTAGTGGCACGTGACCTGGCTGACTGGAGAAAACCTGATGATGTTAACCTATATCATTATATTGATGATCACCTGCTGACATCCGACTCACTGGAGGCAGTAGGACAGACAGCAGATTCATTAACGGCCTATTTACAACACAGGGGATGGGCTATAAATCCCCAAAAGGTGCAAGGTCCAGGCCTGTCTGTAAAATTCCTGGGGGTGGTTTGGTCAGGAAAGACCAAAGTGCTACCCAGTGCTGTAATAAATAAGGTTCAGGCATTCCCAGTCCCTACAACATCAAAGCAGCTGCAAGAGTTTCTAGGTATATTGGGTTATTGGCGTTCCTTTATACCTCACCTGGCACAGCTGATGAGGCCACTGTACAGACTCACAAAAAAGGGGCAGCTATGGGACTGGGGGAAAACCGAACAGGATGCTTTCCAACAAGCAAAACTGGCAGTTAAACAAGCTCAGGCATGGGGTATATTTCATCCTACCCTCCCAGCCGAGTTGGATGTTCATGTTACTCAAGATGGATTTGGTTGGGGCCTGTGGCAACGCCAGAGTTCTGTTCGGACCCCCATTGGTTTCTGGTCTCAGGTTTGGCACGGAGCAGAAGAAAGATACAGTATGATTGAAAAACAGTTATTGGCTGCCTATTCGGCATTACAGGCAGTAGAGCCAATAACTCAAACAGCTGCAGTTATAGTCAAGACCACTCCGCCAATTCAGGGGTGGGTGAAAGATCTGACCCACCTTCCTAAGACAGGGGTGGCCCAAGCACAAACAGTGGCACGATAGGTCGCCTATCTCAGCCAAAGGAGCAATCTGCCTTCATCACCCTTGAAAAAAGTACTCCAGAAGATCCTAGGCCCAGTTACGTATCACAGTGATGCACCAAAAGAAATACTGGTGGAGCGACCAGAGAAGAGTCCCGTTCAGGAGGGAAAATATCCTATCCCTGAAGATGCCTGGTACACAGATGGGTCCAACAAGGGCAACCCGAGCAAGTGGAGAGCAATAGCATACCATCCTTCCACCGAGACAATCTGGTTTAACGAGGGGGATGGTCAGAGCAGCCAATGGCAGAACTGCGAGCCGTGTGGATGGTTACAACGAAGGAACCCAGTGATAGTATCCTGAACATCTGCACAGATAGTTAGGCTGTGTACCAGGGGCTCACTCTTTGGATTGCACAGTGGGCCACCCAAGAATGGACTATCTACGCCTGACTGATCTGGGGCAAAGACATGTGGTTAGATATATGGAATACGGTCAAACCCAGAACTGGTCATCAGCCCCTACAGTCACTGGGAAACGATGAAGCCGACACACTGGCCCGAGTTCGATGGATTGAGAATTCACCATCTGAGAACATCGCCCGCTAGTTACATCAGAAACTACAGCATGCTAAACAACAGACAATAAGGGCAGCTCCTAAAGCATGGGGACTGCCCATACAACTATCTGACATCATCCAGGCATGTGACGCTTGCTCCAAGTTGAGACCGAGATCGTTGCCCAAAACAACAGCCCCTCTTGCTAAGGGACACAATCCTCTTCAGTGAAGGCAGATTGGTTACAACAGGCCTCTTCCTTGCTCCAAGGGGGCAAGATACACCCTGACCTGTGTTAACACTGCAAGCGGGCTACTGCAAGCCCATCCAGTAACAAGAGCAAACCAGACATATATCATAAAGGCACATGCTAAACTGACATCTGCCTACGGGACATCTCAAGTCACCGAGAACAACCAAGGAACTCATTTTATTGGTGTAATGATACAGTGCTGGGCAGAAAAAAGTAACATCGAATAGCGATTCCACCTGCCAGCCATATAATCCAACAGGAGCAGGCCTCATCGAACGTTATAAAAATGTTCTTAAGGCTGCCCTGAAAACAGACTCCCAGTCCCTGCAGGACAGAATGAAAAGACTGTACAAAACCCCGGGGGACCAAAAAAATGACCTTGAGATGGCAGACTCAGTACCCTGAGAATGCTGCTGATAACATGGGGGTAAAACCAAGATGTTATGTTCACAATATATCTGTGTAAAATCAATAGACATCAATATGTTACATTCACAAAAAAATCAAGAGAGTAAGACAAAGCAAACAGTGATCACAAAAAGAGAATAAGTGGAAAAGCTTACCCTGGGGTTGAACTCACCAGAAGATACCAAAAGAGGAGATCACCAGAAAAGATTCTACCCCTCTGGTAGCCAGCTCTTAAATAGGTCCAGGAGAGGTGCAACCTGGCTCCACCCCTTCCGGCAACACAGGTGAATTGCCTTCACCTGTGCTCCTCTGGCTGACTCAAGGCTCACCTCAGGTGATTAATCAGAGGTTTACGTCGTGACTCAGCAGTTCCCATACACATGGGCCACCCCGCTTAGGATCCAAATTACGGGCACTGGTCATCAGGTAAGACCCCAGATTGTTAACAAAAATAATCTTTGCTCCCTGCCCCTGAGAATTTAGATCCAGGTACCCATAAAATAAAATGGCCCTGGGAGGTGCAGGTAGGACCCAAGTGGTGTGGCCTACTTGCACCTTGGGGGAGACTATTGGAGGTGGGAGGCTCAGTAGTTCCTCCTGTAATAGATACATGGCCTACTGATGTTGTGGTCAACACTCTGATCTTTATTGTTATAGGGACCCCCATCGTCTCCCTGTGGCAGATCAGGACACCTCCTTTGGTGCCTGATATCATTATGCAGCTGCAGACATCTGGCCAGAAGGTGTGGTACAGGTGGCCAGGACGTGCCTTAGTGCAAGTGGAAGTGTTGACCCAGGATAGAAATACGGCCTGTATCTTGCCCTGGAGAGCATTCCTTCCCCTCCTGGTACCTGTAAAACATCTGTATTACTCCCCGTGAGTCTGTGAGCCTTCAGGACCACCGGAATGAACAAAATGCTATCAAGGGTTCCAGTGTTGCTGTCAGATCACGTACAACACCCGGTGATGGTCTGCATGGGACTGATGGAACATAGAACGGACCTGCACCTCAGGACCTCATGCTTCCAGTCACATCATCGAGCACTGGCCCATAGAAGCATAGTGACATCCGCTGATCATCACTCATCCTGAATTGTACCAACACGCGTCACGATAAAATTGTATAAGCGTCACAATATAGAGGATCTCTGTATTAGGGAAAGCTTGCCCTTTTGTTAACCTGATCATTGGTTCATGCTGTGAAGGGGTGGAGTGTATGGGAACTGCTGAGTCAGGGCCTGAACCTCTGATTGATCACCTGAGGTGAGCCATGAGTCAGCCAGAGGAGCACAGGTGAAGGCAATTCACCTGTGCTGCTGGAAGGGGTGGAGCCAGGCTGCACCCCTCCCAGACCTATTTAAGAGCTGGCTACCAGTGGGGAAGAATCTTATCTGGAGATCCTTTCTTCTGCTGTTTTTTGTAGGTGAGGCTAGCATACAGGTAAGTCTTCCATTTATTCTTCCTTATTATCCTAGTCTTCTTTGCCTAATTCTTGTTCTTTTGTGATTGTAACATGTTAATATCTATTGATTATACGCTCACCATTCACTGTTGTGAATTCCAACGGACCAGGAAAAACTGCATAACTTAACTGTTTATAAAAGACTCCTGAGTTTAAAAGCAACGAGCAGTTTCTCTAGCAGTTCTTATTTTCCAGGTGTAACGTGAGCATCATGCATTAGAACTGAAGTGCTATTAAAGACAAGATATCTGGCTTGAGTACATCACTGTTTAATAATGTAGGCAGTATAACTTTAGTTCTTAGAAACAGCAAGGTAATAAGCTTGAGCTTTCGAGAAGTTACTGAAACAGTCCTGAAGTCCAATACTCATAAGAGCCATTGCACATTGCAATAATGGAGAAGTTTAGGGTTTAATAGGTGAATAAAAAAAAAAAATGAAGAACATCTTCCTAACACTAAGTAATAAAAGATTTCTACCAATTCTAAAAGCATTAACCAGATTTAAAGTTACCTATGTGCTTTTAGTTATCTCTTAAGCAGACAAGAACTTTCAAGAGGCATAGTTCTTTGCATTTCTATTTATGGAAATAGCATGTTGTGTTTCACCTTGTCCAGGTATCATTCCGTGCAAGCTCATGAAAACAGAGCCAAAAAATGGAAAGAAATATGCAAGTCAACCTTGCTCAATCTTCTCAAACAGAAAGGTTTTTGTTTTAGTCTAAGGGAAGAGGGGGACTGTGCCAGTTTTTCCTCAGTGATGCCTAACTGCACATAAACCTGCGTTTTCAAGTAATACCAAAACAGTAAATCATTTTGCCATCGTAAGCATACACAATAATCATACTTGGAAGAGATTAGCCCTAAGTAAAGAACTAGCAACTAGCTAGCACCATTGCCTTGCCCACTGTCTCCTGAGGAGAGGCAGATGCCGAGATCCAACAATACAGAGCTCAGAAACAGTACATGATTTAGGAGTTTATAGATACTAATCAGCACTAGTGCTTCCACCAGCAAAAAGAATTTAGAGGGAAGATACTACAGTTCAAAGCAAGTATGACTGAAATCTGTTATTGCTGAAGTTACAGGTCATCTTGGTTTTGTTAAAAAGTGCGTTTAAACTTTCATCCAGAGAAGCTAAGAAACACCAACAATACACATTAGCTAAGCTTTTTTCCAGTTTTACAGTAGTCAGAAGGCTAGTTAGCAAGAAAGTGAAGATCCAAGAACTAAATCAAATTCCTGAGACGCAGGCTGGAGGTGACAATTTTGTGAAAGACCATGGGAAATAAAGTACACAGGAATATGCCCAGCACCCATCTTCTACAACCACTAAAGCTTTTGTATCTTTTCAGAAAAAGATGCAGTTCTCAAGTCTTCTCCCTTCAGTTCTTTTGGGGAAAGGAGGTGCCAGATTTCTGTTTTCCTGTATTTACAGGAGAGGAAACAATCACAAAAGGGTTTTTTTGGACTAACAGTAAGATTGAGAGAGAAATTGAAGGCATTTATCAATCTTTACCTATTAAGTATTACCATAGCCCTTTGAAAGCTGTCCTCTGAAGATTGGAGAGGATAAGAAAAACAACACAAAAATAAATGATAAAATTATAAAGAACCGCACTAAGTAACTGTGAAGTTGTGGGGGGAAAAAAAAATAAAATAACAGTGTGGAAAGCCTCCACCCTGACTTAGTCACTCTGTATAGAGTTCTCCTGAGCCAAAAACAGCTGGAACCTTTAAAACCTCGGCCTGAAGCCCCCTGCCACTGGCCCGAGGAGAAGTTCGCACCTCGTCACAACGGTTCTGTCACTGAATTAAATAACAATAAGAAAAAAAAGAAAAAGGCGACAGGACGAGGACAGTCTGGCACCCACTCGCCGCGGGCACAGCGTGACCGCCACCAAGACGCACAGACAGAGCGAAAGACGGGGGGGGGGGCGGGGGTCAGGACTCTTGGAACAGCCGTAATCTCCCGTCCTGTCCCCACCCGCAAGACCACGAAGAAACCTCAGCGGTCGCGGGAAACAGACCCAGGCAACAGGCCAGCAGCGGGGCCGGGAGTCTGGCCGTACCTTGAAGTAGCCTCCCTCGTAGAGAGTGTTGGGGGGCCCGAAAATCGCTACCTCCCAGTTGTAGAGATCAGACTCGTCGACCAGCGTGATACGGAAACCCTCCACCGGCTCCTCCTGCAGCGACTTCAGCTCCAGCATGAGCGCCTTCTGCGAGCTGCTCATCTGCTGCTGGGCCATGGCGGCGGCGCCGCCTCAAAGGCCCCTCCCCACACTGACGACAACCGTCGTCGCCGCCGCCACTTCCTTTTGTGACGGCACCCGCACTCTGCTGACCTCAGCGTGCCTCTCCACGCCCCCCCCCCCCGCTCACATCTATACACCTATATACAGAGTGTGCCTTCCTGGGAAGGTTCGTCTATACGATAAGTGATGTAAACTTATCAGAGATCTTCTCCAAGTTAAGTAGAAGGACTCCCAAAAAGAACTATGATAGCGGAGATCATAAAATAAAAATAATATACGATTCTAATGCAGAAACAACACTTGATTCTCACACAAGGAACGCACACTCTGTATATAGGTGTATAGATGTATATTTTGTCATACACACTGCAAGAATATCCTGCACGAGAGCAAACCAGAGAACAAGTCATGGCATGCCCCAGGAAGCGCCAGAAGAGACATCGGAAGGCCTGGCATCATCCCCAAGTGCTCTTTGTTTAACGATGATGACTTTAAAGAAAATCACCATATCAGTAGGACAAGGAGAGCACAGAGACATCTTGGAAACAACAGGATGACTACTGACTGACGCCAGGTAACAAATAAATTAACAAGTAAATAGCAAATGTAAACCTCCTGATAAGATTGTGAACCTGGAGTACCCAGCCAGTGGGGAAACAGGGGAGGGGGGAGGCAAGGGGGAGAAAACAGGGTCTAAAGGCTGTCATGTTGTGTCCATAGGCGCGCTCCTACTTGCAGGATGCCCGCCATGGCAATCGGGAATAAAATCTGCTTTTATCTGAGATACCGTCCTGAAAAAAATTACTTGGATTATTTCCAACAGTACCACAAGGGAATTTGATGTTGCTATATATATATGTGTGTGTGTGTGTTTAATACTTGTTAATTATTGTTTGTTTGTTTATATAATATATTATTATGCATGATGTAGTGATGTGGAATAAGGGGTGGAATGTCATGGTTTTATGTTTTTTGGTTATTTGTATTCCACATCATAGCATCATGCAGTGAACTGGGAGTTAAAAAGTTAATGCTCCAGTTCCATGGACCGTCAATAGTTCTGGGTATACCTGTCTCAGAAGAGAAAAACGATATCCCAGAGGTCTTTTTACTGTTCTGTTTCCATTTTCAGTTTAGAGGGAAAGATAAAACTGTTCACAGATCACAAGATTCCCTTTTCCCGTTTTGCTTTTCTCTGCAGGGTGTGTCCTCCCTAGCCATCTCACCTTCAGCATTAAGGTCTTCTGTTTTTGGACACTCACATTTTCTTTGATTTATTAGCTTCAATTCCAATTATATTCTATAATATTGTGTTATCTTGCCTTCCAATATCATATTTAGCAAATTAGCTTTCCTCCTCAGATTGTTGCCACTGTTTTGTTTTTAGGCCCATCTCCCTACCCTTTCCACTTTTCCCCCTTCCCCCAGGGTGTGGGTCCATGGGCCCCCCCACCCCATGAGTCACAGAACTGGGCCAATCCAGCCTGTAAACTGTTGATAATATATATACTGTCCAGTTCTCCTTGGGTTGCCCATAGTAACGACATGTCCAACAGGGGTGCAACAGTCCAATGCGGGCTTATCCACATCAGAGAAAGTGGAGCCTCCACACAAGGCCAAGCCACTGCATCTCAGGAGTAGCCCGGAAGGTGATAAATCAAGATATTCCCCTTATCTTCCTTGTTCCTGACACCCCTGTGTAGTCAGAGATGCCTCCAGTTGTCCTTGTGCTCCACGGCAATCTTTGAGACAAAAAGAGTTTCTGTACAGCATCTCACTGCTAGAAGTCAGTGAATTGGATAAAGCAATAGTTAACTTGTCTGCATCCTTGGAATTGCTCTCTAATAGACAGCATAGTAAGACTGCAAAGAGAAATTGGGACAGTCTAACAAATAGCTTTAGAATATGGCACTGGATTTATTAATGGCTAGCTGGGTGGTGTATGTGCAGTTATTGATACTTTATCTTTTCATCATGTAGATAAATCAGGAAGAATAGAAGAAGATGTAGAGAAAATATAGCAAGAACTAAAACTATATCATCAAATATTCCTTGATGACACTTCATGGGATTTAAAGGAGGTCTGGGATCAGCTGACCTCATGGTTACCTGATTGGTCTTGGTTGGAGAAACTCTTTTTGATAACTGTCTGTTTTCGATGTATGTATAATTGTGTGTAATGATACAGTGGTGCAATTTTTGTTCTTGTTGGAAATATCCAAGTAATTTTTGTCAGGACGGTATCTCTGATAAAAGCAGATTTTATTTGCGATTGCAATGGCGGGCATCCCGCAAGCAGCAGCGCCTATGGACACAACATGACAGCCTTTAGACCCTGTTTTCTCCCCCTTGCCTCCCCCCTCCCCTGTTTCCCCACTGGCTGGGTACTCCAGGTTCACAATCTTATCAGGAGGTTTACATTTGCTATTTACTTGTTAATTTATTTGTTACCTGGCGTCAGTCAGTAGTCATCCTGTTGTTTCCAAGATGTCTCTGTGCTCTCCTTGTCCTACTGATATGGTGATTTTCTTTAAAGTCATCATCGTTAAACAAAGAGCACTTGGGGATGATGCCAGGCCTTCCGATGTCTCTTCTGGCGCTTCCTGGGGCATGCCATGACTTGTTCTCTGGTTTGCTCTCGTGCAGGATATTCTTGCAGTGTGTATGACAAAATATACATATATACACTTATATACAGAGTATGTGTTCCTGGGAAGGTGATCTTCCCCAAGTTAAGTAGAAGGACTCCCAAAAAGAACTACGATAGCGGAGATCATAAAATAAAAATAATATTATACAATTCTAATGCAGAAACAACACTTGATTCTCACACCAATTTATTCCCAATGCTTGCTGACCTGTTGGACAATCTCTGCAATAAAATGAGTTCCCTGGTTGAAGGGTATTGTTGCAGGACACCCAAACCTTGGAATAATCTCCTGAGAAAGTACCTTTGTTACTTCCTTGGCTCTATTGGTCCTGCAAGGGAATGCTTCTGGTCGCCCTGAAAGGGTATTGGTTAGAACTAGCATATATCAAAACCCTCATTTTTCCTGGCACTTCAAAAATCAATTTGCGATTGTTGTCCTGGAAGGTTCCCTTTCCAACAAGCCCCACTTGTACCCTGTTCCTGGTACTAGGATTGTACAGTTACTTTCTGGTGTCTGTACCCCCCCCCATGTTTCATTATGTTCCCTTAGAACCAAATTCTATAAAATACTAACGGGCACAGCAGTGTGTCCACCTGGGTATGCACCCATCTGTCAGCTTGCTCTCTTCCCTTCATTCATTAGATTCCTATCCTTTCTAGAGTACCTTATAGGTTCTGACTAAGGTTCAGGTATTTCAAGTTTACCATCGGGAATTAAAGCCATTCTCCAATTTCTTTTCCTTCAGCTGCCTGTTTTGCCACCTGATCCACCATCATATTTCCAGTTTCCTGTATAGTGTCACTCTTCTGATGTCCTTTACAATGTATAACAGCCATGATGTTCTTTGGTAGATTTACATCATGCTGAATTTGTTTTCCTTGTGTGTAAGCAATCCTTGCTCTTTCCAGATGGCACCACGAGTGGGTACCACCCCAAAAGCATATTTAGCATCCATCCATATATTTAAGGTTCTTGTCAAGGCAATTATCTCAGCCTTCTGAGTGGAAGTCCCCACAGGTAATGGTTTTGCTTCAATTACCTTGTCAGTAGCAGTTACTGCATGTCCTGCCTTACGGTTTCCTTGTCTTCACAAAACTGCTTCCGTCGATGAATCCAGGACTCCTCAGCATCGTCCAACGGTTCCTCCTGTAGGTCTGACCAACTTGCACAGACAGTCTCCATGCAGTCGCACACTGCTGGCTTGGAGGCAGCTCTACGTTGGTGTTCTGGGCGTTCAGCAAGTTGCTTCCTTTTCTTTGATCAGTTGTGCTTTCTGCTGAGAAACTTGATAGCCATTTAAATCAAGAAATTCAGCAAGCTCACAGTCCATTGTACACAGTCCTTTGTTACTGTAGCATCCACGTACTGCAGTAAAGTTCCATTGTGAGATGGCGAACCCAAATCTCAGGCTCACAAGTTGACCAGTTCTCAAAAATCACTGGGCTGTTCTCACAACCCTGGGTATCACTGTGCAGGTTAACTGAATTATTATTATTATTACTTTTAATTATTTTTTTTTTTTTCTTCTCTCCATATTTGAGTTTTCCTATTCAAAGGCAAATAATTTTAGACTTTCTTTGGCAAAACCAAGCAGAAAAAAGTGTACTTCAAATCCAGAACGGTAAACCCCACCTACTTATTCCTTAACTTGGTTAATAAAGATATACACCATGGGTTGTATATATTCAACATTTCTATTAATTGCCCTCAAACCTTGTACCAAACTATAGCTCTTGCCATCCAATTTTTCATTTGCAAGATTGGGTGTTGTATCTGGATTTCTATCCAATTAGTAATCCAAAATCCAAAAAGTTATTTTTATTTCTTTTATCCTCCTACAATCTTGTATCCTCAGAGGGCATTGCTTTACCCTGGTTGGGCTGGCTCCCATCTTTAACTTAACTTTCATTGGGCTGCATTTTTGGCTCTGCCAGGCATCCCTGATGCCTGCAATCCTGTGTATACCCAATGTAGGATTTACGTAACTTCTGGGAGTACAACATTGCTTTTCCCAGTTTGTGTTAAAGCCAGACTTAAAATTTTCAGTCCATTGCTCTTGCTTGACAAGTAGTTCCAATCGTCTCTACTGAATTTAATCTCTACATTCAACTATTCTAACATGTCATGCCCAAATAATCGTTTTGGAGAACCTGGCATGTACAAGAATTTATAAATTCCTACTTGTTCTCCTAGCCTGTATTTAATTGGTCCAAAAAAAAAGTAAACTTCTCTTGCCAGTGGCTCCTACAACTATTATGAAAATCATCTACTGGTAATAGTTCTTGATGTAGCACAGAGTAAGACGCACCCAGAGGTACCAGAAAATAAACCTCTTTACCCTGCTTCCCCTGCTGTTTTCGGTCCTGGCGGGGTGGAACTCTCCCTGAGTCCTTCCAGGCTCCCCTTACCTCTTCTTCTAGATAAGGCTTCTTCCCTGTTAACCTTGCTCAACTTTGCCTTCCTCAGTTTGTTTTTCCCAAACCCTTTTCACTTTCCCAACTCTCATCGTCACAGACATTACTAACATTATATTTCAGTTTCACCCCCTTCTCTCCCCAGGTTTCCAGTGCTCACACAGGATATAAGGTTTCCACAGCTCTCTGCAGAGACCGGCTATTCTCACTTCCAATGTCCCGTCCCATCCCAATTCACAAGCACTGCACCCTTCACATCACAGCGGGAGACTCCAAGCCCCAGCTCTTTCTCCCTGTATGGAAACTGCTGAGTCAGGGCCTGAACCTTTGATTAATCACCTGAGATTAGCCATGAGTCAGCCAGAGGAGCACAGGTGAAGGCAATTCACCTGTGCTGCCGGAAGGGGGGGAGACAGGCTCCACCCCTCCTGGACCTATTTAAGAGCTGGCTACCAGAGGGGAAGGATCTCTTCTGGAGATCCTTCTCTTTGGTATCTTCTAGTAAGCTCAACCCAAGGGTAAGCTCTTCCACTTATTCTCTTTTGTGATCCTTGTTTGCTTTGCCTTACTCTTTTGATTATATTGCGATTATAACATCTTGATATCTATTGATTTTACACAATTATATTGTCATTAAAACTTCTTGGTTATACCCTTGGTGAGCCAGGCAGGCTGAATATACTGAAATTAACATCATGTCTTTCCTGTGGAATTTCTATAAATGGGTCAAGGGGGAGAACGATACTCCTCTAGAGAAAGTGATACCAGGGCAGATCCCAGGTTTTGAGGGATCGCCCTATTATGAGTTAGCTACCATCATTGAAAAATGGGGTCCCTTACACGTTATGGGCAATCTCTCCCCATATCACATGGCGGATTATTTTCAAGGACTTGGTAAGGATGTCCTCACTACGAAAGTAAGACAATTGGCTGCCTCCATGGTGGCATGGCTACTATTAACGGCTTTAAATCATGCGGACTTAAGAAATAATACTTTAGAAACTGAAAATCAGCTTTTGAAAGACCGCATTGAAAAGCTGGAGCACTAACTTGGCGTTTTAACGGGGAAGAAGCCAATTATACATCTTCCTGTAAGCCAAATTTGTAATATTTCAATAAATGATGACCAGGCTCCTGAATCAATGGACTTCGTTGATGAGGACAACAAGAAATCCAAATCTGACTTTGAATGTCCAATTCTAACTGATCCATTGGAAGTCCGTCCTGTTGTAACCCAAAAAACAAAAAAAGTACAGGACAGACCGGCAGGGGTGCTGCCTGATCAATGGCCCCCTGCCCAGACTCATTTACATGTTACAGCTCGGCCATACACGTCAACAGAATTGATGGACTTAGTACAACGATTTCGGCAGAAGCCCAGAGAAAGTGTGCCGGCTTGGTTATTGAGATTGTGGGATTCTGGGGCAGAAAGTGTCTTGGTGAATGGCCCAGAAATATCTGAGTTGGTCACCATGACTGTCCATCCTGCTCTCAGAAAGAGGTTATACGTAGGCAATCAATATCGTGATGAAAACCATTCCATACTAGAATGGTTAATGGCGGCCTGCCGTATGGTATGGCCGAATAAATCAGACGTACCGTTACATACAAGCGTGTGGTCCTCCATGGAGGACCTTCAAAACTATATCCGTGAACTGGGTGTAAGAGAGGCTATCTATGAAGATACATTTGATGGCCCTGATATGGTTAAATTTTCAGCAGGGATGAGAGATTTAATTTTACAGCAAGCTCCCTCCCATCTGTACGGCACCCTAGTTTCCATATTAAATCCCCTTGTTGCGTCAGAAGCCGTAGTCCAGCAGGCTGCCCAGTTAGTTGCCGACTTGGGAGAAACAGAACGCCTGCAGACTAGGCGCAATATTCGGTTTTTAGAGGAAGCAGAGGTCCTGCCGGTAAATAAAACCAAAACGCCGGCTACTCGAGCTCCTCCATCGGGACCCATAAGGGTATCCCGAAAACAAATGTGTAATGATTTAATTCAGGCTGGGGTCCAATTTGCTAAGATCAACCGCCAGCCCAACCACGTCCTTCTCCAGCTCTGGAGACAACTAAAGGACAATCAACAATTCCAGAGCTACCCTAGGAAATCAAGGGTAAGAGCTATAGAGAGGGTTCCATCAACAACATGGAACCTAGAAGATTATATTATTCCAAACAGGAAAAAGAAGCCACCTCAGGTGTCTCGGGCCACAATGCCTGAGCCGTCAGAAGCAAAAGAACTGGCCCTAGCACAATTCATGCACTGACAAGGGGTGTTAGTCCCCGTAGGGCCTCCAGATGGGACCGGAGGCCCTATGTAGAATTAAGGATTTATTGGTCCCGAAAAAATATTCAGAGAGTGATGGCACTGGTATACATGGGAGCAGAAACATCAATTATCTATGGAGATCTGAGGAAATTTGATGGGGACAGAGTGATGATTGGTAGTTTTGGGGGACAGACTATTCCTGTCACCCAAACATGGTTAAAATTGGGGGTTGGGCGTCTCCCTCCCCGGGAGTACAAGGTGTCTATTGCCCCAGTCCAAGAATACATCCTGGGCATAGACATTCTATGGGGTCTGGCTCTCCAAACAACTGTGGGAGAGTTCAGACTTCGACAAAGATGTATCAGTATCCAGGCGGTGCAGGCAATATTAAGAGGCCATGCGGAACATGAGCCTGTTTGCCTGCCGAAACCGCACCGGATTACTAATGTCAGACAGTATAGACTCCCAGGTGGGCAAGATGAAATATCGAGAACGGTGCAGGAATTAGAAGAAGTGGGCATTATAAGACCTACACACACCCCGTGTAACTCCCCCATATGGCCGGTGCGAAAGTCGGATGGCACATGGAGGATGACAGTAGATTACAGAGAATTAAATAAGGTCACGCCGCCTATTCATGCGGCCGTACCCAATATTGCCTCCCTAATGGACACATTGAGTAGGGAGATAAAAACCTATCATTGTGTCCTAGATCTAGCAAATGCATTCTTCAGTATCCCAATTGCTGAGGAATCGCAAGATCAGTTTACGTTTACGTGGGGAGGCAGGCAGTGGACCTTTCAGGTCCTGCCACAGGGGTACGTGCATTCACCAATGTATTGTCACTATCTAGTGGCGCGTGACCTGGCTGATTGGAGAAAACCTGATGATGTTAACCTATATCATTATGTTGATGATCTCCTGTTGACATCCGACTCACTGGAGGCAGTAGGACAGGCAGCAGATTCATTAACTGCCTATTTACAACACAGGGGATGGGCTATAAATCCCCAAAAGGTGCAAGGTCCAGGCCTGTCCGCAGAATTCCTGGGGGTGGTTTGGTCAGGAAAGACCAAAGTGCTACCCAGTGCTATTATAGATAAGGTTCAGGCATTCCCAGTCCCTACAACATCAAAGCAGCTGCAACAGTTTCTAGGTATATTGGGTTATTGGCGTTCCTTTATACCGCACCTAGCGCAGCTGCTGAGGCCACTATACAGACTCACAAAAAAGGGGCAGCTATGGGACTGGGGGAAAACAGAACAGGATGCTTTCCAACAAGCAAAACTGGCAGTTAAACAAGCTCAGGCATTGGGTATATTCGATCCTACCCTCCCAGCCGACTTGGACGTTCGTGTTACTCAAGATGGCTTTGGTTGGGGCCTGTGGCAACGCCAGAGTTCTGTTCGGACCCCCATTGGTTTCTGGTCTCAGGTTTGGCACGGAGCAGAAGAAAGATACAGTATGATTGAAAAACAGTTATTGGCTGCCTATTCGGCATTACAGGCAGTAGAGCCAATAACTCAAACAGCTGCAGTTATAGTCAAGACCACTCTGCCAATTCAGGAGTGGGTGAAGGATCTGACCCACCTTCCTAAGACAGGGGTGGCCCAAGCACAAACAGTGGCACGATGGGTCGCCTATCTCAGCCAAAGGAGCAGTCTGTCTTCATCCCCCTTGAAAGACGAACTCCAGAAGATCCTAGGCCCAGTTACGTATCACAGTGATGCACCAAAAGAAATACTGGTCGCTCCACCAGAGAAGAGTCCCGTTCAGGAGGGAAAACATCCTATCCCTGAAGATGCCTGGTACACAGATGGGTCCAGCAAGGGCAACCCGAGCAAGTGGAGAGCAATAGCATACCATCCTTCCACCGAGACAACCTGGTTCAATGAGGGGGATGGTCAGAGCAGCCAATGGGCAGAACTGCGAGCCGTGTGGATGGTTATAACCAAGGAACCCGGTGATGGTATCCTGAACATCTGCACAGATAGTTGGGCTGTGTACCGGGGGCTCACTCTTTGGATTGCACAGTGGGCCACCCAGGAATGGACTATCCACGCCCGACCGATCTGGGGCAAAGACATGTGGTTAGATATATGGAATACGGTCAAACACAGGACTGTACGTGTCTACCATGTTTCTGGTCATCAGCCCCTACAGTCACCGGGAAACGATGAAGCCGACACATTGGCCCGAGTTCGATGGATTGAGAATTCACCATCTGAGAACATCGCCCGCTGGTTACATCAGAAGCTACAGCATGCTGGACAAAAGACAATGTGGGCAGCTGCTAAAGCATGGGGACTGCCCATACAACTATCTGATATCGTCCAGGCATGCCAGGATTGCGACGCTTGCTCCAAGATGAGACCGAGATCGTTGCCCGAAACAACAGCCCATCTTGCTAGGGGACACAATCCTCTCCAGCGATGGCAGGTCGATTACATCGGGCCCCTTCCTCGTTCCGAAGGGGCAAGATACGCCCTGACCTGTGTCGACACTGCAAGTGGGCTACTGCAGGCCTATCCAGTACCGAAAGCAAACCAGGCATATACCATCAAGGCACTCACTAAACTGATGTCTGCCTATGGGACACCTCAAGTCATCGAGAGCGACCAAGGGACTCATTTTACTGGTGCAACGATACAGCGCTGGGCAGAAGAAAATAACATCGAATGGCGATTCCACCTGCCATATAATCCAACGGGGGCAGGCCTCATCGAACGTTATAACGGTATTCTTAAGGCTGCCCTGAAGACAGACCCCCAGTCCTTGCAGGGGTGGACAAAAAGACTGTATGAAACCCTGCGGGACCTGAATGAAAGACCTCGAGATGGCAGACCCAGTGCCCTGAGAATGTTGCAGACGACATGGGCCACCCCGCTTAGGATCCAAATTACGGGCACTAATCATCAGGTAGGACCCCAGATTGGTAATGAAAATAATCTTCTGCTCCCTGCCCCTGGAAATTTAGAGCCAGGTACCCATAAAATAAAATGGCCCTGGGAGGTGCAGGTAGGACCCAAGTGGTGTGGCCTACTTGCACCTTGGGGGAGACTATTGGAGGTGGGAGGCTCAGTAGTCCCTCCAGTAATAGGTACATGGCCTACTGATATTGTGGTCAACACTCCGATCTTTATTGCTAAAGGGACCCCCATCGTGTCCCTGTGGCAGATCAGGACACCTCCTCTGGTGCCTGATATTGTTATGCAGCCGCAGATATCCGGCCCAAAGGTGTGGTACAGGCGGCCAGTACGTGCTCCAGTACAAGCGGAAGTGTTGACCCAAGATAGAAATACGGCCTGTATCTTGCCCTGGAGAGCAGACCTTCCCCTCCTATTACCTGTAAAACATCTGTATTACTCCCCGTGAGTCTGTGAGCCTTCAGGACCACTTGAAGGAACAAAATGCCATCAAGCGTTCCAATGTTGCTGTCAGATCACGTACAACACCCGGTGATGGTCTGCATGGGACTGATGGAACATAGAATGGACTTGCACCTCAGGACCTCATGCCTCCAGGCACATCATCGAGCACTGGCCCATAGAAGAATATAGACATCCACTAATCATCACTTGTCTTGAACTGTACCAACATACGTCGCGATAAAATTGTATAAGCGTTGCAATATACCGGATCTCTGTATTAGGGAAAGCTTACCCTTTTGTTAACCTGATTATTGGTTCACGCCGTGAAGGGGTGGAGTGTATGGGAACTGCTGAGTCACGGCCTGAACCTCTGATTAATCACCTGAGGTGAGCCATGAGTCAGCCAGAGGAGCACAGGTGAAGGCAATTCACCTGTGCTGCTGGAAGGGGGGGAGACAGGCTCCACCCCTCCTGGACCTATTTAAGAGCTGGCTACCAGAGGGGAAGGATCTCTTCTGGAGATCCCCTCTTTTGGTATCTTCTAGTGAGCTCAACCCAAGGGTAAGCTCTTCCACTTATTCTCTTTTGTGATCCTTGTTTGCTTTGCCTTACTCTTTTGATTATATTGAGATTATAACATCTTGATATCTATTGATTATACACAATTATATTGTGATTATAACATCTTGGTTATACACTCCCACTCCAAGTTGTTCTTACAAGCCGCAGTGGGGGGGTGTGCGGGGATGTGTTCTCGTGCCGGCCCAACTCTAATATCCCAAACTCAATGTTTTCTTTAACCTTTTTGCCTTTTTTTTGTTTGTTTGTTTGTTTTTCCACAATTCCACTATTTTTACCCTCAACTGCAATTCCGGATACCATTAACAATTGCAATTCCTCATACCATTAAAAACTGCATTTCCACATAATTTCCATATACCGTTAACAACTGCATTTCTACATCCCGTTAAAAATGGTATTTCCACATAATTTCCACATACCATTAAAAGTTGCATTTCCGCATACCATTAAACACTGCAATTCCACATACCATTAAGACAGTTTCTCCCAGTGCCTTCAAAATCCACAAATCAATCAACACAATTCCTCAATTTCCACAAACATCCTGCACTTGGTCTCATGATTAGGATACTCAGTTATACAACTGGTTCCATTACTCCATTTATGTTCCTGGTTTCTTATTCAATATTCCCCCTGGTTCATCAACAATGTTTCTCCAGTGAGCCAAAATACAACCCAGGGGGTCTTCTTGTATCTCTTTAGACACCCCTTGTTCCATAACAGCCTCGTACATGACATAACATAACACAACACTTTCAGGACATAAACATTTAACAATCACAAAGACAGTGGCAATAATCAGTACAATTTATCCTCAGGATCCTTCTCTCTCTCTGCCTTCCTCCAGACCCCAACCTTCCCTCTGTGTTCGTTTCCCACACTTGCATAGCTGCCAACCTCCTTCTCCAGTAATCAACATATCAATGATAAACATCATTTCCATCCATGAGTACAAATTAGGCCCTAGAAATGATCTAATTGTTCTGCTACACTTATAGGATCCTCAGTTAAGGAATTCTTGAAACTCCTAACTTCTCTTCTAGTGAAAACAGCAGGCATTACCGCACCTTTTTTCCCTTTGACCTAAGACTGCCTTTAGAGGATAAAGTGAAGTATTAGTAAGGTTAGTATTAGAGAAAGGAAAACTCTCCAGGTCCCATTCGCATTACTCCAACTCCCTCAGTAATCGAGAGCGCATCCTCTCTCCAGGATCCTGCACAGATCAGCAGACGGCCACTCTCCTCCTCTGGAGAGGTCACCACCGCTTTAGAAATTGCACTGCTTTAGAATTTAAAAGGGGGGGATGTTATCTAAGGGATCCCATTTATGATCTTTCTGCTTCTCTTTCCTATTTCCTTTGAACTTGGACTCCTCGTGAGGCACATTTCTGTACTTCTTGCACTCATTAAGCGACCTAAGCCAATTCTGTTTCAGAAAAGGAGTCTTACTGTTTACATATAAGTACAAAGTCTGATAGGCCCAATTTTCGTCAGACTCCTATTTTGGTCAAAATAATGATTTTCCCTGTAGTGGCTCTCTACTGTATACAGTATTTAAACATTTTTTCCCTGTTCTTTTCCTAGTTTTGGGATTATTTTCCAATTTTGAAACACTTCTCCCTAGGGGCTGGCTATCTCTAGGCACCATTCCGGGTACCTTTTTCCCCTGCTCTCGGGAACTCCTATTACCCATCCCTCCAGAATGCTACTGTGAACTCCCCAGCTCACAGGTTACCACACTCTGATTCTCAGATTTTGGGCCCAATCCCTCAGGAGTACTATACTCCTATCTCGGATTAATAGGGGTGTACTGCTGGCACTTTGTCAAGTGCACAGGGTACCGCACACCATCAGTTCCTTCCCGACACTCTTCCTTTCACCAACACAGCCGCTTCTTCCTTCCCTGGCCGTGCCTCTCGCGGGACAACGGAACCGCAGGTCTGGACTCCGCACTCACTTTGCACTGGCAGCGCGTCTCAGTCACACACACTCAAGAGTCTCAACCGACCCCCAAGGAAAGAGTTAAATCCCCTTACCTTGGTCCGTGCACGAAGTTACCGGGTTGCAATGGCCAACATCCGTGCCTACCTGCCCCTTGGCTTTCACAGAGCCCGTCCTTTATGAAACAGTCTCGGTTTTTTTATGGGCCGTACCAAGGAGTCACCTCACCACCCAGACAGGACCGCTGAAATCAGCGGGGTGCACCTATCCTGTGCAGGGCAGTAGGGAAACTCCTAAAGAGGTGATAATAATCCCGGATGAGCCCCCATATTGTTGGAAATAATCCAAATAATTTTGTCAGGACGGTATCTCTGATAAAAAGCAGATTTTATTCGCGATTGCAATGGCGGGCATCCCACAAGTAGGAGCGCCTATGGACACAACATGACAGCCTTTAGACCCTGTTTTCTCCCCCTTGCCTCCCCCCTCCCCTGTTTCCCCAATGGCTGGGTACTCCAGGTTCACAATCTTATCAGAAGGTTTACATTTGCTATTTACTTGTTAATTTATTTGTTATCTGGTGCCAGTCAGTAGTCATCCTGTTGTTTCCAAGATGTCTCTGTGCTCTCCTTGTCCTATTGATATGGTGATTTTCTTTAAAGTCATCATCGTTAAACAAAGAGCACTTGGGGATGATGTCAGGCCTTCCCAATGTTTCTTCAGGCGCTTCCTCGGGCATGCCATGGCTTGTTCTCTGGTTTGCTCTCATGCAGGATATTCTTGCAGTGTATATGACAAAATATACATATATATACAGAGTGTGTTCCTGGGAAGGTTCGTCTATACGATAAGTGATGTAAACTTATCAGAGATCTTCCCCAAGTTAAGTAGAAGGACTCCCAAAAAGAACTATGATAGCGGAGATCATAAAATAAAAATAATATTATACAATTCTAATGCAGAAACAACACTTGATTCCCACAGTACACACTGAACATCCCCATTTTCCTGCATTACCCACCAAGTGGACCCAGGTCCCTGGGCAAAAACAGTTCCACTAAGAGGTTTGCCCTTTCCAGAAGCTGGAAAAACCCAAACCACTTTTCCCAATATGCTCTTTACATGTACAACAGCAGGCCCACAGGCCCAAAAAGGGAAAGGGGGATGGGTAGGGAGATGTACCTAAAAAACAGAACAGCAGCAACAATTTGAGGAGCAAAGTTAATTTACTGAACATGATATCAGAATGCAAGATAACACAATATAATAGGAACTGAGGCTAGTAAATCAAATAAAATGAGAGAGAGCATCTGAAACCAAAGGCCTTACTTTGATCTGATGGTGAAATGGCTGGGGAGCACACTCACACACTTCCAAGCAGTAAGAGAGATCGAGTCTGGTGACTTGCCAGCTTTATCTTCCCCTCTGAACACAGAGTCCTCTGGGGTATGAAGTTCTTCTTTTCTGAGAGCCAGGTATTCAGAAAATCAGCGGTCCATGGAGGTGGGGCATTAACTCTTGAACTCCCAGTGCTTTACATGATGTTATATGTGGAATACTGATAACAAACAAAATCATGACAGGGTGTAATGCTGTAACGTGATGGAAAACACATCAATCACTGAATCATAGAATTGTAGAGGTTGGAAGAGACCTCTAGAGATCATTGAATCCAACGACCTTGCCAAGCAGGCTCTCTACAGCAGCAGGTTGTACAGGTAGGCCTGCAGATGGGTCTTGAATATCTTCAGAGAAGGAGAATCCACAACTTCCCTGGGCAGCCCGTTCCAGTGCTCTGTCGCCCTCATTGTGAAAAAGTTCCTTCGCATATTGGTGTGGAACTTCCTACGCTCACTTTTATGAGCATTTCCCCTCGTCCTCTCCCCACAGACCTCTGAAAAGAGGTTGGCCATGCCCCCTTGACTCCCACACTTCTCTCTCCAATCTGAGAGAATGTTCAATCAAAGTGAGACACCCTCAGAACTGAGAGACATTCCCTGCAATCCAAACTCAACTGTCTCCAATCACAATGGGATGCCTTCCAGTCTGAGTGAGACACCCTCCAATCCAGTAGATAGGAGTCATTTTTGGTGCACTGAGTAGATCAGAACCTGTGAGGAGGTTCCTTAGCATCTTAGGGCAGCTGATGCTGCAGGAACAGTGGAAGGAGGAGTAACTACTGGCTCCAGGGGGAACGTGCCCTGCACAGGTCCATCTGTAAGTAATTCTAGCGCTGGAGTTGTGAATAACACCAGCAGTGTGCATGGTGCTCCACAGATGGTGAGGTTTTAAGTTGAAGGAGAGAAGATTTAGGTTGGATGTCAAGGAGAAGTTCTTTCCTAAGAGAGTGGTAAGGTGCTGGAACAGCTGCCCAGAGAGGCTGTGGATGCCCCATCCATCCCTGGAGGTGTTCAAGGCCAGGGTGGATGGGGCCCTGGGCAGCCTGGTCTAGCATTAAATGCAGAGGTTGGTGGCCCTGCCTGTTGTGAGGGGTTGGAGATTCATGATCCTTGAGGTCCCTTCCAACCCAGGCCATTCTGTGATTCTGTTATACTGATGTATACACATATAATCACTGACTGCACTCACCCAACATCAAATTCCCTTGTGGTACATATTGAACATCCCCATCTTTCTGCATCACCCAACAAGTGGACCCAGGACCCTGGGCAAAAACAGCTCCAAGAAGAGGTTTGCCCTTCCCATAAGCTGGAAAGACCCAAACCACTTTTCCCAACATGCTCTTTACATGTACTATAGGGACCTCATCTCCCTCTACAGTATGTAGGGAGCTGGCAGGACCATCGTGACTGATCAATCCTTAAGTGTTGACCAACCAGGTGGCTTCTGCCAAATGCTTCTCCTAATGCTTAAATGTTCTGCCACCCACTGAATCATAGTTGGAAAAGACCTTCAAGATCATCAAGTCCAACTGCAACCTAACCATACTACCCTAACTCTAACAACCCTCTGCTAAATCATGTCCCTGAGCACTGTTGGAAATAATCCAAGTAATTTTGTCAGGACGGTATCCCTGATAAAAGCAGAATTTATTCGCGATTGCAATGGCGGGCGTCCCACAAGTAGGAGCGCCTATGGACACAACATGACAGCCTTTAGACCCTGTTTTCTCCCCCTTGCCTCCCCCCTCCCCTGTTTCCCCACTGGCTGGGTACTCCAGGTTCACAATCTTATCAGAAGGTTTACATTTGCTATTTACTTGTTAATTTATTTGTTATCTGGTGCCAGTCAGTAGTCATCCTGTTGTTTCCAAGATGTCTCGGTGCTCTCCTTGTCCTATTGATATGGTGATTTTCTTTAAAGTCATCATCGTTAAACAAAGAGCACTTGGGGATGATGTCAGGCCTTCCCATTGTCTCTTCAGGCGCTTCCTCGGGCATGCCATGACTTGTTCTTTGGTTTGCTCTCGTGCAGGATATTCTTGCAGTGTATGTGACAAAATATACATCTATACACCTATATACAGAGTGTGTATATAGGTGTATATATATACTATATACATATATATATACTAGCACTGGCCCATAGAAGCATAGTGACATCCGCTGATCATCACTCATCCTGAATTGTACCAACACGCGTCATGATAAAATTGTATAAGCGTCACAATATAGAGGATCTCTGTATTAGGGAAAGCTTGCCCTTTAGTTAACCTGATTATTGGTTCACGCTGTGAAGGGGTGGAGTGTATGGGAACTGCTGAGTCACGGCCTGAACCTCTGATTAATCACCTGAGGTGAGCCATGAGTCAGCCAGAGGAGCACAGGTGAAGGCAATTCACCTGTGCTGCCAGAAGGGGGGGAGCCTGGTTCCACCCCTCCCAGACCTATTTAAGAGCTGGCTACCAGTGGGGAAGGATCTCATCTGGAGATCCTTTCTTCTGCTGTTTTTTGTAGGTGAGGCTAGCGTACAGGTAAGTCTTCCGTTTATTCTTCCTTATTATCCTAGTCTACTTTGCCTAACTCTTGTTCTTTTGTGATTGTAACATGTTAATATCTGTTGATTATACACTCACCATTCACTATTGTGAATTCCAGAGGACCATGAAAAACTGCATAACTTAACTGTACATAAAGGACTCCTGAGTTTATGATCAACAAGCAGTTTCTCTGGCAGTTCTTACCCTCTAGGTGTCAAGTGAGCATCATGCAGTAGAACTGAAGTGCTATTAAAGACAAGATATCTGGCATGAATACATCACTGTTTAATAATGTAGGCAGTATAGCTTTAGTTTTTAGAAACAGCAAGGTAATGAGCTTTTGAGAAGTTACAGAAACAGTCCTGAAGTCCAACACTCATAAGAGCCATTGCACATCGCAATAATGGAGAAGTTTAGGGTTTAATAGGTGAATAAAAAAAAAAAAAATGAAGAACACTAAGAAATAAAAGATTTCCACCAATTTTCTTGTTTTTTTCTTGGCTTGTTCTTTGGTTTGCTCTCATGCAGGATATTCTTGCAGTCTATGTGACAAAATATATATACATATATATATATACACACACAGAGAGTGTGCGTTCCTGGGAAGGTTCGTCTATACGATAAGTGATGTAAACTTATCAGAGATATTCCCCAAGTTAAGTAGAGGGACTCCCAAAAAGAACTATGATAGCGGAGATCATAAAATAATAATATTGTACAATTAGAATGCAGAAACAACACTTGATTCTCACAGCACCACATCCAAACGTTTTTTAAATGCGTTCAGGGATGGTGACTCAACCACCCCCTTGGGGAGTCTATTCCAGCGCTTAACCACCATTTCTGTAAAGAAGTTTTTCCTGATATCCAACCTAAACCTCCCCTGGTGCAACTTGAGGCCATTTCCCCTCATCCTGTCATCTGTCACCAGAGAGAAGAGATCAACCTCACTCTGCTTTAAGCACCTTTCAGATATTAGAAGAGAGCAATAAGGTGTCCCCTCAGCCTCCTTTTCCCCAGGCTAAACAGTTCCAGTTCCTTCAGTCTCTCCTCGTAGGACATATTCTCCAAGCCCTTCACCAGCCTTGTTGCCCTTCTCTGGACCTGCTCCAGCACCTCCATGTCCTTTCTGTACTGAGGTGCCCAAAACCAAATGCAGTACTCGAGGTAAGGCCTCACCAGTGCTGAGTACGGGGGCAGGATGACTTCCCTATTCCTGCTCACCACACCATTCCTGATACAAGCCAGGATGCCATTGGCCTTGGCCACCTGGGCACACTGCTGGCTCATATTCAGCCGACTGTCCATCAGTACACCGAGGTCCCTTTCCATCAGGCAGCTTTCCAGCCACTCCACCCCAAGCCTGTATAGTTGCCTGGGGTTGTTGTGACCAAAACACAGGACCTGACACTTGGCCCTATTGAAATTCATACAGTTTACCTTGGTCCACTGATCCAGTCTGTCCAGGTTCCTCTGTAGTGCCTTTCTCCCCTCAGGCAGATCAACACTCCTTCCCAACTTGGTGTCATCTGCAAAGTTACTGAGGGTGCACTCAATCCCCTCATCAAGATCGTTAATAAAGATGTTAAATAAAAGCAGCCCCAGTACCGAACCCTGGGAGACACCACTCACGACTGGTCACCAACTGGATTTAACACCATTGACCACAACTCTTTGGGCCTGGCCATCCGGCTAGTGTTTCACCCAGCAGAGCGTACGCCCATCCAAATCGTAGGCAGCCAGCTTCTCCACAAGAATGTTGTGGGGGACAGTGTCAAAGGCTTTACTGAAGTCCAGGTAGAGCACATCGGCAGCCTTACCTTCATCCACTAAGTGGGTCTCCTTGTCATAGAATGAAATCAGGTTTGTCAAAATAGGATCTACCATTTGTAAACCCATGCTGACTGGGCCTGAGCCCATGGTTGACCTTTAACTGGTCCATGATGGCTCCTGAGATTATCCATTCCATAACCTTCCCAGGCACCGAGGTGAGACTGATAGGCCCGTAGCTGCCAGGAACATCTTTCTGGCCCTTTTTGAAGACGGGTATCACAGGTTGCATGGGATGTTGTAGAAGGGTGCGGGTAGCGTTCGCGCTGTAACGGGGCAAAACTTTACCGAGCATGGGGAGGGGGAGATGTTGTAGCAGGCGTAAAGCGGGGTTATTGGGATGTGATGTGTCAGGACCTCCCCTGCTCTGTGATGGATTTATGACGCATGCTTTAGGGGCATAGACGAAGCACGTAGGATATATAAACCGCTGTGTAGTTGCAATAAACACCATTTGCTTCTCCATCATATTGATGTATGTGTCGCTAATGGCCCTAGTCATTTGCTAGTCCTAAGGTGGCCTGACCCTTCAGAACAGGGGCTGCAACAATGTAGTTCTCTTCTAAGAACCAGGTACCTGAAAAATGGCAGTCCATGGAACTGGAGCATTAGCTGTTTAACTCCCAGTGCTTTAGATGATGTTATAATGTGGAATACTGATAACAAAAATCATAAAACCATGACATTCCATCCCTTATTCCACGTCACTATATCATGCTTAATATATAACAAACAATATGTAACAAGCATTAAACACATGCACACACACATATATACATGGTATTACTAACTGCACTCCCCCATGTGAGAAAAGCTGCAGAAATAAGGGCAGGGTGCACCGTCCTGTGTTGTAGAGTTGAAGGCTCACCGTGGGAGACATAGTTCCCAGGTTTCAGCACCAAAATTGTGAGAGACACGCTCAAGATCAAAAATTTCTTATCAGGTAAAGATTTTTGTGAAGAACAGTTTATTCATTATTGTAATAATGGGCACACACCCCCTACTGACAAGGGAGAAATTGCGCACCTAATCAGTCAAATCAACTCCTTTATATGCCCTGGGTCCATCACAGGTAATGCCTCTACTGGCACTCGGTTGAGTGTCTCAGGCTTGATGTGCAGAAATCAAACTCTATAAACACAGAGTAGTTATAAAGCAGGTATGTTTAATCAGTGGTGCACGTGTGCTGGATGTAGGGGGGGATATTCCCACCTAGCCTGCATACCAGAGGGCAAGAAAGGCACATACTTAAAGAACAAGCTGCTTATGTATGCATTAGATGTCCAAGGAAAGGTTGGGTTATTACAATGAGTCACCAAAATGACTGCCTTTTTACTTTCACTTATGGAGCCCGTCTCACCTTTCAATTCCCCCCCCCTTTTCTTTAATCTAGCAGGATTTCCACCTGCTAGATTATTCCTTCTTAGTGCATGAAATAAGCTTTCCACCTTTTGCCTTAACTCATGTCTTATAGTATTCCGTCATAGGCACACAGAACACTTCATTACACACAGGTAAGGCTCACCAATAGTACCAGTACAATGCATGCCAAGAAAAGCCGCCTTAACCATCCTAGATTCAGTAACCAGCTAGTAAGTGAGCCCCATTGATCTGTTTCCCAGTTGTGTTATCAATACCTGTCCTATGCAGGAATTTTGTTTGCTTCCAGATTTTCCTTACGACTGTTTTCAGATCCTTATTTATGTAAGTACAGCAACTCTGATTTATTATTGTGCACACCCCTCCTTTTCTAGCTATTAATAGATCTAACGCCATCCTGTTTTGGAGTACTACTTTGGACAAAGGGGATACCACCTCTTGGATTGTTTGTAATGTGTTTGTTGTGGCATTTTCTACTATTTCTAGAGTTGCAGAGACATTCCCGATAGCCTTTTCCCACTGAACTACTCCTAAGACTGGGATAAGGGTTCTCACGAAGCTATGATGTCCTTTATTATACCTTACTGTCATGGTTTTGTGATTTTTGGCTGTTGGTATTCCACATCATAACATCATGTGGGGCACTGGGACTTCAACTGTTAATGCTCAAGTCCTGGGTACCTGCCCAGAAGAGAAGAAGAACTACATTCCCCAGGGGACTTTGCGGTCAGGGAGAGGAGGTTTAACTACTGGCAAGGTCACCTGATGGGCTCTTTCTCACCTGCCCTTCGTCGTGGGCGCTGCTCCCGTCTCCCTGCTGCTCAACTGGACTGCGCATCTCACCTCAGTGTTGTGGTGAGGCCTATCCACCTATCGGACATTCTCTCTCTCATTATATTTGATGTATTAGCTTCAATTCTGATTATATTGTATTATAGTGTGTTATCTTGCATTCCGATAATATACTTAGTAAATTACTTTGTTTCTCCTCATATCGTTGCCGCTGTTCTTAATTATTTTGGGGTCCCCCGTTTCCTTTTTTCTGGAGGCGCGGATCTGCGGATCCCTCCGCCCCGCTCGTCACGGAACCGGGCCGAACCAGCCCGCAAACAGTTGACATTCTTGGTGAAGAATGCAGGCACGGGCTGTTTTTTTAGCTTTTTAGAACGAATCTCTCTCTGTTCTAGGAGAGCTGCATTGGGAAAGTTTATCTTTTTCACTGGTGCTCACTGAAAACTTGACCTTGAAAATCTAGGCGGACTGCCAGTGTTCTGGGATATTTGTAAACTTTGAGCACTGCTATCTTGCTCCAGTAAAGAGAGAAAAAAAAAAATGATTCCACTTTCTCTTTTAAACTGTTGACATTCTTGGTGGAGAATGCGGGCATCGATCCCGCTACCTCTCGCAATGGCTGAAACACAGACTCGTAGAGGGCTTAAATGTAACTCAAAGTCTTGAAGTTTATTAATCAGTTCATTTATAAGGGGTCTTCTTTCCCCTCTGCCATACATTGCTGCAAATGTACTGGCGTACCTCTCTGGTGCAGTCTTTGTGAATGTACACCACATGCTTGGTGTACACCTGGCTCTCTCAGGATCATGCTCTTGGTCTGGATCATCAGGAATGAAATTGGGGCTATGTAGCATTTCTACAACAGCATATTCTCTCAAATAACTGATGCCTTTTTCTATATCAGTCCATTTCTTTTTCACAGGCATCAGATCATCTTTGAAGGGGTATCTTTCTCGGACTTGAGGATATCCCTCTCAGCTCTCAGATAAACTTTCCCAACGAAGCTCTCTGAGAGCAGAGAGAGATTCGTTCTAAAAAGCTAAAAAACAGCCTTTGCCCGCATTCACCACCAAGAATGGGGAACCTCCGCCGTCCAGGAATCCTACAGGTGATCATGGACTGGCCTGAAGGTAAAAAGTTTGGAACATCACCAGCAGAAGAAGTAACGCGTGCTAAAGAGGCCCCACCATACAGTGAACTACCAGGGAATGAGAAGAAATATGCCCTGTTCACAGATGGATCGTGTCGTATTGTGGGAAAGCATCGCAGATGGAAATCTGCTGTGTGGAGCCCCACACGACAAGTTGCAGAGGCCACTGAAGGGAAAGGCTGTCCAACTGGCCTTATATGTTGCTGAACGGGAGAGGTGGCCAATGCTCTACCTTTACTCTGACTCATGGATGGTGGCAAATGCCTTATGGGGGTGGTTACAGCAGTGGGAGCAAAATAACTGGCAAAGAAGTGGTAAACCTATTTGGGCTGCTGAACTGTGGAAAGACATTGCTGCCCGAACAAAGAATATGGTTGTAAAGGTGCGCCATGTAGATGTTCATGTGCCCAAGAGTCGGGCTACTGAAGAACAGCAAAATAACCATCAGGTATATCGAGCTGCCAAAATCAAGGTGGCTCAAATAGACTTGGACTGGCAACAGAAGAGTGAATTATTTCTAGCTCGGTGGGCCCATGAGACCTCCGGTCATCAAGGAAGAGATGCAACATACAAATGGGCTAGAGACCGAGGGGTGGACTTAACTATGGATGCTACTGCACAGGTTATCCATGACTGTGACACGTGTGCCACAATTAAACAATACTAGAGGATCAATCAATCGCGATGGTCCTGCTAGCTCCCTACATACTGTCAAGGGAGATAAGGTTCCTGTAGTACACTGTATGGGAACTGCTGAGTCACGGCCTGACCCTCTGATTAATCACCTGAGGTGATCCATATGTCAGCCGGAGGAGCACAGGTGAAGGCAATTCACCTGTGCTGCCAGAAGGGGGGGAGCCAGGCTCCACCCCTCCTAGACCTATTTAAGAGCTGGCTACCAGAGGGGAAGGATCTCTTCTGGTGATCCCCTCTTTTGGTGTCTTCTGGTGAGCTCAACTGAAGGGTAAGCTCTTCCATTTATTCTCTTTTTGTTATTGTTTTCCGCTTTGCCTTACTCTCTTGATTATATTGCAATTATAACATCTTGATATCTATTGATTATACACAATTATATTGTGATTATAACATCTTGGTTATACACTTGGTGAGCCAGGCAGGCTGAATATACTGAAATTAACATCATGTCTTTTCTATGGAATTTCTATAAATGGGACAAGGAGGAGAACAAACAGATAGCTCTGGGCACATCCAAGCTGAATTACCTGGATCCCAGGATTAGCATAGCCTGCAACGTGCAAAAGAAAAAGAAGCTGTTAGAATGTCTGAAGGAGCAGCTGGCCAAGCTGAATGTCCAGGCCACAGACAAGGAGGAGAACAATATTCCTCTGGAGAAAATGATTCCAGGGCAGATCCCAGGATTTGAGGGATCGCCCTATTATGAGTTAGCTATTATCATTGAAAAATGGGGTCCCTTACGCATTATGGGCAATCTCTCCCCATATCGCATGGCAGACTATTTTCAAGGACTTGGCAAGGACATTCTCATTACCAAAGAAAGACAATTGGCTGCCTCCATGGTGGCATGGCCATTATTAACTGCCTTAAATCATGCGGACTTAAAAAAATAATACTTCAGAAACTGAAAATCAGCTTTTGAAAGACTGCGTTGAAAAGCTGGAGCACGAACTTGGCGTTTTAACGGGGAAGAAGCCAATTCTACATCTTCCTGTAGGCCCAACTCGTAACATTTCAATAAATGATGACCAGACTCCTGAATCAGCAGACTTCGTTGATCAGGAGAACAAGAAATCCAAATCAGATCTTGAATGTCCAATTCTAACTGATCCACTGGAAGTCCGTCCTGTCATAACCCAGAAAACAAAAAAAGTACAGGACAGACCGGCAGGGGTGCCGCCTGATCAATGGCCCCCTGCCCGGACTCATTTACATGTTACAGCTCGGCCATACACGGCAACAGAATTGATGGACTTAGTACAACGATTTCGGCAGAAGCCTAGAGAAAGTGTGACGGCTTGGTTATTGAGATTGTGGGATTCTGGGGCAGAAAGTGTCTTGGTGAATGGCCCAGAAATATCTAAGTTGGCCACCATGACCGTCCATCCTGCTCTCAGACAGAAGTTATACGTAGGTAATCAATATCGTGATGAAAACCATTCCATACTAGAATGGTTAATGGCGGCCTGCTGTATGGTATGGCCGAATAAATCAGACATACCTTTACATACAGGCTTGTGGTCCTCCATGGAGGACCTTCAAAACTATATCCGTGAACTGGGTGTAAGAGAGGCTATCTATGAAGATACATTTGATGGCCCTGATATGGTTAAATTTTCAGCAGGGATGAGAGATTTAATTTTACAGCAAGCTCCCTCCCATCTGTACGGCACCCTAGTTTCGATATTAAATCCCCTTGTTGCGTCAGAAGCCGTAGTCCAGCAGGCTGCCCAGTTAGTTGCCGACTTGGGAGAAACAGAACGCCTGCAGACTAGGTGCAATATTCGGTTTTTGGAGGAAGCAGAGGTCCTGCCGGTAAATAAAACCAAAATGCCGGCTACTCGAGCTCCTCCATCGGGACCCATAAGGGTATCCCGAAAACAAAGGTTTAATGATTTAATTTGGGCTGGGGTCCAATTTGCTAAGATCGACTGCCAGCCCAACCATGTCCTTCTCCAGCTCTGGAGACAACTCAAGGACAATCAAAAATTCCAGAGCTAACCTAAGTAATCAAGGGTAAGAGCTATAGAGAGGGTTCCATCAACAACATGGAACCTAGAAGATTTTATTATTCCAAATAGGAAAAAGAAGCCACCTCAGGTGCCTCGGGCCACAATGCCTGAGCCGTCAGAAGCAAAAGAACTGGCCCTAGCACAATTCATGGAGTGACAAGGGATGTTAGTCCCCGTAGGGCCTCCAGACGGGACCAGAGGCCCTATGTAGAATTAATGAGTTATTGGTCCCGAAAAAATATTTAGAGAGTTATGGCATTAGTAGACACAAGAGCAGAAATATCAATTATATATGGAGATCCGGGAAAATTTGATGGCGACAGAGTGATGATTGGTGGTTTTGGGGGACAGACTATTCCTGTCACCCAAACATGGTTAAAATTGGGGGTTGGGCGTCTCCCACCCCGGGAGTACAAGGTGTCTATTGCCCCAGTCCAAGAATACGTCCTGAGCATAGATATTCTATGGGGTCTGGCTCTCGAGACAACTGTGGGAGAGATTCAGACTTGGACAGAGATGTATCAGTATCCGGGCGGTGCAGGCAATATTAAGAGGCCATGCGAAAAATGGGCCTATTTGCCTGCCGAAACCGCACCGGATTACTAATGTCAGACAGTATAGACTCCCGGGTGGGCAAGATGAAATATCGAGAATGGTGCAGGAATTAGAAAAAGTGGGCATTATAAGACCTGCACACAGCCCATATAACTCCCCCATATGGCCAGTGTGAAAGTCGGATGGCACATGGAGGGTGACAGTAGATTACAGAGAATTAAATAAGGTCACGCCGCCTATTCATGTGGCTGTACCCAATATTGCCTCCCTAATGGACACATTGAGTAGGGAGATAAAAACCTATCATTGTGTCCTAGATCTAGCAAATGAATTCTTCAGTATCCCAATTGCTGAGGAATCGCAAGATCAGTTTGCGTTTACGTGGGGAGGCAGGCAGTGGACCTTTCAGGTCCTGCCACAGGGGTACGTGCATTCACCAACGTATTGTCACAATCTAGTGGCGCGTGACCTGGCTGACTGGAGAAAACCTGATGATGTTAACCAATATCATTATATTGATGATCTCCTGCTGACATCCGACTCACTGGAGGCAGTAGGACAGGCAGCAGATTCATTAACTGCCTATTTACAACACAGGGGATGGGCTATAAATCCCCAAAAGGTGCAAGGTCCAGGCCTGTCTGAAAAATTCCTGGGGGTGGTTTGGTCAGAAAAGTCCACAGTGCTACCCAGTGCTGTTCTAGATAAGGTTCAGGCATTCCCAGTCCCTACAACATCAAAGCAACTGCAAGAGTTTCTAGGTATATTGGGTTATTGGCGTTCCTTTATACCTCACCTAGCGCAGCTGATGAGGCCACTATACAGACTCACAAAAAAGGGGCAGCTATGGGATTGGGGGAAAACCGAACAGGATGCTTTCCAACAAGCAAAACTGGCAGTTAAACAAGCTCAGGCATTGGGTATATTCGATCCTACCCTCCCAGCCGAGTTGGACGTTCATGTTACTCAAGACGGCTTTGGTTGGGGCCTGTGGCAACGCCAGAGTTCTGTTCGGACCCCCATTGGTTTCTGGTCTCAGGTTTGGCACGGTGAGGAAGAAAGATACAGTATGATTGAAAAACAGTTATTGGCTGCCTATTCGGCATTACAGGCAGTAGAGCCAATAACTCAAACAGCTGCAGTTATAGTCAAGACCACTGCCAATTCAGGGGTGGGTGAAAGACCTGACCCACCTTCCTAAGACAGGGGTGGCCCAAGCACAAACAGTGGCACGATGGGTCGCCTACCTCAGCCAAAGGAGCAGTCTGTCTTCATCACCCTTGAAAGAAGAACTCCAGAAGGTCCTAGGCCCAGTTACGTATCACAGTGATGCACCAAAAGAAATACTGGTCGCTGCACCAGAGAAGAGTCCCGTTCAGGAGGGAAAATATCCTATCCCTGAAGATGCCTGGTACACAGATGGGTCCAGCAAGGGCAACCCGAGCAAGTGGAGAGCAATAGCATACCATCCTTCCACCGAGACAACCTGGTTCGATGAGGGGGATGGTCAGAGCAGCCAATGGGCAGAACTGTGAGCCGTGTGGATGGTTATAACCAAGGAACCCGGTGATGGTATCCTGAACATCTGCACAGATAGTTGGGCTGTGTACCGGGGGCTCACTCTTTGGATTGCACAGTGGGCCACCCAGGAATGGACTATCCACGCCCGACTGATCTGGGGCAAAGACATGTGGTTAGATATATGGAATACGGTCAAACACAGGACTGTACGTGTCTACCATGTTTCTGGTCGTCATCAGCCCCTACACTCACCAGGCAACGATGAAGCCGACACATTGGCCCGAGTTCGATGGATTGAGAATTCACCATCTGAGAACATCGCCCGCTGGTTACATCAGAAGCTACAGCATGCTGGACAAAAGACAATGTGGGCAGCTGCTAAAGCATGGGGACTGCCCATACAACTATCCGATATTGTCCAGGCATGCCAGGATTGCGACGCTTGCTCCAAGATGAGACCGAGATCATTGCCCGAAACAACAGCCCATCTTGCTAGGGGACACAATCCTCTCCAGCGATGGCAGGTCGATTACATCGGGCCCCTTCCTCGTTCCGAAGGGGCAAGATAAGCATACACATACCTGGTCTGCTGATGGATGGTCCTTGTCTGCTCCCGCAGCGATCGGATGAGGAAGGGGAGTCCTTCCGAGAAATCTCGGGGCGCGCCTAAGGCGTCCCTCTTCTCAACCGGTCCTGCAGCCGAAAAGAGGGGGTCCCATCTGGGGTGCCAAATCAACGTGCAGAATCAAACTCTGTAACCCAAGTAAGATTACAAAGCAGGTACAGTTTATTCAGTGCTGCGCAGACACCTAGGTGCAAGGGGGATAGATCCGCCAAACTTGCACACCGTCTAGAAAAATCGTGCTACAGATATAGGCGAAACTAATACATAATCAATAGTTTTCCCAGAATTTGGATCCATATTCATTACACCCCCGAGAGTTCGTTAGCATGCAGACCCTCCCCTCTTGCGCGTGTGTAGCGGGTCGTGGGATGAAGATTTGTTGTTTTCCTCGCGAAGGCTTCTGACTGTTTTCGCTGTAAACTCCTGGCCTTTCGGGAGGGCATCCCCCCAAACTGGTTTCTTCTTGCCCTTTGGACATCTCATCGCCTCCCTGCCAAATGTCCTCGGGCTGTTCTTAAACCCTTATCTTTATGGCCTTCATCCCCCTCACTATCCCAGACACAGTGTCTGCCATCCCTTGTTTTCTAACAAGCTCTACATTCTTGCTTCTGTAAACTATCTCTAACTATTCCCCTTCACCCCCCTTATTCTCAGTCACTGTGAAGCCTTCTTGCCTTTTTACTTTCACTTATGGGGCCCGTCTCACCTTTCACTATTTAGGCTGGGGTCCAATTTGCGAAAATCGATTGCCAGCCCAATCACATCCTCCTTCAGCTGTGGAGACAGCTGAAGGACAATCAGAAATTCCAGAACTACCCTAAGAAACCAGGGGTAAGAGTTATAGAAAGAGTACCAATGACAATGTGAAACTTAGAGGATTTCATTGCTCCCAATAGAAAAAAAAAAAGTCCCCTCAGGTGTCTCGGGATACAATGCCTGATCCACCTGAAACAAAAGACTTGACTTTGGGCCAGTTCACGGCGTGAGGAGGGATGTTAGTCCTTCTAGGGCCTCCAGATGGGACCGGAGGCCCAATATAGAGTTGACAAAGAGTCCTGGCAAAACGTCCAGAGTTATGGCACTTGTCGACATGGGAGCAAAAACATCAATTATCAACGGAGATCTGACTAAATTTGATGGACATAGAGTGATGATTGGTGGTTTCGGGGGACAGACTATTCCTGTCACCCAAACATGGTTAAAATTGGGGGTTGGGCGTCTCCCACCCCGGGAGTACAAGGTGTCTATTGCCCCAGTCCAAGAATACGTCCTGAGCATAGATATTCTATGGGGTCCGGCTCTCCAGTCAACTGTGGGAGAGTTCAGACTTCGACAGAGATGTATCAGTATCCGGGCGGTGCAGGCAACATTAAGAGGCCATGCGAAAAATGGGCCTATTTGCCTGCCGAAACCGCACCGGATTACTAATGTCAGACAGTATAGACTCCCGGGTGGGCAAGATGAAATATCGAGAACGGTGCAGGAATTAGAAAAAGTGGGCATTATAAGACCTGCACACAGCCCATATAACTCCCCCATATGGCCAGTGCGGAAGTCGGATGGCACATGGAGGGTGACAGTAGATTACAGAGAATTAAATAAGGTCACGCCGCCTATTCATGCGACCGTACCCAATATTGCCTCCCTAATGGACACATTGAGTAGGGAGATAAAAACCTATCATTGTGTCCTAAATCTAGCAAATGCATTCTTCAGTATCCCAATTGCTGAGGAATCGCAAGATCAGTTTGCGTTTACGTGGGGAGGCAGGCAGTGGACCTTTCAGGTCCTGCCACAGGGGTACGTGCATTCACCAACGTATTGTCATAATCTAGTGGCACGTGACCTGGCTGACTGGAGAAAACCTGATGATGTTAACCAATATCATTATATTGATGATCTCCTGCTGACATCCGACTCACTGGAGGCAGTAGGACAGGCAGCAGATTCATTAACTGCCTATTTACAACACAGGGGATGGGCTATAAATCCCCAAAAGGTGCAAGGTCCGGGCCTGTCCGTAAAATTCCTGGGGGTGGTTTGGTCAGGAAAGATCAAAGTACTACCCAGTGCTGTCTGGGTAAGGTTCAGGTGTTCCCAGTCCCTACAACATCAAAGCAGCTGCAAGAGTTTCTAGGTATATTGGGTTATTGGCGTTCCTTTATACCTCACCTAGCGCAGCTGCTAAGGCCACTATACAGACTCACAAAAAAGAGGCAGCTATGGGACTGGGGGAAAACCGAACAGGATGCTTTCCAACAAGCAAAACTGGCAGTTAAACAAGCCCAGGCATTGGGTATATTTGATCCTACCCTCCCAGCCGAGTTGGACGTTCATGTTACTCAAGACGGCTTCGGTTGGAGCCTGTGGCAACGCCAGAGTTCTGTTCGGACCCCCATTGGTTTCTGGTCTCAGGTTTGGCACGGTGAGGAAGAAAGATACAGTATGATTGAAAAACAGTTATTGGCTGCCTATTCGGCATTACAGGCAGTAGAGCCGATAACTCAAACAGCTGCAGTTATAGTTAAGAGCACTCTGCCGATTCAGGGGTGGGTGAAAGATCTGACCCACCTTCTTAAGACAGGGGTGGCCCAAGCACAAACAGTGGCACGATGGGTCGCCTACCTCAGCCAAAGGAGCAGTCTGTCTTCATCACCCTTGAAAGAAGAACTCCAGAAGATCCTAGGCCCAGTGACGTATCCCAGTGATGCACCAAAAGAAATACTGGTCGCTGCACCAGAGAAGAGTCCCGTTCAGGAGGGAAAATATCCTATCCCTGAAGATGCCTGGTACACAGATGGGTCCAGCAAGGGCAACCCGAGCAAGTGGAGAGCAATAGCATACCATCCTTCCACCGAGACAATCTGGTTCGATGAGGGGGATGGTCAGAGCAGCCAATGGGCAGAACTGCGAGCTGTGTGGATGGTTATAACCAAGGAACCCGGTGATGGTATCCTGAACATCTGCACAGATAGTTGGGCTGTGTACCGGGGGCTCACTCTTTGGATTGCACAGTGGGGCACCCAGGAATGGACTATCCACGCCCGACCGATCTGGGGCAAAGACATGTGGTTAGATATATGGAATACGGTCAAACCCAGAACTGGTCATCAGCCCCTACAGTCACCGGGAAACGATGAAGCCGACACACTGGCCCGAGTTCGGTGGATTGCGAATTCACCATCTGTAAACATTGCCCACTGGTTACATCAGAAGCTACGGCATGCGGGAGAAAGGACAATGTGGGCAGCTGCTAAAGCATGGGAACTGCCCATACAACTATCTGATAGCATCCAGGCATGCCAGGATTGAGACGCTTGCTCTAAGATAAGACTGAGATCGTTGCCCAAAACAACAGTCCATCTTGCTAGAGGACACAATCTTCTCCAGTGATGGCAGGTTGGTTACATCAGGCCCCTTCCTCTCTCCGAGGGGGCAAGATACGCCCTGACCTGTGTCGACACTGCAAGTGGGCTACTGCAGGCCTATCCAGTACCGAAAGCAAACCAGGCATATACCATCAAGGCACTCACTAAACTGATGTCTGCCTATGGGACACCTCAAGTCATCGAGAGCGACCAAGGGACTCATTTTACTGGTGCAACGATACAGCGCTGGGCAGAAGAAAATAACATCGAATGGCGATTCCATCTGCCAGCCATATAATCCAACGGGGGCAGGTTTCATCGAACGTTTTAATGGTATTCTTAAGGCTGCCCTGAAGACAGACCCCCAGTCCTTGCAGGGGTGGACAAAAAGACTGTATGAAACCCTGCGGGACCTGAATGAAAGACCTCGAGATGGCAGACCCAGTGCCCTGAGAATGTTGCAGACGACATGGGCCACCCCACTTAGGATCCAAATTACGGGCACTGATCATCAGGTAAGACCCCAAATTGGTAATGAAAATAATCTTCTGCTCCCTGCCCCTGAGAATTTAGATCCAGGTACCCATAGAATAAAATGGCCCTGGAAGGTGCAGGTAGGACCCAAGTGGTGTGGCCTACTTGCACCTTGGGGGAGACTATTGGAGGTGGGAGGCTCAGTAGTCCCTCCAGTAATAGGTACATGGCCTACTGATATTGTGGTCAACACTCCGATCTTTATTGCTAAAGGGACCCCCATCGTGTCCCTGTGGCAGATCAGGTCACCTCCTTTGGTGCCTGATATCATTATGCAGCCGCAGATATCCGGCCAAATGGTGTGGTACCGGCAGCCAGGACGTGCCCCAGCACAAGTGGAAGTGTTGACCCAAGACAGAAATACGGCCTGTATCTTGCCCTGGAGAGCAGACCTTCCCCTCCTGGTACCTGTAAAACATCTGTATTACTCCCCGTGAGTCTGTGAACCTTCAGGACCACCGGAAGGAACAAAATGCCATCAAGTGTTCCAGTGTTGCTGTCAGATCACGTACAACACCCGGTGATGGTCTGCATGGGACTGATGGAACATAGAATGGACTTGCACCTCAGGACCTCATGCCTCCAGTCACATCACTGAGCACTGGCCCATAGAAGAATATAGACATCCACTAATCATCACTTGTCTTGAACTGTACCAACACACGACGCGATAAAATTATATAAGCGTCGCGATATAGCAGATCTCTGTATTAGGGAAAGCTTACCCTTTTGTTAACCTGATCATTGGTTCATGCTGTGAAGGGGTGGAGTGTATGGGAACTGCTGAGTCAGGGCCTGAACCTCTGATTGATCACCTGAGGTGAGCCATGAGTCAGCCAGAGGAGCACAGGTGAAGGCAATTCACCTGTGCTGCCAGAAGGGGTGTGAGAATCCTTCTTAGTTTTTTTGGCTCAAAGCTTGCTTCCTGAGGTTTTTCTTGAGATAAGACTCTGAGTGACTTGTCAAGGAGGCAACTGATGGGTGCTAACTGTGTGCCGTAGTTCAAGACAGAACTACGAACCTCGCTGGATCCATGGTGGTGACTATGTCCCTCTTGCTGCCTATAAAGATTCCTTGCCTCTTCTTTCCTATCTTTTCTATCTCCCTCCTTCCCTTCCCCATTACCCTAATTCATAATAGTGTCTGCCCTCCCCTTCCCCATTTCCCTGATTAAGATTTGTAATAAACTGGTCGGACCAACATTTGAACCGTTGCTTCTTAATCTCACGCCGGGTATACGGATAATAAAAGAACCTCTTCTCCCTCCTATAAATTGGAGCGAGACATTTATTTAATGGCGTAGTCGTTGCAGGATACCCACCGTGAGAGTGTTGTCCTTCCAGATATAGTCTGAAACTTTCTTTGTGTGCACCTCCTGGAGTTGCATGGAGCGATAGTTTTGAAAACTTAGACGTGAGTCCTTCTCCAGGAAGACCGCTCCACATTCTGAAACTTTACAGTTTATGTGTATACCTCTCGGGGACGTATGAATTAATTTTGATTAAGTGTGTGCCTCCTCGAGAAGACCTCTCTGAATTTTGCGATTTTAAGTGTCTTGTAACTTAAGTGTGAAATTTGCATCTTTTTGTGTGCTCCCCTCAGAGAAAGGGAAGAGTGCTTTGAGCATTAGCATTTGAAAAGTGTCTGTTTCCCTGGGGAGATAAGGAGTCACTTGAGCTTTTGAATACGTACACCTCCCTTAGTGTAGGCCTTTCATTGTATTGAAAAATGAACGACAGCATTGCCACCATGAAAAGTGAAGATGTATTATTTGATCTTTTAGAAAAACATGGTGCTCGACCCTCTTTATCAGGCATGGATTGGGCACGACAGACTGGTATAACTTGCAAAGTGTTTCGGACCGCATTAGTGTCTTACAGAATGAGGCTCGTACACGAG
The DNA here is from genome assembly GCF_023343835.1 of Lagopus muta. Classification (NCBI taxonomy): domain Eukaryota; kingdom Metazoa; phylum Chordata; class Aves; order Galliformes; family Phasianidae; genus Lagopus; species Lagopus muta. The sequence goes on from NC_064471.1 coordinate 3,769,566, forward strand.
CTGGAAAAGGAAAGTCGTTTATTTGTGCCGTACTCGGGGCTGCTTTAAAAGCTGCCGTGGAGTTCCGAAATGAAAAGCATTCGGCAGAACTCCAAACCATACAAGCACTGCAGGAATCGGTTAAAGTAACACAAGAATTGGTGAAAACTCTGCAGAATCAAATAGTGAACCTCGAGGAACAATTAGAAAGAGAGAAGAGTAATTCGGCTTTGTTGCAAATGGCTTTTAAGGAACTGCTAACGTGTAAGCATGCCAGCCATACCATCACCCATAGTTTGCCTCGAGAAAAAACTTTTCCTCAGGTGGAACTACCAGGAATGAAGGAAAGGCTAGATAAATTAGAAACTCCAATAGCCCCATTGCGTCCTTTGATAAAAACTGAATACACATTCGATAACAGTGAGGATTTAGATCCTCAAATGAATGTTAAAGAAATTCCCTTCTCAGCCACTGAACTAGCGAAATTGAAAAAAGATTTTAGCCGCTCTCCAAGGGAATCAGAAACAGAATATGTATGGAGGGTGAGTCTCACTGGTGGCGATCAGATTCGGTTAACAGAAAAGGAAGCAGAAGGTTATTGGGGACCAGGAGTATTTTTAACTACTGGTAACAATCGTGCTCCCTGGTCCTTAACGCAAAGGGCTGCCTATTGGGCAGGTGGTCTCAACCCTTTAGAACGGGGAGACCCTCTTGCCATTACTGGAACAACTGATCAGTTAGTAGAGAGTGTTCAAAAGGCTGCTTGTCTCCAACTGATGTATGATAGAAAGCTGCAGCCACACCATGAATCACCTATGATGATGCCTGTTGATCCTGAGAGAATGACTGCTTTAATTAGGGGGCTTCCAGAGTCGTTAAAACCTATAGGTATACAACTGCAAGGAAAAATAGAGGCTATGTCTCAGGGAAAGAGAACCCAGCCAGTGTTAGAAGGAACTGTAACCCCCAACCATCTGCAGTCAGGAAACAAAGTGTGGACGTGGGGAGAAGTTGCTCAAGAGTTAATTAACTATGGAAGGAAATATGGGCCAGTAGTTTCTTCATCCACTAAACTTGAGCCAAGAGAAGTAAGGCTTGCAGCAGTCAGCCTTGCCCCCAGGCCTCCTAGCCCAAAGCTGAGTGGGACTGGAAGGGTCTCACTGTCAGTAAAAACAGGTAGGAGAAATATTGATCATAAACGTAATTGTCTCTGGAGACTGGGCTGGCAAAAGGGTGTTCCACGAGATTTGATGAATGGATTACCCACTGTCAGGTTGGAGAAATTAGTTAACTGGTGGCCAGAACAAAAGCTCCAGAATCTCGAGGAGAGCAAAACCCCAGGTCCTAGGGTCTCTCTCAGGGAACGTGAACGGCTATCTAAGCCATTACAAAACTGATGTCTTCGCCCCTCCCAAGTGAGCGGGGTGGGGGCGGTGAAGGGTGGATGCATGAGAAAGCTCACAACAAAGGGAAACAAGATCGTCGATTTAACACCTTTTGCTAAAGGTCTCGCCACTCTTGCCAGTTATCCCTGTCAGTCACGATCCAGTGGCTGATAAGCCAGGGAAACACTCTTACCTCCCTGGACAGACTGTGTCAATTGACTCAGCTAGCCTGAGGCCAGTTTCCCTAACCTTAACGGGATCCCTTAACAAATATCCTTGGAAGGCCAAGGACACCCCGAAAAGGGAATATGAAATCAACGCTTGCTGGATTGTTCCCTCATTTTTTAACCATATTAACAAAGCCCAAAAAGGGCAAGTCGGTGTCTTGTTTTATTTCACAGAAGATCCCCGTGGGACCTTGACAGAACGCAAAAAGGCTGATAGCTGATTTTAACTATTTGTGCTTTGTGACAGAAATACTGAAGATTTGATCATGCTAGAACACTGAATGTACCTCTTGATTACATTTTTTGGTTGCAATAGTGTTATGTTTTTTGTTGTTATGGGTGTGGGTGGTGATTGGTATCAGTCCTTGGATCTGTTAAACTTCACAACTGGGTTCAGGGCTTTTTACAGGTCATCCTGGCTTACTGGTACTCCCTGCACAGTGATGCCATTTCTTTTGACCCCTTCTTTCACCCCTTTTTTACCAAACTGATTATGATTTGCACGTAACTCCTCCACAGTGTTTCCAAATTCCTAACAAACTGGGAAATGAATCAAGGGACCCATCTAATATATGTTAGATGTGGTCACAAAAGAAATCTATCAGAAAGCCTTTTGCACTGATGCTTTTCAGTGTCACACCAGTCCAGGAGTTCCATGCAAAACATGGTTGTTGGAAAGTGCTTAAGTTTTAAAAGAGATGTGTATGTTTCTGGGATTACCCCTCTGTGATGGTTTGTACTGTGGGGGTATCCTGCACACACTATCCTGTGAAAAGTTCTGTGGACTGCAACAATACTTGAACTTGCCAAACTAATATTTATATCTCTCAGAATTTGAATTGCTTTAGAAATGCTCAAGTGGAAAGTTCTTGAGACACTAAATGATCTTAGAAAACATTACATGTCAAGTCCACATATTGTCAGATTAGACTAGATACACTTTTAGTGAATTAACTGAAGTGTAATATTGTATGGCTATTCATAAACACCACAACCTCTACTGAAGAATTCCCATCTGGATCCTGGCTTACACTGGGAGTTCCTGGGTGGGGAAAGCAGCTGACACAAATACCTAAGTTTGTATTACCTATTTATTTATTATTATTGGTTATTGTTAAATGTATGGTTGTCTCTTTTCACTTTCTACATTTTATTCAACATGTAACATTTGTGCCACCACTCCTGAGGTGTCACCGAGTGGTGTCTGTGGCAAACTGAATGATTCTAATTGTTGTCTAAAGATTGATGATAATGGTAAAGTTGTTAAACAAATTGCCCAGGGTATACAGAAAATAGCCCATGTTCCTGTCCAAACCTGGAAGGGCCTAGACGTTGATTTCTTTTCCTGGCTTCCAGGTGGCCCATGGGTCAAACGTATCCTGTTTTATCTACTGTGTGTTGTTGCAACTCTTATGTTTGTACCCTGTATGATTCCATGTTTTATTCAACTTACACAAGGTGTTGTATCCTCCACGTACTTTGTAACCAGTTCAACTGATGGTGGACAAGTCCAACAGATCAGGGCAACATTTGTAACCAAGCCCAAGAAATCTTTTGTAGTAATTGCATAAGGATTATCTTCCCCTTCTCCCCCTCCTCCTTCCCCCCCTGCTTCTTTGTTGTCTTTTTATTTTCTCCCTTTTCTTTTCCTCACCACCGTGGAGGGTCACTTATACTTTATTTCAAGCAATCTTTGAGCCACGGGGTGGTGTGAGAATCCTTCTTAGTTTTTTTGGCTCAAAGCTTGCTTCCTGAGGTTTTTCTTGAGATAAGACTCTGAGTGACTTGTCAAGGAGGCAACTGATGGGTGCTAACTGTGTGACAATGGATATCGCTTTGGGAACATTTGCAAGCCCCTTCCCCCAGAGCTGCTTGCTCTATAGAAGAGCGGAAGAGAGTGGTCAGCAGTGTTCACTGGCAGAAGATCTGGCCTGTGGCCAAACCGCTCCAGCTAAGTATGGAAGGTTGGGGGATGATACCATTGTATCTTGCGAAGGCAAGATGCAAGTTGGTGCCTCCCTGCTTCCTCTTATCTACTGGCAAGGCCAGGAAGATAAGAACAAAGGAGTTTCCTGCTGAGGCCCCAGAGCCAGAAGCTGCCACTCAAAGGAGAGCTGACTCAACCACTTTGGATTTGAGCTGTCACTCCAAAGATAGCTGACTTCACCACTTTGAAAGCATTGAAAAGGGGCCATCATCGCCATGGTCGTCGTCGTGCTTCTCGTCCTTCGTCATCAATAGAACAACAATGCCCGACGACCCACCACTACTGAGGATCAAAGACAGAACTACGAACCTCGCTGGATCCATGGTGGTGACTATGTCCCTCTTGCTGCCTATAAAGATTCCTTGCCTCTTCTTTCCTATCTTTTCTATCTCCCTCCTTCCCTTCCCCATTACCCTAATTCATAATAGTGTCTGCCCTCCCCTTCCCCATTTCCCTGATTAAGATTTGTAATAAACTGGTCGGACCAACATTTGAACCGTTGCTTCTTAATCTCACGCCGGGTATACGGATAATAAAAGAACCTCTTCTCCCTCCTATAAATTGGAGCGAGACAAGGGGTGAAGCCAGGCTGCACTTCTCCTGGACCTATTTAAGAGCTGGCTACCAGAGGGGAAGGATCTCTTCTGGAGATCCCCTCTTTTGGTGTCTTCTGGTGAGCTCAACCAAAGGGTAAGCTCTTCCACATATTCTCTTTTTGTTATCGTTGTCTGCTTTGCCTTACTCTCTTGATTATATTGCAATTATAACATCTTGATATCCATTGATTATACACAATTATATTGTGATTATAACATCTTGGTTATATATACACATAAAGAACATGTTGGGAAAAGCGGTTTGGGTCTTTCCAGCTTCTGGGAAGGGCAAACCTCTTCGTGGAACTGTTTTTGCCCAGGGACCTGGGCCCACTTGGTGGGTGTTGCAGAGAAATGGGGATGTTCAGTGTGTACCACAAGGGAATTTGATGTTGGTGGAGTGCAGTCATGGAACCGGGCCGAACCACCCCGTAAACCATTGACACTTACCAATGGGTTATTTACCCTTTCAACCCTCCTTGGATTTTGATACTGCCTCCTAATAGTTCTCACTATGTCTGGTGGGAGTTTGAGCTCTCCCATCTCCTCACAGACACTAGAAACCTTTACCCAATCGACACCTGCTCATTATGTTACTTCCATTATGATATTCATGCCCACTAATGAGAGTGCTATTACATTCCTTAATAGCGGCCACTGTTAAGTATAGAAATGTAAGGTTAATTCAAATAGAAGGGAGAAGAGTGACAATCACACATTTAACCACAACAAATAAATATAACAGAAAATATAGTATTATTGTAACCAGAATACAAAATGTACCAGCACACAACATCAACTTGCCACAGACACCACCCCATGCACACTGAAATAAAGAAAATTAGTCACCAACTCATCTTTTCTTCATGAGTTTAACTTTTGATGGTATACTGTCCTTGACCGACCAAGTAGTTCCTCAGCATCTTGGAATAACCTCCTGTAACAATACTTCAGTTACCCCACGTGCGTTATTAGTTCTACAAGGGAATGCCTCTGGCTACTGTGAAAAGGTATCAGTTGGTACCAACATACAGCAATACCCCCCTTTTCTTGGGAGTTCCGAGAGATCAATTTGCCATTGTTACCCTCCCTTCCAAATTAATTAATTAGATTCCTATTCTCTCTAGAATATTTTACAGGTTCTGACTCAGGTTCAGAGATCTTAAGTTCACCATCTGGAATTAAAGCCTTCTTCAACTACCTGTCCTGCCACCTGACCCATCACCTGATTTCCAATTTCCTGCACAGTGTGACCTTTCTGACGTCCTTTACAATGTATAATAGCACACTCTCTGGTAGATTTACATCATGCTATTTTCCTTGCGTGTGCAATCCTTGCTCTTTTCAGATGGTACTACGAGTGTGTAGCACCCTGTCGACAGTTTACGGGCTGGTTCGGCCCGGTTCCGTGATGAGCACCTCCAGAAAAAAGGAAATGGGACGCCAAAATAATTAAGAACAGCGGCAACGATATGAGGAGAAACAAACTAATTTACTAAGTATATTATCGGAATGCAAGATAACACACTATAATACAATATAATCAGAATTGAAGCTAATACGTCAAATATAATGAGAGAGAGAATGTCCGATAGGTGGATAGGCCTCACCACAACGCTGAGGTGAGATGCGCAGTCCAGTTGAGCAGCAGGGAGACGGGAGCAGCACCCACGACGAAGGGCAGGCGAGAAAGAGCCCATCAGGTGACCTTGCCAGTAGTTAAACCTCCTCTCCCTGACTGCAAAGTCCCCTGGGGAATGTAGTTCTTCTTCTCTTCTGGGCAGGTACCCAGGACTTGAGCATTAACAGTTGAAGTCCCAGTGCCCCACATGATGTTATGATGTGGAACACCGAAAGCAAAAAAAAAAAAAAAAAAAAAACACACACAAAACCATGACATATCACCCCTTATTCTACATCACTACATCATGCTTAATACATACGCAAACAAACAATTATTATTATTATTATTATTACAGTAATTACCAAACATTAAACACATATACCAAACAATACAAAAAAAAACAAAAAAAAACACACAAAACAAAACACAAAACCGTGACACACCCCAAGTACATAATTAGCATTCAGGAACTTTTGGGGTGAGAGCCAATGCCCCTCTTTTACCTCCAATACAGTAGACACTGTATGAGATATTAAAATTGTTATTCTTTGGCCTAGAGTAACTCTACTGGTTTCTTCAATACTGAGTACTAGTGCAGCCACCGCCCTCAAGCACCCCAGCCATTCCTTACTTCATCAAGTTGTTTGGAGAAGTGTGCCCCTGCCCTTTGATAGGGTCCTAGGTTCTGGGCAAGGACTCCTAGGGCCATTCCTTTTTTTTTTTTTTTAAATGCGAGCTGGTAGCCCCAAAGCAGAGGGCCTTCATGAGTTCTTATTTCAGCTGAGGGAATGCCCTCCTTGCGTCCTCATTTCATATAGTATTTTGGCTTTACCAACAATCCATAGCTGTGTATCCATGGTCAGCACCATCCTGTCATTCCTGGGAACATATGGAGTACCTCGGCAGTTTGTGGCTCGGAGTTTTGGCAGGTGGCTTCTTTCCTGACAGTCCTTAAGGTTTGAAGTCCAGCTGTAATCTCATATCCCAAACATGTCACTTACTGTGGACTTACTTGTGCTTTCTGTCAAGAAACTTGATAATCATTTAAACCAAGAAATTCAGCAAATTCACAGTCCAGTGCACACTGTCCTCTTTTGTTCTTTTGTGACATCCACATACTGCAGTAAGGTTCCACTCTGGGATGGAGGAACTCAAGTCTCCAGTTCGCAAGTTGACCAGTTCTCAAAAATCATTGAGCTGTTCTCACAACCCTGGGTAACACTGTCCAGGTTAACTGAGTCTTTTCACCCCATCTTGGGGTTTTCCTATTCAAAGGCAAATAACCTTAGGCTTCCTTTGGCAAAACCGGGCAGAAAAGGCATCCTTCAAATCCAGAAGGTAAACTCCACTTACTCATTCCTTAACTTGGTTAATAAAGTGTATGGATTTTTCCACCACTGAGCGTATGCATTCAACTATTCTACTACTTGCCCTCAAATCTTGTACCAAGCTATAGCTTTTTCCATCTGATTTTTCATCGGCAAGATTGGGGCGTTGTATTTGGATTCATATTCAATTAGTAATCCAAACTCCAAAAATTATCTATTATTTCTTTTACCCTTCTACAGCCACATATCCTCAAAGGGCACTGCTTTACCCTTACTGGGCTAGCTCTTGCTTTTAACTTCTATTTAGGATTGCATTTTTTGGCTCTGACAGGTATCCCTTATACCCACACTCCTAAGCGTATCTTACTCAAGATTTCCGTAACTTCTGGGGCTATAACCTTGTTTTTCCCTGTTTGTGTTAAAGGCAGACTTACAATTCTCAATCAGTTAATATTCTTTGAGCCTTAGCTCCGGTTTTATTTAATTTCTTGCCAGAATAACTTAGCATGTATAAGAACTTATGTATTCTTACTTGTTTTCTCAGCCTGCATTTAATTGATCCCAAAACCTAAGCCTTTTCTTATTGGGCAGTAGCTCCTACTGCTGTTACAAAATCACCTACAGGTCTCAAGAGGCACCTGTATCCACCAAAAGATAAACCTCTTTATCCTGCTCCCCTAGCTGCGGTTTAACCAGTGGATCTGCTAGGGTAAATTTCCCAAATTCCCATCCTTCATCTCTGCAACCGGAGACAGTTCCCTCTTTCTCTGCAGTTTGCACACTTTATTTTCATTCCAGTGGGGCGGAGCCCTTCCTGGGCTCTTCCAGCCCTACTCCAGTGCCGTGACAATAACAGCTGCTGTTATTCCCAGTTTCCTTATTATCTCTGTTTCTCAACCATTTTTTTGTTTGTTTTGTTTTTCCTTCATATCGTTCACTTCTCTTCAGTCCTGACATCCCTGTCACACCCTGCTCATCTTTGCCTTCCTCAGCCTGTGTCCTTCCCAAACTCTCATCATTACATGAACTACTAACATCACATTTCAGTTTTACCTCCTCCTTTCCAGAGGCTTCCAGTGCTAACACTGGGATCTCGGGTTTCCTAGATCTCCGCAGATGAAGGCTATTCTCACTTCCAGTGCACTATGCTCTCCACCTCCCCCTTTGCAAGTAATGTTGCTTACAGCAGCAGTCTCCATCTGCAGCTCACTCTCTCACACCAAGTTCCGCTCTTGGGGGAACGGGGCGGGGGGGTTGCTCTCATGCCAGCACAGATAAACTCACTTTCTCTTTAACCCTTTTTCCTTTGCACATTACTTCACTATTTGTACCCTCAATTCTACATCCCTATATTATTAACAATTACGCTTTCTACCATCAAAACAGTTTGTCCCATTCCCTTCACAACTTACAGGTCATCTCCTCACAACTTATGGGTGCCCTCATTCCATACACATACCTGGTCCACTGATGGATGGTCCTTGCCCATTCCTGCAGTGATTGGATGAGGAAGGGAAGTCCTTCCAAGAAACCTCAGGGCGCATCAAGGGCATCCCCTCTCTCAGCCAGTTGCACAACCAAACAGAAGTTACCCCATCTGGGGGGTGCCAAACCAACGTGCAGAATCTAACCACACGGGTCATGGGATGAAGATTTATCTTCCTTGTGAAGGCTTCGTCGTCTTCCTTGCTGTAAACTTCTGACCTTTGTGGGGGGCATCCCCCCAAACTGGTTTCTTCTTGCCCTTTGGACATCTCATCACCTCCCTGCCAAATGTCCTCAGACTGTTCTCAAACCCTTATCTTTATGGCCTTCATCCCCCCTCACTATCCCAGACCCAGTGTCTGCCATCCCTTAGTTTACAGAAGCAAGAATGGAGAGCTTGTTAGAAAATATCTCTAACTATCCCCCTTCACCCCCCTTATTTTCAGTCACTGTGAAGCCTTCTTGCCTTTTTACTTTCACTTATGGGGCCCTTCTCACCTTTCAGGGTTAAACGAAACTTCAAGACTTTGAGTTAATTAATCAGTTCATTTATAAGGAGTCTTCTTTCCCCTCTGCCATACATTGCTGCAAGTGTACTGGCATACCTTTCTGGTACAGTCCTTGTGAATATATGCCACAGATTTGGTGTATACCTGAGCCTCCCAGGATCACGCTCTTGGTCTGAATCATCAGGAAGAAATGCACAGTCATGTAACATTTCCACCATGTTGCATTCACTCAAATGATGGATACCTTTTTCCATGTCAGCCCATTTCTTTTTCTTAGGCATCAGATCATCTTTGAAGAGGTATTTTTCCTTTACAGCTAACCGCATCTGCTTCCAGAGGATAAAGGCCTCATTCTGTCATATACTAATACCTCTGTCAGCGGCTGAGTCTCTAGCAATATCACCCAGATGGCAAGCTTCTCTACTATCTAGTGACACACTGCTGGCCCCAGTGTCCCAACATCAAAGTAACCAGGTGACAATAGGCTCATTTGGGCGGCGTGGAAAGTCTTTTCCTCAGACCTCAAATTTCATTCATTTTCAGAGGTCAAGTATGTAATAGTAATGATGCCTTGCTCACCTCCTAATCTTTCAGGACTTGTTATCCTCCAGGGCACTGGTGACCACAGTCTTATTGGGGGTCCCTCCTCTGGACTCAGGGGCAGCTCCCCTGGCTCCCAGAGCCAATCCTCTGGACCTTCTTTATCCACTTTCTCCTCTTTCTTCTGTTCTACACGAGTCAACATTTGTTTTATTTCCCATCCTCTTACGTGGGCAACTGGCATTGATCCTGGTGCATCCTGTGGTTGATCAGTTTCGATGCTCTCACTCTCCAGCTTGACTTGGAGTCTGTCTCATTCGGCTATGAGGAAATCCATTTCAGCTTCAAGCCTGAATGTGGGTTCATTCAGTTTCAAGACTGAATATTTTGAACTGGAAGGCATCTCGCTCAATTTGGTGGGTGTCCCATTTGGACTGGAGGATGCATCGCTCAGATCAGAGGGTATCTTGCTCGTACTGGAGGACACCCTGTTCAGATTGGAGGGAGCCTCTCACAGTTCAGAGGATGTCTTGCTCAGATTGGAGATTCTCCCTATCAACTTGAAGACACCCTCTTTCAGCACAGAGACTCACTCTCAGAGACTCTCTTCCTCTCTCGAATAGTACTGAATAAGACCTGATAAACATTAGCCAGGCCCCAAATCATTTGTGCCTCCTCAGATCTGCCTGAGCCACAACATCCCTGTCTCAAATACCTGCTTAGGTTCTCAGGATCTTGCAGGCCTTTCAGGAGTAAAGTTCCATGACACTGAGGAAATCCACCTCTCTAAAGTCACACCCCAGCTTCTCTCCATATTCCCTGCCACTCAGTATTCTCCGGCTTCAGGGAAGGCTTCCTCAGAACATTATAAATACAGATACTGAGTGAAACGATGAGGAGTACATTCAGGGAGATTAACAACATGATCAGATGAGCATTCAGAAAATACATAAAAGATTCAAGGGAGAGACAGGGAGCCTGCTTAAAAAAAAAAAATAAAATAAAAAAAAAAAATCACAAGTTCCATAAAACTAGCAGCTCCCTCCGCAAACAAGCTTAAAAGAGAAAGCAGAATATTTTTTTTTCCTCTTTACAGAAGATAGCAGTGCTCCAAGTTCACAAATATCCCAGAATATTGGCAGTCCACCTGGACTTTCAAGGTCAAGTTTCCATTGAGCATCTGCAGAAAAGAGAAAAACTCTCCTAGTGAAGCTCTCTGAGAACAGAGAGAGATTCATTCCAAAAGCTAAAAAGGAGCTTTTGCCAGCATTTTCCACCAAGAATGTCAATGTTCCAAGGACTGGTTCAGCTCGGTTCTGTGACTAGCAGGGTGGAAGGACCCATGGGTCCACGCCTCCAAAAGGGGGAAATAAAAGGAAGGAGAGATGGGCCCCAAAAATAACAGCAGCATCTTGCATTCCAGTAACGTACTTCGTAAATTAATTTGTTTCTCCTCAGATCATGGCTGCTGTTTTTAATTATTTCGGGGTCCCCCGTTTCCTATTTTTTCTGGAGGTGTGGATCTGCGGATCCCTCCGCCCTGCTCGTCACAGAACCGGGCCAAATCAGACCGTGAACTGTTGACACTCCCAGTGTACTACATGATGTTAAGATGTGGAATACCAATAGCCCAAAATCATAAAACCATGACAGGAATGAATCTTGCTTTAGTAAAGAAATTACTGCAACATGATGATCTGTACCAACTACTAGAACTCACCCAAGATAATGGACAAAGAAAAAACAAAAAAGAAAACCTCTGACTACTGTTCACCATGATTCAAAAGAGATTCACAATGCCCTAGAAAGGGTGAAGAAAGATAGAGAACACCATTGGTGGGAAACATTTCCTATATGGTCACCAACAGCAAGAGAAGCATCAGTGCTCAGTCCAGTTAGAGAGCTCTCTCAGTTATTATGGCATCAGAAAATAGAGCATCATATAAACAAAGAATATAAAGATGATATAATTATGAAATAAGCAAGAGAGTTAGACAAAGCAGGTCACAATAACAAAAAGAGAAGAGATAAAATGCTTACCTGCATCCAGGGCTTGCTGCAAAACTCCAGAGCAGGAATCTCCAGAAGAGATCCTTTCCCATTGGTAGCCAGCTCTTAAATGGGTCTAGGAGAGGTGCGGCCAGGCTCCACCCCTTCCAGTAGCACAGCTATATTGCCTTCACCTGTGCTGCTCTGGCTGGCTCATTGCTTGACTCAGGTGAACAATCAGAGGTTCAGGCCATGATTCAGCAGTTCCCGTACAAGTATATTTATTGTGTTCAACATACATCATATATCCTCCACTAGCAAGCAGTAAATCCGCTAACAGTTCATTGGCTTAAGATTCTACCAAACAGCAGTGATAATGGACAACAGGTTTCTTAACTTTCTCAGATGCAACAAGATTAACTTGCGCATATCAGCAGAACAGTGTAAACAGAGCATCCTGTTATTTTTTAACCCTTGAGTTTGTTCCTTATCCTAGTTTGCTGATTCCCAAGGTCTCATACCAGTAAGGTCTATCACAGAGCTTATGAGCCCCTTGGTGACTCACTCACAGTTACATCCTCCCCCACAAAGTTTTTAATTTCTGTGCTTCACCCAGTTGTGATCTTATTAAGCCTAACATTTACTTGTGTCATGGTTTTATATTTTTTGGTTTTTTTCAGGTTTCAGTATTCCACATCAAAACAACATGTAGTGTATGGGGCATTAAAGCGTTAATGCCCCAATTCCAGGTACCTATCCCTGTACGTTACAGCAGTCATGGGATCTGGCCCTTCCGGGTGGGGGGGGGGGGCGCTCTCTTGCTGCCTGGCAGTGGGTGCTGGAGGGTGCTTTCCTAGCCGTTCCAAGCTTTTCAGGTTTGACTCGGTCCCAAGAACTCTCTCTCATCTTGTCTGATTTATTAATCTCAATTTCAAATAAATTGTATTATATTGCATTATCTTGTATTCCAGTATTATAGTAAAATAAGTTTTCCTCCATAGATTATTGCCGCTGTTCTTTTCCTCCCTCCCTTCCCATTTTTGTGGGACTGGGGTGGGGGGGAAGGGCAGGGGCCTACTGCCCCCCTGTCACGGGGGTAAATTGATCTAGCAACTCTGTGAGAACATGTTTTTTTTTTTTTTTTTTGCTTATGTGGAAGTCTAGCACAGGCTGAGGTGGGAACGTTCAGCCTGGAGAAAAAGAGGCTCAGGAGACACCTCATTGCTCTCTATAACTTCCTGAAGGGAGGCTGTAGCGAGCTGGGGGTCAGCCTCTTCTCTCGTGTCATTAGTGATAGGACCAGAGGGAATGGTTTCAAGCTACGGCAGGGGAGATTCAGGCTGGACATGAGGAAGTATTACTTTTCAGAAAGGGTGGTCAGGCACTGCAATGGATGCCCAGGGATGTGGTGGAGTCACCGACCCTGGGGGTGTTCAAGGAAAGACTGGATGTTGTGTTGAGGGACATGGTTTAGTGGGAGCTATTGGGAATAGGTGAACGGTTGGACTGGATGATCTTTTAGGTCTTTTCCAACCTTGGTGATTCTATGATTCTATGAAACCCCTAAACGGGGTGGCCCATGTTGTCTGCAACATTCTCAGGGCACTGGGTCTGCCGTCCTGGGGTCTTTCATTCAGGTCCCACAAGGTTTCATACAGTCTTTTTGTCCACCCCTGCAGGGACTGGGAGTCTGTCTTCAGGGCAGCCTTAAGAATACCGTTATAATGTTTGATGAGGCCTGCCCCTGTTGGATTATATGGCAGGTGGAATCGCCATTCGATGTTATTTTCTTCTGCCCAGCGCTGTATCGTTGCACCAGTAAAATGAGTCCCTTGGTCGCTCTCGATGACTTGAGGTGTCCCGCAGGCAGACATCAGTTCAGTGAGTGCCTTGATGGTATATGCCTGGTTTGCTCTTGGTACTGGATAGGCCTGCAGTAGCCCACTTGCAGTGTCGACACAGGTCAGGGCGTATCTTGCCCCCTCGGAGAGAGGAAGGGGCCTGATGTAACCAACCTGCCATCACTGGAGAAGATTGTGTCCTCTAGCAAGATGGGCTGTTGTTTCGGGCAACGATCTCAGTCTTATCTTAGAGCAAGCGTCTCAATCCTGGCATGCCTGGATGCTATCAGATAGTTGTATGGGCAGTTCCCATGCTTTAGCAGCTGCCCACATTGTCCTTTCTCCCGCATGCCGTAGCTTCTGATGTAACCAGAGGGCAATGTTTACAGATGGTGAATTCGCAATCCACCGAACTCGGGCCAGTGTGTCGGCTTCATCGTTTCCCGATGACTGTAGGGGCTGATGACCAGTCCTGGGTTTGACCGTATTCCATATATCTAACCACATGTCTTTGCCCCAGATCGGTCGGGCGTGGATAGTCCATTCCTGGGTGCCCCACTGTGCAATCCAAAGAGTGAGCCCCCGGTACACAGCCCAACTATCTGTGCAGATGTTCAGGATACCATCACCGGGTTCCTTGGTTATAACCATCCACACAGCTCGCAGTTCTGCCCATTGGCTGCTCTGACCATCCCCCTCGTCGAACCCGATTGTCTCGGTGGAAGGATGGTATGCTATTGCTCTCCACTTGCTCGGGTTGCCCTTGCTGGACCCATCTGTGTACCAGGCATCTTCAGGGATAGGATATTTTCCCTCCTGAACGGGACTCTTCTCTGGTGCAGCGATCAGTATTTCTTTTGGTGCATCACTGGGATACGTCACTGGGCCTAGGATCTTCTGGAGTTCTTCTTTCAAGGGTGATGAAGACAGACTGCTCCTTTGGCTGAGGTAGGCGACCCATCGTGCCACTGTTTGTGCTTGGGCCACCCCTGTCTTAGGAAGGTGGGTCAGATCTTTCACCCACCCCTGAATCGGCAGAGTGCTCTTAACTAAAACTTCAGCCGTTTGAGTTATCAGCTCTACTGCCTGTAATGCCGAATAGGCAGCCAATAACTGTTTTTCAATCATACTGTATCTTTCTTCTGCTCCATGCTACCTGAGACCAGAAACCAATGGGGATCCGAACAGAGCTCTGGCGTTGCCACAGGCCCCAACCGAAGCCATCTTGAGTAACATGAACATGCAACTCGGCTGGGAGGGTAGGATCAAATATACCCAATGCCTGGGCATTTTCGCTTGTTTCGCTTGTTTTCGCTTGTTTCGCCTGCCAGTTTCGCTTGTTAGAAAGCATCCTGTTCGGTTTTCCCCCAGTCCCATAGCTGCCTCTTTTTTGTGAGTCTGTATAGTGGCCTTAGCAGCTGCGCTAGGTGAGGTATAAAGGAACGCCAATAACCCAATATACCTAGAAACTCTTGCAGCTGCTTTGATGTTGTAGGGACTGGGAACGCCTGAACCTTACCCAGACAGCACTGGGTAGTACTTTGATCTTTCCTGACCAAACCACCCCCAGGAATTTTACGGACAGGCCCGGACCTTGCACCTTTTGGGGATTTATAGCCCATCCCCTCTGTTGTAAATAGGCCGTTAATGAATCCGCCGCCTGTCCTACTGCCTCCAGTGAGTCGGATGTCAGCAGGAGATCATCAATTTAATGATATTGGTTAACATCATCAGGTTTTCTCCAGTCAGCCAGGTCACGTGCCACTAGATTATGACAATACGTTGGTGAATGCACGTACCCCTGTGGCAGGACCTGAAAGGTCCACTGCCTGCCTCCCCACGTAAACGCAAACTGATCTTGCGATTCCTCAGCAATTGGGATACTGAAGAATGCATTTGCTAGATTTAGGACACAATGATAGGTTTTTATCTCCCTACTCAATGTGTCCATTAGGGAGGCAATATTGGGTACGGTCGCATGAATAGGCGGCGTGACCTTATTTAATTCTCTGTAATCTATTGTCACCCTCCATGTGCCATCCGACTTCCGCACTGGCCATATGGGGGAGTTATATGGGCTGTGTGCAGGTCTTATAATGCCCACTTTTTCTAATTCCTGCACCGTTCTCGATATTTCATCTTGCCCACCCGGGAGTCTATACTGTCTGACATTAGTAATCCGGTGCGGTTTCGGCAGGCAAATAGGCCCATTTTTCGCATGGCCTCTTAATGTTGCCTGCACCGCCCGGATACTGATACATCTCTGTCGAAGTCTGAACTCTCCCACAGTTGACTGGAGAGCCGGACCCCATAGAATATCTATGCTCAGGACGTATTCTTGGACTGGGGCAATAGACACCTTGTACTCCCGGGGTGGGAGACGCCCAACCCCCAATTTTAACCATGTTTGGGTGACAGGAATAGTCTGTCCCCCGAAACCACCAATCATCACTCTATGTCCATCAAATTTAGTCAGATCTCCGTTGATAATTGATGTTTTTGCTCCCATGTCGACAAGTGCCATAACTCTGGACGTTTTGCCAGGACTCTTTGTCAACTCTATATTGGGCCTCCGGTCCCATCTGGAGGCCCTAGAAGGACTAACATCCCTCCTCACGCCGTGAACTGGCCCAAAGTCAAGTCTTTTGTTTCAGGTGGATCAGGCATTGTATCCCGAGACACCTGAGGGGACTTTTTTTTTTTCTATTGGGAGCAATGAAATCCTCTAAGTTTCACATTGTCATTGGTACTCTTTCTATAACTCTTACCCCTGGTTTCTTAGGGTAGTTCTGGAATTTCTGATTGTCCTTCAGCTGTCTCCACAGCTGAAGGAGGATGTGATTGGGCTGGCAATCGATTTTCGCAAATTGGACCCCAGCCTAAATAGTGAAAGGTGAGACGGGCCCCATAAGTGAAAGTAAAAAGGCAAGAAGGCTTCACAGTGACTGAGAATAAGGGGGGTGAAGGGGAATAGTTAGAGATAGTTTACAGAAGCAAGAATGTAGAGCTTGTTAGAAAACAAGGGATGGCAGACACTGTGTCTGGGATAGTGAGGGGGATGAAGGCCATAAAGATAAGGGTTTAAGAACAGCCCGAGGACATTTGGCAGGGAGGCGATGAGATGTCCAAAGGGCAAGAAGAAACCAGTTTGGGGGGATGCCCTCCCGAAAGGCCAGGAGTTTACAGCGAAAACAGTCAGAAGCCTTCGCGAGGAAAACAACAAATCTTCATCCCACGACCCGCTACACACGCGCAAGAGGGGAGGGTCTGCATGCTAACGAACTCTCGGGGGTGTAATGAATATGGATCCAAATTCTGGGAAAACTATTGATTATGTATTAGTTTCGCCTATATCTGTAGCACGATTTTTCTAGACGGTGTGCAAGTTTGGCGGATCTATCCCCCTTGCACCTAGGTGTCTGCGCAGCACTGAATAAACTGTACCTGCTTTGTAATCTTACTTGGGTTACAGAGTTTGATTCTGCACGTTGATTTGGCACCCCAGATGGGACCCCCTCTTTTCGGCTGCAGGACCGGTTGAGAAGAGGGACGCCTTAGGCGCGCCCCGAGATTTCTCGGAAGGACTCCCCTTCCTCATCCGATCGCTGCGGGAGCAGACAAGGACCATCCATCAGCAGACCAGGTATGTGTATGGAATGAGGGGACCCGTAAGCCATATGGAGACGTCCTATGTGGGGTATAGCCTTGCTGCTGCCCCTGGGAAGTGAGCTCACGGGTTTTGTAGATTGCCGGCTGGGGTGGGCAGGCTCTGGTGCACAGCTCCATTGTACTGATTGTTGTCACTGTTTTTGTTGTTGTTAAATGTTTATGTCGATAAAGTGTTATGTTATTCGTGTATAGGACTGTTATGGAACAAGGGGAGTCTAAAGTGATACTGAGAAGTATTTTGGCTCAATGGAGAAACATTGCTGGTGAGCCAGAGGGGGAATATTGAATAAGAAACCAGAACATAAATGGAATAGTGGGACCAGTTTTATAATTGAGAACCCTAATCATGAAAGACCAAGTGCTGGGTGTTTGTGGAAGTTGAAGAACTGTATGGTTTGGTTTGTGGATTTTGAAAGGAATGGGACAAACTGTTTTGATGGTATAAGAAAGGTAATTGTTAATGGTATACAGAAATAGAATTGAGCGTATGTGGAAGTGTAACTTAGAGTACAAATAGTGGAATAATGTACAAAGGAAAAAGGGTTAAAGAGAAAGTGAGTTTATCTGTGCTGGCATGAGAGCAACCCCCCTGCACCGTTCCCCTAAGAGTGGAACTTGGTGTGAGAGAGTGAGCTGCAGATGGAGACTGCTGCTGTAAACAACATTACTTGCAAAGGGGGAGGCGGAGAGGACAGTGCACTGGAAATGAGAATAGCCTTCATCTATAATTCTATGATTCTATGACTAGCCTGGCTCAAATTACTCAAGGAATATGAACATTAGCATAGGTATTAGATACCTCTTCCTAGCCTCCTGGTTGATTTCTGGGATTTCGGGTTTCCTAGATCTCCGCATGTCATGGTTCTATGTTTTTTTTTTCATTGTTTGTCTTGGGGTTTCAGTATTCCACATCAAAAGATCATGTAGTGTTCAGGGCATTAAAGTGTCACTGCCCCAATTCCAAGTACCTATCCCTGTACATTACAGAAGTCACGGGATCTGGCCCTTCCGGGTGGGGGGGGCGCTCTCTTGCTGCCTTGCAGTGGGTGCTGGAGGGTGCTTTCCTGGCCGTTCCAAGCTTTTCAGGTTTGACTCGGTCCCGGGAACTCTCTCTCTCTCATCTTGTCTGATTTATTAATCTCAATTTCAATTAAATTGTATTACATTTTGTTATCTTGTATTCCGATATTATAGTAAAATAAGTTTTCCTCCATAGACTGTTGCCCCTGTTCTTTTCCTCCCTCCCTTCCTTCTTTCCCATTTTTGTGGGACTGGGGTGAGGGGGGGAGGGCAGAGGCCTGTCGCCCCTGTCACAGACATTGATTGATCTGATCAAATCCGTGACAGATTTTTGGCGCCCAACGTGAGGCGTTGACCTTGAATGATTAGGCATACTGCCAGTGTTCTGGGATATTTGTAAACTTTGAGCACTACTTAATCTGGGTAGTGCCTTTCTTTTTTTTTTTCTTCTTTTTTTTTCCCTCCTCTTGTTAGCTTCAATTCATTGACCCCTTCTTAGCAGACACCAGCGATGAACCCACTCGTTATTGTGGGGGTGCTGGGTAAAGGATTAAAAGCAATGGTGTTACTCACAACCTACTGGCCAATAATCCAGCTCACACTTATGTGTTGTGGAATTGCAACAGTATATAGCTACCTAAGGGCACTGATGGAGACACCTATATTTTACCTATAAGCAATGTGGTATGATTTGAATTTTGACATCTACATCCCAGAAGGAATGGCTAATTTCACAAACAACTACATCCGAAATGGAATAGGTAATTTTACAAACAACACGATGTTCAGACCAGTCTCTGGGTTTTCTTCTCGGTTTGTCAAACGTTTTTCGAATCTTGAATTAATACTCATGTTGGTGTGCGTGTCATTAATTTTCCAGAATGTACTCCAAAGCATTTGTAATAAAGGGAAGGAGTCTCCTCCAAAAATTAGAGAATGATGATTGGCAGGGAACATGGAGAGGTTTAGGAAAGGTCTTAGAAGCATGGGGACCCGCAGTGTCATGGGATTTTACTCTTGAACACCTGTGGGATCTGTCTCGCTCCAATTTATAGGAGGGAGATGAGGTTCTTTAATATCTGTATACCCCGTGTGAGATTAAGAAACAACGGTTCATATGTTGTTGCATCCAGTTTATTACTAAGACCTAATCAGGGAGACGGGGAAGGGAAGGAGGGCGATAGAAAAGATGGAAAAGAAGCAGGAGTTGGTCAAGCGGGGACAGTCACCAGCAGGATCCAGCAGCGGTCCCGTTGCACAATGTTTGAAGGTCCCGGGCAGAACGCAGCAGAAGACAGGGAGCAGCAGCGTGGCCAGCCTTGAGCAGCAGGCAGGTAGACGAGGAAGTCAAGGAGCCAATTCTTGAAGCAGCAACAGCGGTCAGGCAGCAGGTTCAGGAGAGTTCGACAATATGCAGGAATCACCTCAATCTTCCGGAATCCCTCTGTTCTCCTTCAGGAGGAATCTGCTGCCAGAAATCCTCCGTTCTTCATGAGGAATCCGTTGTCAGAAACCTCCCGTACTTCATGAGGAATCTGTTGTCAGAAAACCTGCGTTCGTCATGAGGAATCTGTTGTCAGAAAACCTGTCCTCATGGTTTTCAGTTCCTCTTTTATCCGCCTTATTCTCCTGCCTATGTGACAAGGATGGGCCTCGAGCAAGAGTCATTGAGTACCCCCTGAGATGACCATCATCCGGAGATAAGTCCACACAAAGGAGCACTTCACAGCTATTCAGCTGCAGTTCATCTCGCTCTCGTTGCCCCTGGCCTTGTCCATCTACGTTCCCCCAGACAAAGGATTTCACGGTCCTTGCTCGGGACTTGTCTGGACTTGAAGAAGTCCATCTGTGTCCTCAGCAAGCTTTGAGACACAGAAGTTAACAGAATAGTCTCTTACACCACCCCATGACTCAAAGGTTGCTTTAAAATGGGACACAGATGATCCATTATGGTGAAAGAAAAAGATACCAAGCATAGGGGTAAAGAAGGGGGTAGAGAATCAAAAGTTTCATACAATCATTACAAGAGATTCATCAGGGTGAGCCCTGATGTGCTTGACTTCCCCATCAATAGAGGAGGTTTACAAACTACATAGGTGATACAACACATCTTATAAAAACACGGAACCATACAATTCACAAACAAAAGAGTTGCAACAGCACACAATATCAACTTGCCACAGACACCACTCAGTGACACCGCAGGAGTGGTGACACGAATGTTACATGATTGTATAACCAAGATGTTATAATCACAATATAATTGTGTATAATCAATAGATATCAAGATGTTATAATCGCAATATAATCAAAAGAGTAAGACAAAGCAAACAAGGATCACAAAAGAGAATAAGTAGAAGAGCTTACCCTTGGGTTGAGCTCACTAGAAGATACCAAAAGAAGGGATCTCCAGAAGAGATCCTTCCCCTCTGGTAGCCAGCTCTTAAATAGGTCCAGGAGGGGTGCAGCCTGGCTCCACCCCTTCCGGCAGCACAGATGAATTGCCTTCACCTGTGCTCCTCTGGCTGACTCATGGCTCACCTCAGGTGATTAATCAGAGGTTCAGGCCGTGACTCAGCAGTTCCCATACACTCCACCCCTTCACGGCATGAACCAATGATCAGGTTAACAAAAGGGTAAGCTTTCCCTAATACAGAGATCCGGTATATTGCAACGCTTATACAATTTTATCGCGACGTATGTTGGTACAGTTCAAGACAAGTGATGATTAGTGGATGTCTATATTCTTCTATGGGCCAGTGCTCGATGATGTGCCTGGAGGCATGAGGTCCTGAGGTGCAAGTCCATTCTATGTTCCATCAGTCCCATGCAGACCATCACCGGGTGTTGTACGTGATCTGACAGCAACACTGGAACGCTTGATGGCATTTTGTTCCTTCCGGTGGTCCTGAAGGCTCACAGACTCACGGGGAGTAATACAGATGTTTTACAGGTACCAGGAGGGGAAGGTCTGCTCTCCAGGGCAAGATACAGGCCGTATTTCTGTCTTGGGTACACACTTCCGCTTGTACTGGAGCACATCCTGGCCGCCTGTACCACACCTTCTGGCCGGATATCTGCGGCTGCATAATGATATCAGGCACCAAAGGAGGTGTCCTGATCTGCCACAGGGACACGATGGGGGTCCCTTTAGCAATAAAGATCGGAGTGTTGACCACAATATCAGTAGGCCATGTACCTATTACTGGAGGGACTACTGAGCCTACCACCTCCAATAGTCTCCCCCAAGGTGCAAGTAGGCCATACCACTTGGGTCCTACCTGCACCTTCCAGGGCCATTTTATTTTATGGGTACCTGGCTCTAAGTTTTCAGGGGCAGGGAGCAGAAGATTATTTTCATTACCAATCTGGGGTCTTACCTGATGATCAGTGCCCGTAATTTGGATCCTAAGCGGGGTGGCCCATGTTGTCTGCAACATTCTCAGGGCACTGGGTCTGCCATCTCGAGGTCTTTCATTCAGGTCCCACAGGGTTTCATACAGTCTTTTTGTCCACCCCTGCAAGGACTGGGAGTCTGTATTCAGGGCAGCCTTAAGAATACCATTATAACGTTCGATGAAACCTGCCCCCGTTGGATTATATGGCTGGCAGATGGAATCGCCATTCGATGTTATTTTCTTCTGCCCAGCGCTGTATCGTTGCACCAGTAAAATGAGTCCCTTGGTCGCTCTCGATGACTTGAGGTGTCCCATAGGCAGACATCAGTTTAGTGAGTGCCTTGATGGTATATGCCTGGTTTGCTTTCAGTACTGGATAGGCCTGCAGTAGCCCACTTGCAGTGTCGACACAGGTCAGGGCATATCTTGCCCCTTCGGAATGAGGAAGGGGCCCGATATAATCGACCTGCCATCGCTGGAGAAGATTGTGTCCCCTAGCAAGATGGACTGTTGTTTCGGGCAATGATCTCGGTCTCATCTTGGAGCAAGCGTCGCAATCCTGGCATGCCTGGACAATATCAGATAGTTGTATGGGCAGTCCCCATGCTTTAGCAGCTGCCCACATTGTCTTTTGTCCAGCATGCCGTAGCTTCTGATGTAACCAGCGGGCGATGTTCTCAGATGGTGAATTCTCAATCCATCGAACTCGGGCCAGTGTGTCGGCTTCATCGTTTCCCGGTGACTGTAGGGGCTGATAACCAGAAACATGGTAGACACGTACAGTCCTGTGTTTGACCGTATTCCATATATCTAACCACATGTCTTTGCCCCAGATCAGTCAGACGTGGATAGTCCATTCCTGGGTGGCCCACTGTGCAATCCAAAGAGTGAGCCCCCGGTACACAGCCCAACTATCTGTGCAGATGTTCAGGATACCATCACCGGGTTCCTTGGTTATAACCATCCACACGGCTCGCAGTTCTGCCCATTGGCTGCTCTGACCATCCCCCTCATCGAACCAGATTGTCTCGGTGGAAGGATGGTATGCTATTGCTCTCCACTTGCTCGGGTTGCCCTTGCTGGACCCATCTGTGTACCAGGCATCTTCAGGGATAGGATATTTTCCCTCCTGAACGGGACTCTTCTCTGGTGCAGCGACCAGTATTTCTTTTGGTGCATCACTGGGATACGTCACTGGGCCTAGGATCTTCTGGAGTTTTTCTTTCAAGGGGGATGAAGACAGACTGCTCCTTTGGCTGAGATAGGCGACCCATCGTGCCACTGTTTGTGCTTGGGCCACCCCTGTCTTAGGAAGGTGGGTCAGATCCTTCACCCACTCCTGAATTGGCAGTGGTCTTGACTATAACTGCAGCTGTTTGAGTTATTGGCTCTACTGCCTGTAATGCCGAATAGGCAGCCAATAACTGTTTTTCAATCATACTGTATCTTTCTTCTGCTCCGTGCCAAACCTGAGACCAGAAACCAATGGGGGTCCGAACAGAACTCTGGCGTTGCCACAGGCCCCAAACGAAGCCGTCTTGTGTAACATGAACGTCCAACTCGGCTGGGAGGGTAGGATCGAATATACCCAATGCCTGAGCTTGTTTAACTGCCAGTTTTGCTTGTTGGAAAGCATCCTGTTCGGTTTTCCCCCAGTCCCATAGCTGCCCCTTTTTTGTGAGTCTGTATAGTGGCCTTAGCAGCTGCGCTAGGTGAGGTATAAAGGAACGCCAATAACCCAATATACCTAGAAACTCTTGCAGCTGCTTTGATGTTGTAGGGACTGGGAACGCCTGAACCTTATCTAGAACAGCACTGGGTAGCACTTTGGTCTTTCCTGACCAAACCACCCCCAGGAATTTTACGGACAGGCCCGGACCTTGCACCTTTTGGGGATTTATAGCCCATCCCCTGTGTTGAAAATAGGCAGTTAATGAATCTGCTGCCTGTCCTACTGCCTCCAGTGAGTCGGATGTCAACAGGAGATCATCAACATAATGATATAGGTTAACATCATCAGGTTTTCTCCAGTCAGCCAGGTCACGCGCCACTAGATTGTGACAATACGTTGGTGAATGCACGTACCCCTGTGGCAGGACCTGAAAGGTCCACTGCCTGCCTCCCCACGTAAACGCAAACTGATCTTGCGATTCCTCAGCAATTGGGATACTGAAGAATGCATTTGCTAGATCTAGGACACAATGATAGGCTTTTATCGCCCTACTCAATGTTTCCATTGGGGAGGCAATATTGGGTATGGTCGCATGAATAGGTGGCGTGACCTTATTTAATTCTCTGTAATCTACTGTCATCCTCCATGTGCCATCCGACTTTCGCACCGGCCATATGGGGGAGTTATACGGGCTGTGTGCAGGTCTTATAATGCCCACTTTTTCTAATTCCTGCACCGTTCTCGATATTTCATCTTGCCCACCCGGGAGTCTATACTGTCTGACATTAGTAATCCGGTGCGGTTTCGGCAGGCAAATAGGCCCATTTTTCGCATGGCCTCTTAATATTGCCCGCACCGCCCGGATACTGATACATCTCTGTCGAAGTCTGAACTCTCCCACAGTTGTTTGGAGAGCCAGACCCCATAGAATGTCTATGCCCAGGATGTATTCTTGGACTGGGGCAATAGACACCTTGTACTCCCGGGGTAGGAGATACCTAACCCCCAATTTTAACCATGTTTGGGTGACAGGAATAGTCTGTCCCCCGAAACCACCATTCATCACTCTGTCGCCATCAAATTTTCCCGTATCTCCATAGATAATTGATGTTTCTGCTCCAGTATCTACTAGTGCCATCACTCTCTGAATATTTTTTTGGGACCAATAAATCGTTAATTCTACATAGGGCCTCCGGTCCCGTCTGGAGGCCCTACGTGGACTAACATCCCTTGTCACTCCATGAATTGTGCTAGTGTCACGGATTTGACCAAATCAATCTATGTCCGTGACAGGGGCGACAGGCCTCTGCCCTCCCCCCCCACCCCAGTCCCACAAAAATGGGAAGGAAGGAAGGGAGGAAAAGAACAGCGGCAACAATCTATGGAGGAAAACTTATTTTACTATAATATCGGAATACAAGATAACACAATAGATACAATTTAATTGCAATTGAGATGAATAAATCAGACAAGATGAGAGAGAGAGTTCCCGGGACCGATTCAAACCTGAAAAGCTTGGAACGGCTAGGAAAGCACCCTCCAGCACCCACTGCAAGGCAGCAAGAGAGCGCCCCCCCCACCCGGAAGGGCCAGATCCCGTGACTTCTGTAATGTACAGGGACAGGTACTTGGAATTGGGGCAGTGACACTTCAAGCCCCGTACACTACATGATGTTTTGATGTGGAATACTGAAACCCAAAAACAAAAAAAAAAAAAAAAAAAATAGAACCATGACATTCCACCCCTTATTCTACATCACTACAACATGCTTAAAATATATATACATATATACAAACAAACAAAAAATGATTAAAATGCACACATGGCTATATACATATACATAGAATTAGTAACTGCACTCCCCCGGCATCAAGTTTCCTTGTGGTACACACTGGACATACCCATTCTTCTGTATTACCCACCAAGTGGATCCTGGTCCCTGGGCAAAAACTGTACCACGGAGAGGTTTGCCCTTTCCAGAAGCAGGGAGAACCCAAACTGCCTTTCCTAACATGTTCTTTACATGTACAACAGGGACTTTATCTCCCTCTACGGTATGTAGGGAACTGGATTGGTTAGGACCATCACGATTGATAGATCCTCTGGTATTGACTAACCAGGTGGCTTCTGCCAAATGCTTCTCCCAGAGCTTAAATGTTCCGCCACCCAGTGCTTTTAGCATCGTTTTTAACAATCCATTGTATCGTTCAATTTTACCAGAGGCTGGAGCATGATAGGGGATATGGTAAATCCACTCAGTGCCATGATCTTTGGCCCAAGTATTTACAAGAGAATTTTTGAAATGAGTCCCATTATCTGACTCAATCCTTTCTGGGGTGCCATGTCACCACAGGACTTGTTTCTCGAGACCCAGTATGGTGTTTCGGGCGGTAGCATGGGGTACTGCATATGTTTCAAGCCACCCAGTGGTTGCCTCCACCATGGTAAGCACATAATGCTTACCATTGCGAGATCGTGGCAAGGTGATATAATCAACCTGCCATGCCTCCCCATATTTGTACTTTTGCCATCGCCCTTCCTCCCAGAGAGGTTTCATCCTATTGGCTTGTTTGATGATGGCACATGTTTCACAGTTATGAATAACCTGTGCAATGGCATCCACAGTTAAGTCCACCCCTCGGTCTCTAGCCCATTTGTATGTTGCATCTGTCCCTTGATGACCTGAGGTCTCATGGGCCCACCGAGCCAGAAATAATTTACCCTTGTTCTGCCAGTCCAGGTCTATTTGAGCCACCTCAATTCTGGCAGCTCGATCTACCTGATGGTTATTTTGCTGTTCTTCAGTAGCCCGACTCTTGGGCACATGAGCATCTACATGGTGCACCTTTACAACTATAGTCTTTGTTCGGGCAGCAATGTCTTTCCACAGTTCAGCAGCCCAAATAGGTTTACCCCTTCTTTGCCAGTTATTTTGCTCCCACTGCTGTAACCACCCCTATAAGGCATTCGCTACCATCCACGAGTCAGTGTAAAGACAGAGCATTGGCCACCTCTCCCGTTCAGCAACATCTAAGGCCAGTTGGACAGCCTTTACCTCTGCAAATTGGCTTGATTCTCCTTTCCCTTCAGTGGCCTCTGCAACTTGTTGTGTGGGGCTCCACACAGCAGATTTCCATCTGCGATGCTTTCCCACAATACGACACGATCCATCTGTGAACAGGGCATATTTCTTTTCATTCCCCGGTAGTTCATTGTATGGTGGGGCTTCTTTAGCACGGGATACTTCTTCTCCTGGTGGTGTTCCAAACTTTTTACCTTCAGGCCAGTCCATGATGGCCTCTAGGATTCCTGGACGGCTGAGGTTCCCCATCCGTGCTCGTTGTGTAATCAGTGCAATCCACTTAATCCAAGTGGCATCAGTAGCATGATGGGTGGAGGGAACCTTTCCTTTAAACATCCAGTTCAGCACTGGCAGTCGTGGTGCCAGAAGGAGCTGTTTTTCAGTACCGACTACTTCGGAAGCAACCCGAACCCCTTCATAAGCGGCTAAGATCTCCTTCTCAGTTGGAATGTAGTGCTCTTCAGACCCTCTGTATGCCCGACTCCAGAATCCCAGGGGTCGGCCTCGGGTCTCTCCTGAAGCTCTTTGTACAAACTCTAAGTGGGACCGTTCTCTCCAGCAGCAGTGTAGAGGATGTTCTTTATACCCTGTCCCATCCATACTGGCCCTAGGGCCACGGCACAGGCTATCTCCTGTTTAATCTGTTCAAAAGCCTGCTGCTGCTCTGGGCCCCATGTAAACTCATTGCTCATTCGCGTCACATAATAAAGGGGGCTTACAATGAGGCTGTAGTTTGGAACATGCATTCTCCAAAAGCCCACTGCACCCAGAAACGATTGTGTCTCTCTTTTGCTAGTGGGTGGAGACATAGCAGTGATTTTGTCGATCACATCTGTCGGGATGTGACAACGGCCATCTTGCCACTTTATACCTAGGAACTGAATCTCCTGGGCAGGTCCTTTCACTTTGCTTCGCTTAATAGCAAAACCAGCACTCAGAAGAATTTGGATCATTCTCTCTCCTTTTGTAAAGACTTCTTCTGCTGTATCGCCCCACACAATGATGTCATCAATGTACTGCAGGTGCTCAGGAGCACTGCCCTGTTCCAATACAGTTTGGATCAACCCATGGCAAATGGTCGGGCTGTGTTTCCACCCCTGGGGCAAACGGTTCCAGGTATACTGAATGCCCCTCCATGTGAAAGCAAACTGTGGCTTACATTCTTTGGCCAAAGGGATGGAAAAGAAGGCATTAGCAATGTCAATGATGGCATACCATTTGGCCGCTTTTGACTCCAGATCATACTGGAGTTCTAACATGTCCGGCACAGCAGCACTCAGTGGGGGTGTGACTTCATTCAGGCCACGGTAGTCCACCGTCAGCCTCCATTCTCCACTGGCTTTACGCACTGGCCATATGGGGCTGTTAAAAGGCGAGTGAGTTTTGCTGATCACTCCCTGGCTCTCTAGTTGACGAATTAACTTATGAATGGGGAGCAAAGAATCCCTGTTGGTGCGGTACTGACGCCTGTGCACCATTTTTGTAGCGATCGGTACCTGTTGCTCTTTTACTCGCAGCAGCCCCACAACAGACGGATCTTCTGACAGGCCAGGCAAAACAGACAGCTGCTTAATGTTGTCTGTGTCCACAGCAGCTATTCCAAAGGCCCATCGATACCCCTTAGGATCCTTGAAATGCCCCCTTCTGAGATAATCAATACCTAGTATACGTGGAGCCCCTGGGCCCGTCACAATAGGATGTTTTTGCCAGTCCTTACCAGTGAGGCTTATCTCGGCTTCCAACACAGTCAATTCTTGAGAGCCCCCGGTCACTCCAGAAATATGCATTGATTCTGTCCCTTGGTGACTCGAGGGCAGAGTGCACTGTGCACCAGTGTCCACCAGGGCCTTATATTTCAGTGGTTCTGATGTGCCAGGCCATCGAATCCACACAGTCCAATATACTATATTACATATATATTACATTGATAGATCCTCTGGTATTGACTAACCAGGTGGCTTCTGCCAAATGCTTCTCCCAGTGCTTAAATGTTCCGCCACCCAGTGCTTTTAGCATCGTTTTTAACAGTCCATTGTATCGTTCAATTTTACCAGAGGCTGGAGCATGATAGGGAATATGGTAAATCCACTCAATGCCATGATCTTTGGCCCAAGTATTTACAAGAGAATTTTTGAAATGAGTCCCATTATCTGACTCAATCCTTTCTGGGGTGCCGTGTCGCCACAGGACTTGTTTCTCAAGACCCAATATGGTGTTTCGGGCGGTAGCATGGGGTACTGCATATGTTTCAAGCCACCCAGTGGTTGCCTCCACCATGGTAAGCACATAATGCTTACCATTGCGAGATCGTGGCAAGGTGATATAATCAACCTGCCAGGCCTCCCCATATTTGTACTTTTGCCATCGCCCTTCTTCCCACAGAGGTTTCATCCTCTTGGCTTGTTTGATGATGGCACATGTTTCACAGTTATGAATAACCTGTGCAATGGCATCCATAGTTAAGTCCACCCCTCGGTCTCTAGCCCATTTGTATGTTGCATCTCTCCCTTGATGACCTGAGGTCTCATGGGCCCACCGAGCCAGAAATAATTCACCCTTGTTCTGCCAGTCCAGGTCTATTTGAGCCACCTCAATTCTGGCAGCTCGGTCTACCTGATGGTTATTTTGCTGTTCTTCAGTAGCCCGACTCTTGGGCACATGAGCATCTACATGGCGCACCTTTACAACCATAGTCTTTGTTCGGGCAGCAATGTCTTTCCACAGTTCAGCAGCCCAAATAGGTTTACCCCTTCTTTGCCAATTATTTTGCTCCCACTGCTGTAACCACCCCCATAAGGCATTTGCTACCATCCATGAGTCAGTGTAAAGATAGAGCATTGGCCACCTCTCCCGTTCAGCGACATCTAAGGCCAGTTGGACAGCCTTTACCTCTGCAAATTGACTTGATTCTCCTTTCCCTTCAGTGGCCTCTGCAACTTGTCGTGTGGGGCTCCGCACAGCAGCTTTCCATCTGCGATGTTTTCCCACAATACGACACGATCCATCTGTGAACAGGGCATATTTCTTTTCATTCTCTGGTAGTTCATTGTATGGTGGGGCTTCTTTAGCACGTGATACTTCTTCTGCTGGTGGTGTTCCAAACTTTTCACCTTCAGGCCAGTCCATGATGACCTCTAGGATTCCTGGACGGCTGAGGTTCCCCATTCGCGCTCGTTGTGTAATCAGTGCAATCCACTTACTCCAAGTGGCATCAGTAGCATGATGGGTGGAGGGAACCTTTCCTTTAAACATCCAGTTCAGCACTGGCAGTCGAGGTGCCAGAAGAAGCTGTGTTTCAGTACCGACTACTTCGGAAGCAGCCCGAACCCCCTCATATGCAGCTAAGATCTCCTTCTCAGTTGGAGTGTAGTGCTCTTCAGACCCTCTGTATGCCCGACTCCAGAATCCCAGGGGTCGGCCTCTGGTCTCTCCTGAGGCTCTTTGCCACAAACTCCAAGTGGGACCGTTCTCTCCAGCAGCAGTGTAGAGGATGTTCTTTATACCCTGTTCCGTCCGTACTGGCCCTAGGGCCACGGCACGGGCTATCTCCTGTTTAATCTGTTCAAAAGCCTGCTGCTGCTCAGGGCCCCATGTAAACTCATTTCTCATTCGCGTCACATAATAAAGGGGGCTTACAATGAGGCTGTAGTTTGGAACGTGCATTCTCCAAAAGCCCACTGCACCCAGAAAAGATTGTGTCTCTCTTTTGCTAGTGGGTGGAGACATAGCAGTGATTTTGTCGATCACATCTGTTGGGATGTGACGACGGCCATCTTGCCACTTTATACCTAGGAACTGAATCTCCTGGGCAGGTCCTTTCACTTTGCTTCGCTTAATAGCAAAACCAGCACTCAGAAGAATTTGGATCATTCTCTCTCCTTTTGTAAAGACTTCTTCTGCTGTATCGCCTCACACAATGATGTCATCAATGTACTGCAGGTGCTCAGGAGCACTGCCCTGTTCCAATACAGTTTGGATCAACCCATGGCAAATGGTCGGGCTGTGTTTCCACCCCTGGGGCAAACGGTTCCAGGTATACTGAATCCCCCTCCATGTGAAAGCAAACTGTGGCTTACATTCTTTGGCCAAAGGGATGGAAAAGAAGGCATTAGCAATGTCAATGGTGGCATACCATTTGGCCGCTTTTGACTCCAGTTCATACTGGAGTTCTAACATGTCCGGCACAGCAGCACTCAGTGGGGGTGTGACTTCATTCAGGCCACGGTAGTCCACCGTCAGCCTCCATTCTCCACTGGCTTTACGCACTGGCCATATGGGGCTGTTAAAAGGCGAGTGAGTTTTGCTGATCACTCCCTGGCTCTCTAGTTGACGAATTAACTTATGAATGGGGAGCAAAGAATCCCTGTTGGTGCGGTACTGACGCCTGTGCACCGTTTTTGTAGCTATCGGTACGTGTTGCTCTTTTACTCGCAGCAGCCTCACAATAGATGGATCTTCTGACAGGCCAGGCAAGACAGACAGCTGCTTAATGTTGTCTGTGTCCACAGCAGCTATTCCAAAGGCCCATCGATATCCCTTAGGATCCTTGAAATGCCCCCTTCTGAGATAATCAATACCTAGTATACATGGAGCCCCTGGGCCCGTCACAATAGGATGTTTTTGCCAGTCCTTACCAGTGAGGCTTATCTCAGCCTCCAACACAGTCAATTCTTGAGAGCCTCCGGTCACTCCAGAAATATGGATTGATTCTGTCCCTTGGTGACTCGAGGGCATCAGAGTGCACTGTGCACCAGTGTCCACCAGGGCCTTATATTTCAGTGGTTCTGATGTGCCAGGCCATCGAATCCACACAGTCCAATATACTCTATTATCCCTTTCCCCCCCCGACTGAGGGCAGGGCCCCTCTATTCATTACCTGTGGTAACTGGAGCAAATGCACTGGTGGTTGATCTGCTTTGTAATTCTTTCACCCGGGCTCGTAGTACAGGAGTAGGTTGACCGTGCCACCTCCCCATGTCTTCTCCATGGTCACGTAGGTAATACCATAAGGTAACTCGCGGTGTATTATTCCTTACTTGAGCCGGAGAGCGTTTGCTTCTAACAGCTGAGATCTTCGATGGTGCACGTGAGAACGAACGTTCATCGTCTTTAGTTAGGCGGGCTTGCATACATTTCATCATCTCCTTCATCTCCTTCATATCCTTCGATAGACTCATTTGATTATCCCGATCTTCATCCAGCGTCTCTGATACTGCTACAGGTTTGTCACGGTTAATCAGTTGAGACACTTGCTCCGTCATTCTTGATATTGCAGCAACGGCAGAATGAATTGGGGACAGCAATTGTTCGTAGTTTTGGAGCGTAACAATTAATTCATAAACTAAGGGCGTTCTCTGTTGCTCCTGGTATCTGTCACACGCTGACGTTAGTGTAGCGGCATATTTGTCCGGCGCTGTTGTCACAATTTTCTGCCATATCTCAGGCGTTGTCCTCACTCTTTCAGGGTCGCGGTTTTGTTGTGGGTGGTTAGGAACAAAGTCAGGGTCATACAACATTTCCACCACGCCTATTTCCCTCAAATACTGGATACCCTTTTCAACTGTATCCCATTTTTTCATTGCAATCTTCAAGCTATTTTTGAAGGGATACTTTTCCTTCACAGCTGTTAACACTCGATCCCAGAGGGAGGCAGCCTCATCCGAACACCGACTAATTCCTCTATCAATAGCTGGATCTCTGGCAATGGCACCTAGTTGGCGAGCTTCATTACCATCCAGAGACAAGCTATGGGCCCCACTGTCCCAACAGCGAACCAACCAGGAAACAATACTTTCATTCAGGCGCCGTGTGAACTCCTTTCTTGAACCTTGGATTTCAGTCATCTTTAGAGGCCGGCGAGTAGTAATAAGAGATTTCCTCTCCGTTACAGTCTACTGCACATCTCTTAGTTTTCCCTTTTGCCTTTCGCGATGGTGGTGGTTCTGAGGAGGGCCCCTCGCCTGGATCTTCCTCCTCCTCCTCCTCTTCTCTTTTTCGTTCAAGACGTGAAGACACTCGTTTCCATTTCTTGCCCTCCACAGGAGCAACCGGTATTGTCACTGGTGTCTCCTTTGATTGATTAGATTTGACTTGGGGATTTTCCCCTTTGGCTTGAACCTCAGCTCGGAAACTCTCTCTCTCCCGAATGGTATTATATAGGGCACGGTAAGCACAAGCCAAACCCCAAATAAGTTGTACCTCCTTAGATTTATGTAAGCCGCATAGTCCCTGATTCAGATACTGGCTTAGTTTCTCAGGATCCCACAGGTGTTCAAGAGTAAAATCCCATGACACTGCGGGTCCCCATGCTTCTAAGACCTTTCCTAAACCTCTCCATATCCCCTGCCAGTCATCATTCTCTAGTTTTGGAGAAGACTCCTTCCCCTTATTACAAATGAATTGGAATACATTCAGGAGAATTGATGACACGCACACCAACATGACTATTAATTCAGGACTCAAAAAACGTTTGACAAACCGAGAAGAAAACCCGGAGACTGGTCTGAACATCGTGTTGTTTGTAAAATTAGCTATTCCATTTGGGATGTAGTTGTTTGTGAAATTAGCCATTCCTTCTGGGATGTAGTTGTTTGAGAAATTAGCCATTCCTTCTGGGATGTAGATGTCAAAGTTCAAATCATACCACATTGAAAATAGGTAAAACATAGGTGTCTCCATCAGTGCCCTTAGATAGTTATATACGGATGCAATTCCAAAACACACAAGCGTGAGATGGATTATTGGCCAGTAGGTTGTGACTAACACCATTGCTTTAAATCCTTTACCCAGCACCCCCACGATAACGAGTGGGTTCATCACTGGTGCTTGCTAAAAAAGGGTTAATGAATTGAAGCTAACAAGAGGAGGGAAAAAAAAAAAGGAAAAAAGGCACTACACAGACTAAGTAGTGCTCAAAGTTTACAAATATCCCAGAACACTGGCAGTACGCCTAATCTTTCAAGGTCAGGTTTTCCAGCACAGAAACCTGAACTACTGATAATGCTCCCTAACGAAGCTCTCTAAGAGCAGAGAGAAAAAGAGATTCGTTCAAAAAGTTAAAAAGCAGTCGAGCCCCACGTTGGGCGCCAAAAATCTGTCACGGATTTGACCAGATCAATCTATGTCCGTGACAGGGGCGACAGGCCTCTGCCCTCCCCCCCCCCACCCCAGTCCCACAAAATGGGAAGGAAGGAAGGGAGGAAAAGAACAGCGGCAACAATCTATGGAGGAAAACTTATTTTACTATAATATCGGAATACAAGATAACACAATAGATACAATTTAATTGAAACTGAGATTAATAAATCAGACAAGATGAGAGAGAGAGAGTTCCCGGGACCGATTCAAACCTGAAAAGCTTGGAACGGCCAGGAAAGCACCCTCCAGCACCCACTGCCAGGCAGCAAGAGAGCGCCCCCCCCCACCCGGAAGGGCCAGATCCCGTGACTTCTGTAATGTACAGGGATAGGTAGCTGGGATTGGGCAGTGACACTTTAATGCCCCGTACACTACATGATGTTTTGATGTGGAATACTGAAACCCAAAAACAAAAAAACAAAAACAAAAAACATAGAACCATGACATTCTATTATCCCTTTCCCCCCCCGACTGAGGGCAGGGCCCCTCTATTCATTACCTGTGGTAACTGGAGCAACTGCACTGGTGGTTGATCTGCCTTGTAATTCTTTCACCCGGGCTCGAAGTACAGGATTAGGTTGACCGTGCCACTTCCCCATGTCTTCTCCATGGTCACGTAGGTAATACCATAAGGTAATTCACGGTGTATTACCCCTTACTTGAGCCGGAGAGCGTCTGCCTCTAACAGCTGAGATTTTTGATCGTGCACGTAACAAGGAAGGTTCATCGTCTTTAGTTAGGTGGGCTCGCAAAAATCTCATCGTCTCCTTCACCTCCTTCACATCCTTCGCTAGACTTGTTTGATTATCCTGATCTTCATCAAGCGTTTCTGATACTGCTACAGTTTTGTCACGGTTAATCAGTTGAGACACTTGCTCTGTCATTCTTGATATTGCAGCAACGGCAGAATGAATTGGGGACAGCAATTGTTCGTAGTTTTGGAGCGTAACAATTAATTCATAAACTAAGGGCGTCCTCTGTTGATCCTGGTATCTGTCACACGCTGACGTTAGTGTAGCGGCATATTTGTCCGGCGCTGTTGTCACGATTCTCTGCCATATCTCAGGCGTTGTCCTCACCTTTTCAGGGTCGCGGTTTTGTTGTGGGTGGTTAGGAACACAGTTAGGGTCATACAACATTTCCACCACGCCTATTTCCCTCAAATACTGGATACCCTTTTCAACTGTATCCCACTTCTTCATTGCAATCTTCAAGCCATTTTTGAAGGGATACTTTTCCTTCACGGCTATTAACACTCGTTCCCAGAGGGAGGCAGCCTCATCCGAACATCGACTAATTCCTCTATCAATAGCTGGATCTCTGGCAATGGCACCTAGTTGGCGAGCGTCATTACCATCCAGAGACAAGCTATGGGCCCCACTGTCCCAACAGCGAACCAACCAGGAAACAAGAGTTTCATTCAGGCGCCGTGTAAACTCCTTTCTTGAACCTTGGATTTCAGTCATCTTTAGAGGCCGGCGAGTAGTAATAGAGACTTCCTCTTCATCACTCTCTTCTGCATGTTTCTTAGTTTTCGCTTTTGCCTTTCGCGATGGTGGTGGTTCTGAGGAGGGCCCCTTGCCTGGATCTTCCTCCTCCTCTTCTCTTTTTCGTTCAAGACGCGAAGATACTCGTTTCCATTTCTTGCCCTCCACAGGAGCAACTGGTATTGGTACTGGTGTCTCCTGTGATTGATTAGATTTGACTTGGGGATTTTCCCCTTAGGCTTGAACCTCAGCTCGGAAACACTCTCTCTCCAGAATGGTATTATATAGGGCACGGTAAGCACAAGCCAAACCCCAAATAAGTCGTACCTCCTTAGATTTATGTAAGCCGCATAGTCCCTGACTCAAATACTGGCTTAGTTTCTCAGGATCCCACAGGTGTTCAAGAGTAAAATCCCATGACACTGCGGGTCCCCATGCTTCTAAAACCTTTCCTAAACCTCTCCATATTCCCTGCCAATCATCATTCTCTAGTTTCTGAAGAGACTCCTTTCCCTTAATACGAATGCATAGGAATACATTCAGGAAAATTGATGACATGCACACCAACATGACTATTAATTCAGGATTCAAAAAATGTTTGACAAATCGAGTAGAAAACCTGGAGACTTGTCTGAACATCGTGTTGTTTGTAAAATTAGCTATTCCATTTGGGATGTAGTTGTTTGTGAAATTAGCCATTCCTTCTGGGATGTAGTTGTTTGAGAAATTAGCTATTCCTACTGGGATGTAGATGTCAAAGTTCAAATCATACCACATTGCAAGTAGGTAAAACATAGGTGTCTCCATCAGTGTCATTAAGTACCTATATATGGTTGCAATTCCACAACACATAATTATGAGCTGGATTATTGGCCAGTAGGTTGTGACTAACACCATTGCTTTTAATCCTTTACCCAGCACCCCCACGATACCGAGTGGGTTCATTGCTGGTGCTTGCTAAAAAAGGGTTAATGAATTGAAGCTAACAAGAGGAGGGAAAAAAAAAAAAAAAAAAAAAGGAAAAAAGGCACTACTCAGACTAAGTAGTGCTCAAAGTTTACAAATATCCCAGAATACTGGCAGTACGCCTAATATTTCAAGGTCAGGTTTTCTAGCACAGAAACCTGAACTACTGATAATGCTCCCTAACGAAGCTCTCTAAGAGCAGAGAAAAAGAGATTAGTTCAAAAAGCTAAAAAGCAGTCACCCCACATTGGGCGCCAAAAATCTGTCACGGATTTGACCAGATCAACCTATGTTCGTGACAGGGGCGACAGGCCTCTGTCCTCCCCCCCCACCCCAGTCCCACAAAAATGGGAAGGAAGGAAGGAAGGGAGGAAAAGAACAGCGGCAACAATCTATGGAGGAAAACTTATTTTACTATAATATCGGAATACAAGATAACAAAATGTAATACAATTTAATTGAAATTGAGATTAATAAATCAGACAAGATGAGAGAGAGAGAGTTCCCGGGACCGAGTCAAACCTGAAAAGCTTGGAACGGCCAGGAAAGCACCCTCCAGCACCCACTGCAAGGCAGCAAGAGAGCGCCCCCCCCCACCCGGAAGGGCCAGATCCCGTGACTTCTGTAAAGTACAGGGACAGGTACTTGGAATTGGGGCAGTGACACTTTAATGCCCCGTACACAACATGATGTTTTGATGTGGAATACTGAAACCCAAAAACAAAAAAAAAAAAACGAAAAAACATAGAACCATGACAGCTAGGGCCAGTTCTTTTGCTTCCGATGGCTCAGGCATTGTGGCCCGAGACACCTGAGGTGGCTTCTTTTTCCTGTTTAGAATAATATAATCTTCTAGGTTCCATGTTGTTGATGGAACCCTCTCTATAGCTCTTACCCTTGATTTCGTAGGGTAGCTCTGGAATTTCTCATTGTCCTTTAGTTGTCTCCAGAGCTGGAGAAGGACGTGGTTGGGCTGGCGGTCGATCTTAGCAAATTGGACCCCAGCCCGAATTAAATCATTAAACATTTGTTTTCGGGATACCCTTATGGGTCCCGATGGAGGAGCTCGAGTAGCCGGCATTTTGGTTTTATTTACCGGCAGGACCTCTGCTTCCTCCAAAAACCGAATATTGCACCTAGTCTGCAGGCGTTCTGTTTCTCCCAAGTCGGCAACTAACTGGGCAGCCTGCTGGACTACGGCTTCAGATGCTACAAGGGGATTTAATATGGAAACTAGGGTGCCGTACAGACGGGAGGGAGCTTGCTGTAAAATTAAATCTCTCATCCCTGCTGAAAATTTAACCATATCAGGGCCATCAAATGTATCTTCATAGATAGCCTCTCTTACACCCAGTTCACGGATATAGTTTTGAAGGTCCTCCATGGAGGACCACATGCCTGTATGTAACGGTACGTCTGATTTACTTGGCCATACCATACGGCAGGCCGCCATTAACCATTCTAATATGGAATGGTTTTCATCACGATATTGATTGCCTACGTATAACCTCTGTCTGAGAGCAGGATGGACA
This sequence comes from Lagopus muta, assembly GCF_023343835.1. Lineage (NCBI taxonomy): Eukaryota > Metazoa > Chordata > Aves > Galliformes > Phasianidae > Lagopus > Lagopus muta. The sequence goes on from NC_064471.1 coordinate 3,807,020, forward strand.
GTCATGGTGACTGTATAACCAAGATGTTATAATTGCAATATAATCAAAAGAGTAAGGCAAAGTGTATAACCAAGATGTTATAATTGCAATATAATCAAAAGAGTAAGGCAAAGCAAACAGGGATCACAAAAGAGAATAAGTAGAAGAGCTTACCCTTGGGTTGAGCTCACTAGAAGATATCAAAGAGGAGGATCTCCAGAAGAGATCCTTCCCCTCTGGTAGCCAGCTCTTAAATAGGTCCAGGAGGGGTGGAGCCTGGCTCCACCCCTTCCGGTAGCACAGGTGAATTGCCTTCACCTGTGCTCCTCTGGCTGACTCATGGCTCACCTCAGGTGATCAATCAGAGGTTCAGGCCGTGACTCAGCAGTTGCCATACACTCCACCCCTTCACGGCATGAACCAATGATCAGGTTAACAAAAGGGTAAGCTTTCCCTAATACAGAGATCCGGTATATCGCGACGCTTATACAATTTTATCGCGACGTATGTTGGTACAGTTCAAGACAAGTGATGATTAGTGGATGTCCATACTCTTCTATGGGCCAGTGCTCGATGATGTGCCTGGAGGCATGAGGTCCTGAGGTGCAAGTCCATTCTATGTTCCATCAGTCCCATGCAGACCATCACCGGGTGTTGTACGTGATCTGACAGCAACACTGGAACGCTTGATGGCATTTTGTTCCTTCCGGTGGTCCTGAAGGCTCACAGACTCACGGGGAGTAATACAGATGTTTTACAGGTACCAGGAGGGGAAGGTCTGCTCTCCAGGGCAAGATACAGGCCGTATTTCTGTCTTGGGTCAACACTTCCACTTGTACTGGGGCACGTCCTGGCCGCCTGTACCACACCTTTTTGCCGGATATCTGCGGCTGCATAACGATATCAGGCACCAAAGGAGGTGTCCTGATCTGCCATAGGGACATGATGGGGGTCCCTTTAGCAATAAAGATCGGAGTGTTGACCATAATATCAGTAGGCCATGTACCTATTACTGGAGGGACTACTGAGCCTCCCACCTCCAATAGTCTCCCCCAAGGTGCAAGTAGGCCACACCACTTGGGTCCTACCTGCACCTTCCAGGGCCATTTTATTTTATGGGTACCTGGCTCTAAGTTTTCAGGGGCAGGGAGCAGAAGATTATTTTCATTACCAATTTGGGGTCTTACCTGATGATCAGTGCCCGTAATTTGGATCCTAAGCGGGGTGGCCCATGTCGTCTGCAACATTCTCAGGGCACTGGGTCTGCCATCTCGAGGTCTTTCATTCAGGTCCCGCAGGGTTTCATACAGTCTTTTTGTCCACCCCTGCAAGGACTGGGAGGAAGAGCTTACCCTTGGGTTGAGCTCACTAGAAGATACCAAAAGAGGGGATCTCCAGAAGAGATCCTTCCCCTCTGGTAGCCAGCTCTTAAATAGGTCCAGGAGGGGTGGAGCCAGGCTCCCCCCCTTCCAGCAGCACAGATGAATTGCCTTCACCTGTGCTCCTCTGGCTGACTCATGGCTCACCTCAGGTGATTAATCAAAGGTTCAGGCCATGACTCAGCAGTTCCCATACACATGATGAATAAAAGGTAGAAAGTGAAAAGAGGCAACCATACATTTGGCAATAACCAATAACAAATAAATATAACAAATAGAGATACAACATTACTACCCACAACAACACAAAACATAGTAAAAATACAAAATGTAATCAAGAGGTATATTCAGTATTCTAACATGATCAAATTTTCAATATTTCTGTCACAAAACATTAAAGCTCTGTGTTCAGCCAAGGTCCATAGGAGTATTCTGAAAAAAATAAAACGAGACACCGACTTGCCCTTTTTTAGGGGGGGTCTTTGTTAATATGGTTAACAAATAAAAAATGAGGGAACAATCCAGCAAGAGTTAATTTTATATTCCTTTTTCGCTGTGTCCTTGGCCTTCCAAGGATATTTGTTAAGGTATCCCATTAAGGTTAGGGAAACAAGCCTCAGGTTAGCTGAGCCAAACACAGGCTGGCCCAGGCGATAAGTGTTTCCCCTTTGTTGTGAGCTTTCTAATACATCCACCTTTCACCACCCCCACCCCGCTCACTTGGGGGGGGCGAAGACATCAGTTTTCTAATGGCTTGGATAGCCGTTCAGGTTCCCTGGGAGAGACCCTAGGACCTGGGGTTTTGCTCTCCTCGAGATTCTGGAGCTTTTGTTCTGGCCACCAGTTAACTAATTTCTCTAACCTATCTATTGTCAATCCATCCATCAAATTTCGTGGAACACCCTTTTTCCAGCCCAGAGTCCAAAGTCCATTACGTTTATGATCAATACTCCGTCTACCTGTTTTTATTGGGGGCAAACCCTTTTCAGCTCCATTAAGTTTTGGGCTAGGTGGCCTGGGGGCAAGACTGGCTACTGCAAGCCTTACACCTCTTGGCTCAGATTTACTGGGAAAAGAAACCACCGGCCCATATTTTCTTCCATAATTAATTAACTCTTGGGCTACCTCCCCCCACATCCATACTTTGCATCCTGACTGCAGATGGTTGGGGGTTACAGTTTCTTCTAACACTGCCCGGGTTCTTTCTCCCTGTGACATAGCTTGTATCCTTGCTTGTAATTGTATGCCTATGGGTTTCAGTGATTCTGGAAGCCCTCTAATTAAAGGGGTCATTCTCTCAGGATCAACGGGCATCATCATGGGTGATTCATGATGTGGCTGCAGCTTTCTATCATACATCAGTTGGAGACAAGCAGCCTTTTGAACGCTTTCTACTAATTGGTCATTAGTTTCAGTAATGGCAAGAGGGTCTCCCCTTTCTAAAGGGTTGAGACCACCTGCCCAATAGGCAGCCCTTTGCGTTAATGACCAGGGAGCACGATTATTACCAGTAGTTAAAAATACTCCTGGTCCCCAATAACCTTCTGCTTCCTTTTCTGTTAACCGAATCTGGTCGCCACCAGTGAGACTCACCCTCCACACATATTCTGTTTCTGATTCCTTTGGAGAGCGGCTAAAGTCCTTTTTGAGTTTTGCTAGTTCGGTGGCCGAGAACGGAATTTCTTTAACATTCATTTGAGGATCTAGATCCTCACTGTTATCGAAGGTATATTCTGTTTTTATCAAGGGACGCAATGGGGCTATTGGGGTTTCTAATTTGTCTAGTCTTTCCTTTATTTCTTGTAATTCCTCCTGAGGAAAAGTTTTTTCTTGAGGCAACCTATGGGTGACAGTATCGCCAGTATCTTTACGTGTTAACAGTTCCTTGAAAGCCATCTGCAACAAGGCCGAATTATGTTTCTCTCTTTCTAGTTGTTCCTCGAGATTAACTATTTGATTCTGCAGAGTTTTTACGAATTCTTGTGTAACTCTAACCGACTCCTGTAGTGCTTCTATGGTTTGGAGTTCTGCCGAATGCTTTTCATTTCGGAACTCCACGGCAGCTTTTAAAGCAGCCCCGAGAACGGCACAAATAAACGACTTTCCTTTTCCAGCTCGTGAACGAGCCTCATTCTGTAAGACACTAATGCGGTCTGAAACACTCTGCAAATTATGCCAATTTTGGCGTGCCCAGTCCACCCCTGACAAAGAGGGACGAGCACCATGCTTTTCTAAAAGGTCAAATAACACATCTTCACTTTTCATACTGGCAATACTGTTACTCATTTCTTAATACAATGAAAGATCTACACTAAGGGAGGAGGAGGTAAACGTGTTCAAAAGCTCAGTTACTCCTCACCGCTCCTCCCAGGGAGATACACCACACCTAAACAAATGCAAATGCTCCAGTCACTCCTCCCTTTTGTTGACAGGAACACACAAAGACAAGAAGCTAGAACAAACTGTAAACACCACACCTAAGTTACAGTTCACTCCTTGCAACTCCACGAGGTGCACACAACTCAAACCACTCCTCCCTTTCTTTGGGGGGAGCACAAAAAATGTGAAGCTAAAGCAACACTTTCTAGGTTTCAATAGAGTAAATAAAACTTCTTGGAGAGGCACACACGTTTTAGTCACAAAATATCACTTCCTCACTTCCCCAAGAGGCGCAAGCACGCAGACACACCAAATTTCACACTCAAGTTACCAAATAACCAGAGAGGTCTTCCAAGGAGGCACACACGTATTAATCAAAATGCAAATAGTCAAAATACGTCCCCGAGAGGTACACACATAAAAGGTAAAGTTTCAGAATATGGAGCGGTCTTCCTGGAGAAGGACTCACGTCTAAATTTACAGAACTATCGCTCCTTGACACTCTAGGAGGTGCACACAGAAAAAAAAAGTTTCAAACTATGTCTGGAAGGACAACACTCTCACAGCGGGTATCCTGCACCGACTACGCCAATAAAAAATGTCTATCCTGCCGACTACGCCAATAAAAAAATGTCTCGCTCCAATTTATAGGAGGGAGATGAGGTTCTTTAATATCTGTATACCCGGTGTGAGATTAAGAAACAACGGTTCATATGTTGTTGCATCCAGTTTATTACTAAGACCTAATCAGGGAGACGGGGAAGAGAAGGAGGGCAATAGAAAAGATGGAAAAGAAGCAGGAGTTGCGTAAAGCGGGGATAGTCACCAGCAGGATCCAGCAGCGGTCCTGTTGCACGGTGTTTGAAGGTCCCGGGCAGAACGCAGCAGAAGACGGGGAGCAGCAGCGTGGCCGACCTTGGGCAGCAGGCAGGTAGATGAGGAAGTCGAGGAGCCAATTCCTGAAGCAGCAACAGCGGTCAGGCAACAGGCTCAGGAGAGTTCGACAATATGCAGGAATCACCTCAATCTTCAGGAATCCCTCTATCTTCCGGAATTCCTCTCTCTCCTTCATGAGGAGTCTGTTGTCAGAAACCTCAGTTCTTCTTGAGGAATCTGTTGTCAGAAACCTATCCTCATGGTTTACAGTTCCTCTTTTATCCTCCTTATTCTCCTGCCTACGTGACAAGGATGGGCCTCGAGCAAGAGTCATTGAGTACCTCCTGAGATGACCATCATCCGGAGATAAGTCCACACAAAGGAGCACTTCACAGCTATTCAGCT